>NC_056745.1:89801590-89819090 GCF_019279795.1 Protopterus annectens | reverse complement strand
AGACCTGTGACCCATCCCCTTATAATCATGATTCTGAAAGTAGAAAATTACTTTAACATGTGAGACTCAAACTGAAGGACACATCTTGAATATTTCACTTTGGATCAGACATTCCCTAAAAGATTATTGCTCTGTTAACAAACACAGAATAACAAAGAAAAATGCATCATGTCTGAAACTGCAAACAAGCAGAAATGCTAAGAAGAAATGTCTTTTTTATGCTTATATTTGGTTTGAAAACATTTCCCTATTTGTCATACTATTTAGACTGCATACTTCAGTCTGTAAAAGATAACTCTTCCAAGTTGCAAATGGAATGATCTGTTAATTTAATGGTTCTCCCCAACTCCAAAGTCAAAGAGGTCGACTTCAGGAGCTAGAAAGCAGAACCATAATTAGGCAAATCACATCTTAAAATGTGACGGTGAATTAAGATGTTAATATGCTCACAATATTAGTACCCCTTTATACATTCAGCTCATGTACCTGGATGTGTTCCTCTGAACTGCTGTATTATACTTTAATGCTGTTATCCCTTAAAGGAATAACAACAACACTCCTGACTTATGTCAGAAAGAGGTGCAAAACACCGAGATGTGAGAAATATAAAATCAAACATCTAAAATATTAGCCAAAATTATTTGCAGACAATGATTAATACCTGCTTTTACTTACATCAGAACTACTTTGCATTATCCACGGTGCTGGCATCAAGTGGGTGTGATGGTGCTTGATTTATCATGCCTGGCTATCCAAATTAACTGCATTAAGTTCTTCTTTTCTGCATGATATATTGGTTCAGTGTTAGATTAGCAATGTATGAATGAGAGGGGAAGAGGTATATGTAGTACTACCACAACTGCCCATTTATTTACATGATAAATATGGTCCCAGGATACAGCACCAAAGCTAGCAAAACATGCATTTAAACAGTAGTTTGTAGCTCAATATACATTAGTGAAAAAATAGTGCAGATCAAAAATTGCATTTGATTATAACAATATGACCCAGAATCCGCAACTTTGACTAATCCAAGAAAAAAAGGCATTCTTCAGGCTAAAGAACTTATATAAGTTTATGTGTCACAGTATATGGACTTGAAATTTAATCCTAGAATGTCTCAACCGGGAAAAAGAAAACTCTTATGACTTTCTTCCATTCTCATTGATCCAAAATGTTGACTGTTTAGATTGTATTAAAACAGACTATACAATCTCATCACTACTTGTACATTTTTAAGCATTTAACAGTTGTAATTCAGAAATGGAATGGTTGGAGACCTGCAGCATTAGTGATGGTATGCTGCCATCTAGTGGGAACATTAAAATGTGAAAATTAAAATAATTACAGGAAGTTATGCTGTATTACATCCATACAGTTCACTAACAAGAACTAGTTGCATCCCTAACTGCATTTTTACATATCACTTACTTTTTCAGAGTTGAAAAAGTGGCAGTGGTAAATGGATGTATACTGCATGAGCTTCCTTGCATGGCCTTGCAAAGTATGCAAGCCTGGTGCTATTCTTAAAATATTGTTGCTCAGTTGTAGAGCAACTCACAAATGAACAGTAAAATAATTTTTCTGCAGCACAGTCATGTAGCACTTCAGGGAAGCAGCCTGTGTGAATTAAGTATCTGCACATCATGGATGTTAATTTGCATAGGACAGTGATTCAGAGATGCTTGTACTGCTCAACATTAATGGAAAAAAATATATATATATATATATACATATATATATATATATATATATATATATATATATATGTGTGTGTGTGTGTGTGTGTGTGTGTGTGCATATGTATGTATTATGGTAATTATTCACTATATATGTGAAATCAGCAATTGCTCCAGTATACTTTCATGGGTATGTATTTAATGACTCCAGACAAATGCAGGAAAAACTTTTAACTAAGTCTTGGTCATGACTGTACACTTTATTTTGTAATTTATTCCCCACATCACTAGTTCTACTTACCACACCTTGCAACCTGAGACAGAAAGACATAGTCCTCTATTCCATTTTAACCTTCAAATTTTCTCCTTTCTTCTTTATTTCAGACTCTGACTCTTGTCATATTTTTGCACATGCCTGTATATATTTTACCAAATCTGTACAGAAATGAGCTGCTATGACAAATTGTACAGATTAAAGCAATTAAGATACAGTAAACTCTCTGTTAACCAGAACTCAAGCAGCCAGCACTCCCAAGCAACAGGCAAAAAAAAGAAGAAATACAGTACAATTTTTATGTGTTGCACTTTATGCCACCCCCACCCTGTATAAACATACCTTACATTTTTAGAGTTTCAAAGTTTTAAAAAAGAAGATAGGAATAAATTCCCTCTCTAGCCAACCTGAGAACAAGTCAAAGCAAACAAATAGTATATGGTACAGTATTAGTCAGACCTATTTTTAATAGTAACTCTCAAACAATCAGAAACTACAGTTATCGTCTTTTGGGTTTCTAATACCATGATGGGAATGGACCTCATTCCTAAGTCAAAGTACAATTAAAGTTCATGAAATTAGGAAAAAAAAAAAAAAGAAACTACAGTTATCCGGCATCTACCAATCTCCATGGGTGCCAGTTAACTGAGAGTTTACTTTCTGCAGCTTTCTACTATTTTCTAAGATATCACAGTTCTGGCCTTATTTTTATTAAATTGCATTTATATATAACCTAACCAGACATTTCACCCTCCGCTCTCTATATATATTTATGTAATAGCTATTAGTCACTTTGCTTACTCTTACTTCAGTAAGAATTGTTTTCCTAATCAAATAACTGTAGATGCACGGCTCAGCTCAGCACTACAGTAAGAACCAATTCAGCACTGAAATGCTTAAGGTTAAGTTGTGCTTTGAGGATCCAGTGTTTATAATTTATATCACAGTGACCTAAATTTTACTGGCCTGTACTAAACACAAATAAATCATCTTATTGTCAAGAGCTGTATGCATATTATATATAACTCAGTGCACGGCAGCAGACTAGAAACATTTGTTAATTACCACACATGTACATGCTGTACAGATGGACTCGTTGGAATGTATGAATTGTCATTGACCAGAATGCTCTGCACATTTTCGATGACTGTGACATATTTGAACTCAAATGTCACAAATGATGTGAAGAAGCACAGAATATATAATGATGCTGAAATGGCGAAAGCATGGCTCATTCATAACCCATTTTAGACCAAATTACTAATAATGTCACAAACAGGACTATTTAGTAACAAACCACATGATTAAGTAAATAGCCCATTTGGAAATTATATTTTGGGACGCTCATTAAAATCAGACATGTAAGTATAGTCACCCACTTTTATTACTATTTCTTTCTCAGGCCTGAGTTATCTTTTAAACAGTCAGTTCAGACACCATAAAATCACCATGGTACAGTCACACATTGAATTAGACTGATTTTGGAAGCTGTTTAATAAATGAGGCAACAGTTATGAAAGTTCATACATCACTTGAAAGCTTAGACTGACAAATGAACAACTGTGTTTGCTTTAATGACGGTATACACACACACACACACACACACACACACACACACACACAAACATGCGCACAATGCACACAGACACATACACACACATATGCACACAGACACACACACACACACACACACACACACACACACACACACACACACACACAGACACGCACACACACACACGCACACATGCGCACACACACAAGCACACAGACACATACACACACACACAGACACACACACATGCACACACACGGACACACTCATATACACACACACACACGCGCGCGTGCACACGCTCACACACACACACACACACACACACACACACACACACACGCACACACACACGCACACACACACGTGCACGTACATATGTTACTGGTGTAAAGTCCCAGCATCTAAAGTACAGAAGTTAAGTTATACTAGGATTAGATTCAACAATGCATACCTGTTCTACTGTGATTCAGCCTTTTCTCACCCTTCTCCTTCAAGAAATGCAGTGTGTAAAAATAGCACAGCCTTATTATGGTATGTGCATTTTGTTATTACATGCTCTCAATATATGGCTAAGGGCAAGAGAACTAAGTTAGAGCTGAATATGATGTTACCATGGCAGTGTTTTGCACATCCCATTATGTTGGAAGGAGATGCTTCAGAAAGAAGAACTTGGCAGTTAGCAAATAATGCTAACAGCTTAATTGTAACCTGATGAAGCAATTCTGTGAAAGCACTTGTGTTTCTGTTGGATTTTATTAAATGTATACTTTTATCCTGGAACCTGAAGCCTTGCCTGAGTCCATTTGTATATTGCTGCTACTTGTTTTTTTCTTCTGTTTGGACTCAGGAACCGGGCATTTGGTGATTGTTTTCTGGCAATTTAATTGTAATGCTTTTGAAACAGAGCAATTAGCCATAGTGGGAATTTCAACATACCTCTCAAGTCCTGTGATTTAGCCATAGAGATATGTTTTTTCCATTGCTTCTTTTAGAATTGCTGATTTTCTTCAGTAAGTATGAGGCAGCTAGCTGCCATTGTAGGTCATCTTCAGCCTATCCAATTTCCTTCAAGGGTGAGAATTAAACCCTGTACCTTGCATCTATGACATAAACACCTTAACCATTATGCCAACTGTTTAACAGCTTCGTTTTTTTCTTGTTTGTTTTTGGGTCCCCTTAGACCTCGTGTTTACCATCCCGACCCCAAGTACCCAATGTCCACACTGGGTCTACCAGTTACTCTTCAACCTGCCAGGCTTAATTCTTTTCCATCTGGGATGCTTATTGATCCTGAGGGTGTCTTGGGAGTATGTCTTATTTCTGCTTCCATTCCAGCAGGATTTCTAATGACCTATTCACTCATTTTCCCTGTCCCCCCAACACTCATTGATTACAGCCAATGAAAACTCCCTTCCTTGGACCACGCCTTCCCTTATGAAGCATATCAACAAGCACCCTCTCACCTTGGATGGGCACACCCATCTCTTCCCTGCCACTCTGTCAGTCTCATGAGCAGTTAATCGAACCCAGGTCAGCTTGGCCTTACTCAGGGCTTTTTCTCTCTGCTCTATCAGAGTGGCCTATTTAACAACTTAGACATTATCAAATAACTGAACAAAGCCTACACAAATCTTCATTAACACTAATTATAGTGTGTCTAGGATATGAAGCTTTCTATTCTACAAAATAATGATGTACTCCTCTTTTTAACACCTGCTAACTTTTTAAAGGACAGTGCTATAATTTTTAAAGCTCTGAGATTGAGAGGTTGATTTTCAAAGTATATTGTTTTTTTTTTTTGTGGGAAATAATGCATCTACCTTTTTGAGAGTGTTAACAGTAGATCACCACATTTTGTGTACTGTTGGATCAAACCCATATTTGCATATGGAGTGAGAGAGCCTATAATTGCTAATAAAGTAAACATACAGCTATTGAATTGTTCATTTTCTCTTACTTGTAGACTGCATCACTACCGGTTGGCCCTAAGATTTAGATTTCTTAGTTCAGAAACCTGCATCATGGGCTATGGGATTAGGGCATTCCTAAATTCTGATAAAAAGATTGATTTCAGTCTTGCCATACAAAATACAAAATCAGGTCAGCTGAAGGAAGTAGACACACTATCTACACAAAAACAAACAAATGATAGAGGAAGTGGAAATGCACAATTATTTATTTATTTTACATGTTTTAACTATTTTACCAAGTAATTATGCTGGTTCCCGGACCCTTTTTCATCTGCAGCCTATGCATACTTTGGAGCTTATGCAGAAATAAGTGTTGGAACACACGTCCCTCCAATACAATACACACATAATCAGACAAAGGTGGATTTATGAGGAATATGTCAACAAATTACATGAATCAGAATTCAGATAAATTTGAAGATTTTTGGAATAAGAGACTTTAGTCAAGCAGCTAAAGAAATGTTTTCTCCATCTTGGACATGAAACAAATGCTACAGGTGACAAGATGGTTGTTCTGCCATTACAATATTGAAGAAGTTTGAAAACATGTCGATGTTTTGATGCTTCATCTCTCTCTCACATACGTAAGTTACACACAAACAGTCCAATGAGAAGTCTCCATCACTTATGTAAGTTACACACAAACAGACCAATGAGAAGTCTCCATCACTTACGTAAGTTACACACAAACAGACCAATGAGAAGTCTCCATCACTTACGTAAGTTACACACAAACAGACCAATGAGAAGTCTCCATCACTTACATAAGTTACACACAAACAGACCAATGAGAAGTCTGCATCACTTATGTAAGTTACACATAAACAGACCAATGAGAAGTCTCCATCATTTATGTAAGTTACACACAAACAGACCAATGAGAAGTCTCCATCACTTATGTAAGTTACACACAAACAGACCAATGAGAAGTCTCCATCACTTACGTAAGTTACACACAAACAGACCAATGAGAAGTCTCCATCACTTACGTAAGTTTCACACAAACAGACCAAAGAGAAGTCTCCATCACTTATGTAAGTTACACACAAACAGACCAATGAGAAGTCTCCATCACTTATGTATACAATCCACTCTGCTACAGGCCCCATGAAGGCTCAGTGTCTCTCCAACCTAACACCACTCTTAAGTATTCAACTGCGGTACCACCTTTAGCATTCCTATAAGAAAAGTGCAGTCCGGGTCTGAACTGTCTGCAAACAGCTACAGTTAACTTTGAACCTAACACCACTCTTAAGTATTCAACTGTGGTACCACCTTTAACATTCCTATAAGAAAAGTGCAGTCCGGGTCTGAACTGTCTGCAAACAGCTACAGTTAACTTTGAACCTAACACCACTCTTAAGTATTCAACTGTGGTACCACCTTTAACATTCCTATAAGAAAAGTGCAGTCCGGGTCTGAACTGTCTGCAAACAACTACAGTTATCTTTGAACCTAACACCACTCTTAAGTATTCAACTCCGGTACCACCTTTAACATTCCTATAAGAAAAGTGCAGTCTGGGTCTGAACTGTCTGCAAACAGCTACAGTTAACTTTGAACCTAACACCACTCTTAACTATTCAACTGCGGTACCACCTTTAACATTCCTATAAGAAAAGTGCAGTCCGGGTCTGAACTGTCTGCAAACAACTACAGTTATCTTTGAACCTAACACCACTCTTAAGTATTCAACTCCGGTACCACCTTTAACATTCCTATAAGAAAAGTGCAGTCTGGGTCTGAACTGTCTGCAAACAGCTACAGTTAACTTTGAACCTAACACCACTCTTAACTATTCAACTGCGGTACCACCTTTAACATTCCTATAAGAAAAGTGCAGTCCGGGTCTGAACTGTCTGCAAACAGCTACAGTTAACTTTGAACCTAACACCACTCTTAAGTATTCAACTGCGGTACCACCTTTAACATTCCTATAAGAAAAGTGCAGTCTGGGTCTGAACTGTCTGCAAACACCTACAGTTAACTTTGAACCTAACACCACTGTTAAGTATTCAACTGCGGTACCACCTTTAACATTCCTATAAGAAAAGTGCAGTCCGGGTCTGAACTGTCTGCAAACAGCTACAGTTAACTTTGAACCTAACACCACTCTTAACTATTCAACTGCGGTACCACCTTTAACATTCCTATAAGAAAAGTGCAGTCTGGGTCTGAACTGTCTGCAAACAGCTACAGTTATCGTTGAACCTAACACCACTCTTAAGTATTCAACTGCGGTACCACCTTTAACATTCCTATAAGAAAAGTGCAGTCCGGGTCTGAACTGTCTGCAAACAGCTACAGTTAACTTTGAGTATGTGTCTAACTGTTTGAGCCAATCTTAATTTTCCCCTGGAGAGCACTGTGCTTTGGCTGTAAGCAGCCCCCCCCACCACCACCACACACATCTTCCACTTTCTCTTATTCCCTTCTGTTAGCAAATAGTATCCATAACTGATCAATACTGTGTGTTTGTTTATTTAAACTATACCACAGTAGCCTACTGATACAAGGTTATCCTGGTTTTCCACCTGAGAAATTAAGACAAGACTTACAGTTTCAGAGCAGTCCTTGGTCAATTGTGATTGTTCTTAACACATACTTGTCTTGCTTTGGCTCATTAGCAGCAGTACAAAGAACTGCCTGCTCACACCCTTGTTCTCCCCCCCCTTTCCCTGTTTATTACCTTAAGACAATCCCAGAGTTAATAAATATTACCTGTGGCAGGCACCATTTGTAAAACTACAATCCACTCTGCTACAGGCCCCATGAAGGCTCAGTGTCTCTCCAGTAAGTGTTTTACAACTGTAAATGCCTATTTATGTTGAATTGTATTAGACATTTTACAACTGTATATGTTTATGTTGAATTGTGTTAGACATCTAATATGTTTTATGCTTTATTATTGATGTTACTATGGCATGCACCAAGTTGTTTCTAGTATAATAGTATGTATGGTCTATTTGCATAGCTGCACCTTGTTCACTAATGTTATTCATGTAATAGTGTTGTGTGTAGACAGCTCATACTAGTGTCTAAATTATTTCTATAAGTTTGTGCTGTTACTGGTGGATAGAATCACATTAGAGAACCACGACAGATTGCTGCTCGCTATATTTTTATCTGTGGCTGCATAACTGTCTGGGTTTTTGTTTTCTAATGTTCTTCCAATTGGCTTAGTATCTGCATATACTAAGTAGTGGTTCAGGACATTGTCCTGCATATGGTAGCTACTTGCTCAGTGCAAATAGTATCCATAGCTGATCAATACTGTGTGTTTGTTTATTTAAACTATACCACAGTAGCCTACTGATACAAGGTTATCCTGGTTTTCCACCTGAGAAATTAAGACAAGACTTACAGTTTCAGAGCAGTCCTTGGTCAATTGTGATTGTTCCTAACACATACTTTTCTTGCTTTGTGATTGTTTCCAGCCCCTCATACAAGAACCTAACAGGGTCTCTACCCGCTTCACTCCCCGCCCTGCCCTCTATTTCCTCCCGCCCCCAGTAGTCCCACCTTTATTGCACTCAAACCCTTCCCATCTTTCCAATAGCCAACCACAGCGCTAACCCAACACTACCTCCTCCATATTCCCTCTACTATCACACCTCCTCAACTGACATGTACAAGCATACCTTTCCTTTGCTCACTGCATGCACTCTCCTTGCATATCTTACATCCTGCCAAAGCTCCATCATTCCCCCACTCAACCACTACCACTGTACTACTACTCACACCACCACCCATGTCTCACCCTCACTCAGCTCCCCTCCCACCAGCTCAAGAACCATCCCTATGCACCCCCCACATATTCTACCAACTATAACAGAATAAAAAACTTCGGACTCAGCACGACCAAAAAAGAAGTAGAAATTTCTACTTCTTTTTTGGTCGTGCTGAGTCCGAAGTTTTTTATTCTGTTATACTATTGGTATCGTTTAACTGAGGACTCGATTTGTTGTGGAGGCTCTTTGGTTTGTTTCATTCTACCAACTATATTACTCAAACGTAAAGCATCCCTACAACTTAACATAGTAACCCTCCCACCATACCTATTACCCACAGAGAACAATCATAAACTTTCCCTTATAAACAAACACATTCAAAAACTGAGAAAACTAACAATCTCATGCATATCAAAACTAGCCCTAAGTGGAGACATCCACCCCAACCCTGGCCCTACCATCTCCAACCCCAATCCTCATAATCAGACTAGAAACCACAACTTCTCCCATATTACAGCCAATAGAAAGCCAAGTGACTTCCTTCTACTAAGCCTAAATATTAGAAGTATATCCAACAAAGTCCATGAACTCCATGCCACCATAGACTTATACTCCCCAGATATAGTCGTCCTGACAGAAACCTGGCTAAAACCTCACATTACCAGTGAGCAAATACTCCCTACAGGTTACGGCATACTAAGAGTTGACCGGCTAAACAAAAAAGGGGTGGTGTAGCTATAATATTTAAACAACATCTAAACATCCAGATCTTAAAATCATCAGCTCCACAAATAGGCAATGAAGAAATAATATATACCAACCTCAAAATTAAACGAAACAAAACCATCAACATAATTGGATGCTACTTCCCACCTGGCCAAAACATCCCTCCACTAGAAAACCTCCTCAGCTGGTCTACCCACCATCTCCCCCAAGAAACTATCATCTTAGGTGATTTCAGTATTGACTGGCAATCCTGTTCTGGCAACAATCCAACCCATCATGTACACCTTCATGGCTTCACCCAACTAGTCCAGTCACCAACAAGGATAAATAAAAACTCCAGCAAGCACTCTACCCTGGATTGGATACTAGTCAGTAAGAACCCCCAGTCATATATAACAGGCTGCTTATCAGATAGCCTCAGTGATCACTCCCCAACATTCCTACTCAAAAATACCTGTACCAAGCTAAACCTGTCATCTATCGTCAAATACGTAAAAAAATAAACTTTAACCCACTCACATTCATCTCATCCCTCAAAGAATGTAACTGGCATGCTCTAAAGTACCTCAGTCTAGATGACGCAGTTGAATCTTTTAATACTACCTTCCTGAACATCCTTAATTACCATGCCCCATAAGATTTTCCAGAACCAAAGCACAACCCTCCCCATGGCTACAGAAAACCACTAAGTCAGAAATGAAAAACAGGGATAAAGCCTGGGAGCACTGGTGCAAAACCAAAATCCCCACAGCTAGACAGAAATTCCTAGAACTACGCAATAGAGTCAAAAAGCTAATAAAACGGGACAAATTCCAATACTACCAGTCTGCCCTAGACTCCTCACAACACAGCCCCAAACAATTCTGGTCCTCCATAAACTCCATCCTCCACCCAGGTAAAGTCAGTACCCCTCCTCCTAACATCACTCACTCCTCAGAAAATATTGCTACCTCATTCAACACACACTTCACCGAAACCATACTATCACTAGCTAAACAACACAACCCCCCTCCCCTCCAACCCACACCTTCAACTAGTAATCTCCCCACTGCCTTCTCTTTTTCTCCTATACCTACCTCCAACATAAAAAAATTCTTAACTAAACTTAAACCCACCAAATTAGCAGCAGACAATCTTCCAAGTGAATACCTACAAATCGCAGCTGATGCTCTGGCTCTCTGTCAGAAAGTTACGTTCCCACATTGTGGAAAGTCTCACATATAATTCCCCTCCACAAAGGTGGACCCTCTGCAGAACTAACCAATTACCGCCCCATAGCTATTCCCTCTCCTCCCTCCAAAATACTAGAGAGATGCATACACTCTCAGGTCTCACACTACCTCCTTACTAACAACCTCCTTTCCAGTACTCAGCATGGTTTCCGACCAAACCATAGCACCACCACTGCCTTACTCTCATTTACTAACACTATCCTTCAGCATAAAAACAATGGCTATCTCTCCTCTGCTACTTTCTTAGACCTATCTAAAGCATTTGACATGGTCCCACACAAACAACTTATCTCTGTCCTCAATAACCTATCCTTTTCACAATCAGTCACCAACTGGTTTCAGAGTTACCTGTCTGACTGCCAACAATCCGTTGTATGGCAGAATGACATATCTCCCCAACTACCTGTCTCCATAGGGGTTCCCCAAGGATCCATCCTTGGACCCCTACTTTTCTCTGTTTACACCAATAATCTAGCCTCTGCCACCAAACATGGCACACTCATCCAATACGCAGATGACTCTACCATCATCTGCTCAGCCCAGTCCCTACCCAAACTGCAAAAAGTCACACAGGAAGCCTTTTCCTCTGTTGAAACATGGTTATCCAATGCCCAATTAATACTCAACTCAAACAAAACTAAACTACTCATCTTCCAACCCACCAAACATACTCAAAACAACTCTCACTTTAACATCACAGCAAAAGACAACACCACTATATACCCAACTGAACACACCAAATTGCTAGGAGTGGAAATAGACAATAAACTAAAATTTGACATTCACATATCCATGACCATAAAAAAAGTCCACAAAAAACTAGGAGCATTATGCAGAAATAAACAATTTCTCACCAAAGCAGCAAAGATTTCAAAAGCAAATTCCCACCTTATCTCCACCGTACTTTATGCCTCTCCAGTGTATATACCAACCTAAGGCAATGTGATCTAAACAAGCTAGAGACCTGCTACAACAAAATCACAAAATTCGCCACAGGGGCATCCTACCATAGTCACCACTGTCTCTCACTTGCTGAACTGGGCTGGCTTGAACTCCCTCACCTCCTTCAGTGGTATCAACTCTCACTCGCCCACAAACTAGTAAACCATCCACTAAATGTCCCATCCCTCCAGAATCTACTCCAACCCTATCGCACCACCAGACCACTAAGATCCAGCAACAAAAAACACTTGCAGATCACTAAAGCCAATAACTCTGCTGGTGAAGCACTATTCTCTTGCGCCATAGCCAAATTATGGAACTCACTCCCACCCACAATTACCTCCGTACCATCATGCACCAACTTCAAAACTTTATTAAAAGCACACCTAAAAACATGCTGGCTATGCCCTTGCAACTCCCACTCTAATATCATCCACCCCATCCAACTACTACCTTTCTTTCACCTCCACTAACTACCTTGATGATAGCAAGCTGAGATGCTCATAAGCCTAGTACTTATTATACAGCGGGAACTTCCCATTGTTACATTTGTTAATGCCTGTTATGTACTTCACAGATAAAGATTCTAGTAGTCTACTGATGTACTATGTTCTTCATCTGTAAATATGTTGTAAGTAATTTCTATGTTAAATTGTTAATCACTATGTAATCCAATGTAACTACTGGCTGTTTATTTTACTGTGGAGCTTTTCTCCCCAGGCCTCCGCTGAAAATGGACCCACGTCCAGCCGGACACTCCCGGTCAAAAAATTTAAATAAATAAATAAATAAATAAATAAATAAAGTTACACACAAACAGACCACTGAGAAGTCTCCATCACTTACGTAAGTTACACACAAACAGACCATTGAGAAGTCTCCATCACTTATGTAAGTTACACACAAACAGACCAATGAGGTATCCATCACTTATGTAAGTTACACACAAACAGACCAATGAGAAGTCTCCATCACTTATGTAAGTTACACACAAACAGGCCAATGAGAAGTCTCCATCACTTACGTAAGTTACACACAAACAGACCAATTAGAAGTCTCCATCACTTATGTAAGTTACACACAAACAGACCAATGAGAAGTCTCCATTACTTATGTAAGTTACACACAAACAGACCAATGAGAAGTCTCCATCATTTACGTAAGTTACACACAAACAGACCAATGAGAAGTCTCCATCACTTACGTAAGTTACATATACACAGACCAATGAGAAGTCTCCATCACTTATGTAAGTTACACACAAACAGACCAATGAGAAGTCTCCATCACTTATGTAAGTTACACACAAACAGACGAATGAGAAGTCTCCATCACTTACATAGGTTACACACAAACAGACCACTGAGAAGTCTCCATCACTTACGTAAGTTACACACAAACAGACCAATGAGAAGTCTCCATCACTTACGTAAGCTACACACAAACAGACCAATGAGAAGTCTCCATCACTTATGTAAGTTACACACAAACAGACCAATGAGAAGTCTCCATCACTTATGTAAGTTACACACAAACAGACCAATGAGAAGTCTCCATCACATACGTAAGTTACACACAAACAGACCATTGAGAAGTCTCCATCACTTATGTAAGTTACACACAGACCAATGAGGTCTCCATCACTTATGTAAGTTACACACAAACAGACCAATGAGAAGTCTCCATCAGTTATGTAAGTTACACACAAACAGGCCAATGAGAAGTCTCCATCACTTACGTAAGTTACACACAAACAGACCAATGCGAAGTCTCCATCACTTACGTAAGTTACACACAAACAGACCAATGAGAAATCTCCATCACTTACGTAAGTTACACACAAACAGACCAATGAGAAGTCTCCATCACTTATGTAAATTACACACAAACAGACCAATGAGAAGTCTCCATCACTTATGTAAGTTACACACAAACAGACCAGTGAGAAGTCTCCATCACTTATGTAAGTTACACACAAACAGACCAATGAGAAGTCTCCATCACTTACGTAAGTTACACACAAACAGACCAATGAGAAGTCTCCATCACTTATGTAAGTTACACACAAACAGACCAATGAGAAGTCTCCATCACTTATGTAAGTTACACACAAACAGACCAATGAGAAGTCTGCATCACTTATGTAAGTTACACACAAACAGACCAATGAGAAGTCTCCATCACTTATGTAAGTTACACACAAACAGACCAATGAGAAGTCTCCATCACTTATGTAAGTTACACACATGCAGACCAATGAGAAGTCTCCATCACTTATGTAAGTTACACACAAACAGACCAATGAGAACTCACCCTCATATATGTACATAAGTTACATACAAGCAGACCAATGGGAACAGAAGTTCAGCCACACAATTTTAGTTATTTAATTTATTTTAAATTTTTAACTAATGATTTTTTTTTACCAAATAAGGGTGTTTTTCCCCATACCATTGTACCACAAATTAATGTTGAATTTTGTGGATAAACTCATCCCAGAACACAAACCCTCTGCTTCCAAACACCACTATGATGATATACCAATGATCAGGAGTTCTGGTTCAGGGTGTGTGTTCACACACTCTCTTCATCCCACTTTTTGTCTGATCATTGTTGTGCTTCATTTCACACTTTAAGTCTGTTAATCCATTGCATTGAAACAGTTAAATGTTATAAAGATCATTGAGATATAGACTCCAGGATAGTCTCATATGAAGCTTTGAATCAATCAATCAGTCCATCACAGTGAAGCACTCACCCCCACAGCATAACAGGAAACTGAGTACAACCATCTTCACCATAACCCATAAGAAACTGAGACCTCTACCTATAATCCTATGCATATGCAGTGATAAAAACCCAGCCTTTTTCTCCATTACAATATCCATGACCCTAGACCCCCAACCATTTGCTGATAATTATAGTCTGTGCTGCGCTTGTACAAAACTGATTCAAAGTGCTGACACTGTCCAAAACTGCCAGCTGGTATCAACTAATGTGCCCTGTCAACTCCTGCTTCCTATATCTTACTAGTCAGACCACACTTTTTTCCTCCCCTTCCGTACCTCTCAACTGTCCAGATTTTCACAGAATATTCATATTTTTGCCTCATATTTTTGGTCTGGTCCTCATAAAATTTTTGTTTTTCTGGAAAATCACTGAGGATTGAAGTCAGTAAATAATGACATACATTTGAGTTTTAGATTTCATATCCTACACAAAATGCATGCTAACACAAATTATATTATTCTATAACGTTCTAAGTTTTTAAGAGCAATATTTAAAATGTGTTTTGATTTTTGAGCCTTTGTTCCCCCTATTGTTTCAGGCTCTGTCCAGATTTCTTGTGCTACAAAGTTGAGAGTTATGTTGCCTTCTCAAATTTCAGTGATCAGATATGATGACTACTCATCCATCCATGTCCTAGCAGTAACCTATATAGCTTCTTATCCTGTGTATCCGCCCATAGAGGTCAGTGTGATCTTTCAACAACCATCTTCATGGAAAGTGGACCGGCATGGCCACTGCTACACCTCTGAAATACCTGATCACTCTTACTCCTTGGCTATTGCAGATCCTCTTCTATCTCTCTCCAACAGTTGATGTTGTACTCTACTAGATAAATAGCTTACCCAATAACTATGCTTATGAAATGCAAAGGTGTTTTAGTAAAGAGATGTTCATTACTGGGAGGTTATAGAAAGGATGACTCACTAAACTACTGTAGGCATCCTCTTCTATGTTGCCTCTAAAGCAGCTTCTCTTTCCTGCTGCACAGATCCCACACTGCCATCTTCTACCAGGTTTGTAACATAGCAAAGCATGGCTATACCATGCCACAATACAGATCACATCTTTAAAGTATCCAACGATGGTCGGCTCCCTATTACCATCATTGTCGCAGACGCAGGTTGTCGAATGAGTCTTTGTCGAACTGAAAAGCGCAAAATGGCAACATAGCTAAGTGGCTTTTCAGCAAATTCTTTACCTGGGAAAGAATCCGCTTGGCCGCTTTCACTACTTTGCCATTTTCGGCACTGTAGTGTGATGTCGGATTTGGTATATTTAAGTAGGGGGGTGTGGGAGGCTTTATGTAATGTTTTACAGGGTTTTTTTTTGTTTTGGAACAGCAATTTTGTTCCCTTGGAAAAAAATCACTGTTCTGAGGTTTTGACATTGTAAGCTTTCGCTTACATGGGGTCGATTATGTGTCGTTCACTCTTCTGAGTGTGCAATATCATAATATAGGCTATGATGGTCACTTATTTGAAACTGTATGGAAACAGTATATGAATTAGTTTCAGTGACCATAGCATCCCAAACCTCTTGTATCAGAGGCACATGGGATATATGCAAATGACCCTTATGAACATCTGGTGTTTCAGCTAATTGGCAATTCTGAATGCCCATGACTTGTTTTGCCATTTTAATGGACAATTTAGGCCAATAAAGCTAAACCCCACTAGCTGTGGATATGCATATTTCAACCTTGTTATGACCTCATCAGCACAGCACAAGCAGAGTTTTTGACTAGGGATAAGAAACACAGGGCTGTTATAACCAGCTGATGTCCATTATCATTAGGGTCACTGCAAAAAATAACCCAAATAACAAACTAAAACAATAAGTGAGAAGGTCACTAAAAAAACAATCAGTAAAAGCAAAATCAAAAATCTAGCAGAGCTAGAACCTCCAATGAGTGACCTCCAAAACCTCTTGTATCAGAGGCACATGGGATATATGCAAATGACCCTTATAAACATCAGGTGTTTCAGCTAATTGGCGATTCTGAATGCCCATGACTTGTTTCGTCATTTTAATGGACAATTCAGGCCAATAAAGCTAAACCCCACTAGCTGTGGACATGCATATTTTGGCCTTGTTATGACCTCATCAGCACAGCACAAACCTCTGATACAAGAGGTTTGGGAAGTCACTCATTGGAGGTTCTAGCTCTACTGGAGTTTTCATTTTGTTTTTACTGATTGGTTTTTCAGTGACCTTTTCACTTATTGTTTTAGTTTGTCGTTTGGGTTCTTTTTGCAGTGACCCTAATGATAATGGACATCAGCTGGGTATAACAGCCCCGTGTTTCTTATGCTTAGTCAAACACTCTGCTTTTTCTGTGCTGATGAGGTCCTAACAAGGCCAAAATATGCATATCCACAGCTAGTGGGGTTTAGCTTTATTGGCCTGAATTGTCCATTAAAATGACGAAACATGTCATGGACATTCAGAATCGCCAATTAGCTGAAACACCTGATGTTCATAAGGGTCATTTGCATATATCCCATGTGCCTCTGGTACAAGAGGTTTGGGAGGTCACTCATTGGAAGTTCTAGCTCTGTTGGAGTTTTCATTTTGGTTTTACTGATTGTTTTTTCAGTG
>NC_056745.1:89614090-89799090 GCF_019279795.1 Protopterus annectens | reverse complement strand
AAAGTACACTGGGATTTACTGGGATTTATTAGTCTTGGCATGTAGATTTGATCACTTGGGTTGAGGCCTTGTGATGTTCAGCATAACACGTACTTTGGCTGTAGATTACTGCTACACTCTATACTGTCCTGAAGACATGTTGCATGCTCTTAGATTGACATAATCAGGCAATATAATTCTCTCACACCTTCCACACATGCAGTTACAGTGCTGTTGTTTAATGCCATGGTAATGATTGACAGTTCATGTAGGTGCTACAGTATAACACCACTTTAAATATGCAAATACCTAGCCATATAGTTGTATAGAAAGTGATACATTTTCTGGAAACTTCCTGAATGAAAACATGGAGGCTCATTATACATCTACAATGTGTATGTTGTTTATATATCATTCTGACTGACAATGAAGCATTACATGGCTTCAAAAGTAAAGAAATTTGTATTCTATAGTTTATATGTTTCAAATTACACAAGTATAAGCTACAGCAGCAAGCAGGATTTCTCTCAAAACAAGGAAACTCAGCAGAAAAACAGAAGCTTTGGATCAAAAAATTTGTTTTATTCCTTATCTCATTCACTCCAATGGAGCTCGGGAAATTTGCACTGTAACTTCCAATGGGTGGAGCCTATGCCTTTTGACAGAATCAAATTGTGTCCTCACATTTCAAACAGATGTTGATATTTCTGAAACAGTAGGGTTTATGAAACAAGTAAAAATGGCAAACTCTTCAGCACAAACTACTTTTATAATGGTAGTATTCCTTAGGTTTTAGATCTTAAACCGAATTTTATAAGTCACAGTAAACACAGTAACTATTAGAGTTCTAATATTTTGTAAAACACTTACAATATCTCAGCAACCACTCAAGTTACACATATTGTCAGCAGCATTTTATTCATCTAGCAGAGAGCTTTTCATATGAGGGTAAAGAGTTCTGTCTGTGTTTCTTGGTTGTTGAGATATTTAGAAAAATGTGAAAAATTATATCTATATAAATTAATATAATAAAAACAACAGCTAATATCTATTTACCTGCACTAGACAGAGGTCAAATATTAGTGCAATTGAGTTTACCCCTGTGTACACTTTAATATGAAATATTTTAAAACCTTGTACATAGCATGGTTTTGGAATTATTGATGCAAATATGAATAAGCAACATTTGACTCATAGAGGCATCAGTAGGAGTTAACTGCAGATGCACCTGGAGGCTTCACTCGGATGTACAGGTAGCATACATCTGAAACGGTATAGTATGCTACTTTTGTGCATGTTGTCAAGGAGGTAACCTTGAAGGTATTTTATTCTACTTTTTTATGAAGAAAAAGACTAACAGCAGTTAGAGACATATTTACTTTGATCCTAGAAAGTATTTGATATTTAGTCATCATTTTTCTTCACAAAGGCACAAAGTTGTAGAGATGCTCTGGATCCTTTTGTAACTGACCTGAACAATCTAAATGTACCTCTAAACATATAGACTATATTGAACTCCTGCTTAATCCAAGACACTCTCTCTGTGAGAGGTATAAATACTTAGCTAGGGTATCTGTTTCACAGCCAGTTGGACGTAGTGAGTAAATCATTATCCTTACCCCACCCAGACCTATACAATATCCCCAAACTGTCAACACAAAACCATCATTTGCTGATGCTGTTAAAACATCTCTAGCCAAACCTCATACAGTTCCTAGGTTTAGGCATCGGCCAAACTCCCCATACCTACCTCCTGCATACAGCCCCTCATCAACAGATTTATTTATTTATTTACAGTTTGGTGATGGGGAGGTCCACTGGGCTCAGGGAGCCCATTTTCAAGGAGGCCTGGGAAGAAAAGCTCCCCATTACATAGTTTAGTTACAGATACAACCATAGTAAAGAAGACACAATTACAATTTCATTTTATGCTAGAGAACAGGCATAAATTCTTTGGTTACATAGTACAATTATGTTATTTACAATATATACATTTATGTTAGGTTAGCTTGTACTTAGAGTTAGTCAGGAGTTTAAGGGGTGGATTGAATTATTAGGCTAGGTGGGGAGAGTGCAGTTGCGTTTCCTGTTAGAGGAAAGGTAGGAATGTAGCTGAGTTTTAAAGTTTTAATGTTTTCAAAGTTTTCACAAGTCCTTAGGAGGAAGGAAGAGAATTCCATTTTTTGCTAAGGAAAAGGATAGCAGGAGTTGACCAGCGGGGCGATTGGGTTTTCGGACAAAGATTAGGTTTTGGTGAGTAGATCTGAAAGTTCTCTGAGGGGAGTAGGGGAGAAGGATGTTGCATAGAGCAGGGCACTTAAGAGGGTTGAAAAATTAGTTTGTGGACTGAAGTAATTTGGAGATAGTCTAGATGGTTGGAGAGTTCAAGCCAATTTAACAAATGAAGGTCTGTACAATAATGGGAGGAGAATTTGGCTTTGGTTGCAAATTTAGAAATCTTATTATAACAGACTTCCAATTTTGAGGAGAGAGAGGCAGATACGTTTGTTAGTAGAGGAGCACCATACATTAGTGATGGGAGTAGATGGGTAGTGGCGAGAGTTTGTCTGGTGGAGGGAGAGAGAAAGTGGATGCTTCTGTATAGAATACCAAATTTTATATGGGTTTTCTTAATGTTTTGCTGGATGCGAGTGTCAAATTTTAGGTGTTCATCAGTAGTAACTCCAAGTAGTTTAGCAAAGGGGACAACCTCTATAGTAGAGTTGTTTTGGCTAATAATTTGGAACAAGCTTTTATCAAGATGGGAAGCATTTGAGGGGAAGAATAATAGTATTTTGGATTTGGTGGCATTTAGCGAGAGGTGGGTTTGGAGCATCCGATTTTCAGTGGTGGAGAAAGCAGTTTGGGTCATTGTTTGAAGCTCTGAGAGGTTAGAGGCACAGCAGACTAAAGTTGAATCATCTGCATATTGTAAAATTTTGGTGTTGGGTATGGCTGTGGAAATCATTAATAAAGATGTTGAACAGCATTGGACCGAGTATGGATCCCTGGGGTACCCGAGTGGGGGTAGGAAGGAAGGTTGAGGTGCCTTTCCCCTATTTTACAGCTTGATACCTGTCTGAGAGGTAGCTAGAGAATTAGGATAAGGTATTCTGAGAGAGATTAAGGTTAGAAATATGTTTTAAGAGTTGGGTGTGGGAGATGGTATCAAATGCCTTGGACAGATCTTGTAGAACTGTTGATACTATTTTTCTAGAGTCATGGGCCTGATTTATTGTGTCTAAGAAGGAGATAAGGGCGGTGATAGTACTATGGCCAGGTCGGAAGCCATATTGGGTTGAAGTGATTAGTTGGTGATTGGCTAGGAATAACATAAGCTGAAGGTGGATGCATTTTTCCAGAAGTTTTGAGATTGGGGAGAGGATAGCTATGGGGCAGAAGTTAGAGATGCTATTGTTTTTGTCTCCTTTATGGAGAGGTAGAATGAAGGCAGTGTGCCATAGTTTGGGAATATAAGATTCTAGCATGGATCTATTGCTCAGGATGCTAATGGGAAGAGCGATACCATCTGCGGCTATTTTTAGGAAGGAGGATGGGATGTCAGGGGCACTGGAGCAAGGTTTTAATTTGGAGAGTAATTTTTTTATGTAGGAGGTTGAGATGGGTTTAAGCTCAAATACTGGAGAAGGATTGGGGGCAGAGGGTGGTATAGGGGTGAGGAAGATTGGATAGGTTGAGGGGAAGAGTTATTGTTAGGGAAGATCTTGGTCAGTTCTGCTATGGAGTTGGTGAAGAAGGAGTTGAATAGACAGGCTATTTCAGGATCAGATTTGCTGGTGTCAGGGCAAGGGTTGCTTCTGGTATCTGGTTTGAGAAGAGAATTGATGGAATTCCAGAACTGTTTGGGGTTTTTTGATTGGTTAGACTGGAGTTTGATACAGTAGGACTCTTTGGCTCTGATGATTTGTTTTTTAGCAAGGTTGTGAAGTTGTTTATATTTAAGAAAAGTTTCTGGCTGCTTGTTTTGACTGTATGTTTTACATGATTTATCTCTTTGTCATTTAACTTTTTTGGTATTTTTGGTTAGCCATGGCGCGGTTTTGGTTTTTACTCTTTTTGTTCTTGATGGAGCTAGGGAGATGAGGATGTTTAAGAAGGTTGAGTTGAACAATTCTACGGCATTGTCTAGTGGAAGAGTTTTTAGGGGTTCCACTTTGTTTGTTTTAGGGAGTCAGAGAAGGTAGTGGGGTTAAAGTTTGTGAGGTTATGTGTGTGAATATATTGGTGTAGGTGAGGTGAAGAGTGGGTAGCTTGGTGGATGTAAGCTGGCAAGTGGTCACCTATATGGTCAGGTGTAATGCCAGAGTTTAGGACTTTATTAGGATGGGATAATAGGATCCAGTCTAGTGTGGTACCTGGGATGTTTGATTTGTTGGGTCTAGTAATGGAGTTAGTTAGTTGGGTGTAGTTAAATAGATTGATGGATATGGTGGGATTAGGGTTATTGATCTTATTCCAATCGATATTTACATCTCCAAGTATGAAGGTCTCTAGCTTAATATTAGTAGAGATCCAGAGGAGAATTTCCTCAAGAGTAGTGGTGTTATTACCAGGGGGATGTAGAGGGCAATGATACAAATGCTTTTGTGGTTATTTACTTTTAGTAGGCCTATTACTAGTTCTGCATTGTTGAATGGAAGGATAGGATTGGGGTAGGGAGTGATGGATAGCAGGTTAGAGTAGATTAAGGCTACCCCACCACCTTTTCTTTTTAATCAGTCATGTCTGAAAGATCGGAATCCAGGAGGGAGGATTTCAGAGTCATAAATATGAGGTTTCAGCCAGGTTTCTAAGATGGCTACAATGTTGGTTAGGTTGTAGTTTAGCCAAGCATGAAAGTCGGTTGCTTTATTTCTTAAACTTTGGGTATTGATGGTGAAGAGTTTGAGGTATTTATGGTTAGCTTTATTGTTTGTGATATGGAGATTGGTTCTAGAGGAAGTATTTGGTCCAGGATTAGGGTGTATGCCCCCTGCTAAGCAGAGGTAGTTGAGGAAGGGTAGTAGTATTTTTGATTTGTTTTTTAATAGTTCTGGAAAGTAAGGTATTAGTTTAGGTTTGTAGTATTTAATTGAGGGGGAAAAAGTTTTATTCTGAAGTAGTGGAGTGGGTTGGGTTGAACTAGAGAGGCGGATATGTTGAGGAAGTGTATTTTAGTGGGATGAGGAAGGAGGTTGGGAGTGGGGGGTAGGATAGGAAGGAGGGGTGGAGTTAGTTATAGAAGTAGGAGGTAGAGTGGTATAAAGGGAGTAAAAAGAGAATGCAGATAGGTGGGGTGAGAATGGGTTGAGATAGAAGACAAGGCATGGTAGAGGATATGTGTACAGATGGAGTAGAAGTAGATCTTATAAGGACTTTGATGGGTGGGGAGGAGTGGTTGTGATTGGCAGGTGGAGGTAGAGAGGGGAGGGGTTGTAGAGTGGAGATGATTGGTTGGTTGAGAGAGGGAGGGGTTTGGTATTGAAATAAATGTAGGAGTAGAGGGGGTGGGTGGAAATTGGGGGCAGAGTAGGGATCGGAGTGAGCCCATAGGGCAAATGGAGTGGGAAGAGCTGGAGAGAAGGTGGCTGGCTGAAACCAATCAGCCAGCTGTAGCAGAAATGTGGGATCTTAAATGAAGTACAGAAACAGCAGGGGTAAGTCTAGGCTGTGGGGGGAGAAAGGTAATAAAACAATGCACAAGTCAAAGCAGGCCAGTGGGTTAAATATGCTATGAGAGTGGAGGATAGCTTGAGAGAGAACAGAAAAATGATCTAAGTAATCTTTACCTTATAAGTGGTTGAGCAATGCCACCAATTGGTAAAATATATAAAATATAGCTTAGTGGGTAAGGGAGTTAAGGGACAAATAAAGAAAACCACTGTAGGCTGCTTAGTGAGCGTGGAGAAAAGCACAGACACTACGGTAGTGAACACTTGGCGCAGTTATGTTAAAAATAGCAGTACATACACTTTAAAATATATCTCGAGAGGTCATATCTTTTGGAAGCTCCTCAGAGGGTTTTACCAGAGTCTCGTAATAGATGTCCTTTAAGGGGTGGTTTCTTAGACTATAGTGGGTAAGGTTGAATGCACGAGCAGACTTTAAAATATATCTTGAGGGGGGGTTATCTTTTGGAAGCTCCTTGGAGGGTTTTACCAGAGTCCCGTAATAGACGATCTTTAAGGGGTGGTTTCTTACACTGTAGTGCATAGGGTTGAACGCACAAGTAGCGGGTGAAGCCAGCAGCCTATGGCAGGACCGATCAGTGTAGGTCACAGGGATTATCTGATCTGAAACATATCATACATTTAGTACATTCTAACATGATTACAGAAAGGGGTCACATATCTGGCTATCAGAAACCCTTAAGTCAGCATAGTCAAGACAATACAAGTGGCAATCCCCTTGTAATAGATGACTCCATAATTAGACTCACAGATTCTCTACTTGCCAAGATGAGCAAAGACAGTATAACAGCTCCCTCTTAGATGCCAGCATCTGCAGTGTCACTAGAGCTCTCAAGACCCATCATCTAGGTACACATACGACCTGGTCATTGTGCACATGGGAGTTAATGAGCTTTGACATGCCCCCTTGGATCATATGATGTGGACAAAATGGAGTTCTCTGACTACGCATTGGAACTTGGTGAAAAATTAGCCTTTAGCAGTACCCTGTCTTTGCCAAGAATGATGTTACAATGTGATCAAAAGATAATTGACTTTAACCAGTACCTTTTTTTATTGGTATTATTAAAGAGGGATGGTGTCCAATAAATATATATATATATATATATATATATATATATATATATATATATATATATATATATATATATATATATATAAATCTCAGCCTAGGAGGAAATTATTGACAGCCCTAACTCATGCCTTCTATATATTGTTCAGGACTTTTTCTTCTCTGTAGTACCTTATTTTAGGCAAGGTCAGACTCCTCAAATTACTGACATGACAAAATCAAGACTACATAAATGTAGCTTTGCTGATGACTGAAAACTGGGAGCAGTCATAGAATCTCCAAATGATGTCAGGAAGTTGCACTCCTTACAGGCATTTCTAATGCATGAAAATATAGACTTCTGTCTGGTTTACATGATATTCAGTGGACCACAGTTTTTTAGCCACTTGTTTGGCTATGTTGTGTGGATCTCTCCATATCATGAACACTATATCCTTCTTGGTTAACTTTGTGTGTGCTTTCACCTTGGTTCTGTGTGTATCTTTATAGCTATTGAAACATGGTTTCAGAAAACTGAATGCACTCCCGCAGTGCAGAGTTTTAATGCTTACCACACTTTCAGGCCCAGTAATGAAAAGGACAGATTTACTGGAAGGGATGTGTCTGTCTTCCAAAGTGGTCAACTCATTTCCAGACTCTTAAGAGGCAGGATAACAGCCTTGAACTTTTCCATAACCTTCTCAAGGTTAATAAATTCCATACCACATCAAGGGAAACTACTGAACTTCCCAGCGCATTGCCTGTGGCCACCAGTAAGATTATAGGATCATAGGAGGTTACTAGTCTAATGATCCTAGGGCCCTTACAAGCCTAGCCAAGTTTTACCCTTATTTCCACAATTATCACCTATCATCCCTGTCCAAAAGGGATCCTGGAGTGAATTTATGGTTACCCATCCAATTGTCCAGATTGTGTTTGAAGAGGGCCAGTGAGGTGCTCTGCTTGACATGAAAAGGGAGTCTGTTCCAAAGGTGTGGTAACCTCTGGGAGACAAATCTGTCCCTCCAGCTGATACTATTAATGTCACATTCCAGGTTAAGACCATTAAAACTAGTAACCCATGTACCATTTGGCTTATGGTTATGCAACATTTCCAGTAAAGCAGGGTTAAAGATTGCCTTATATGCAAGGCAGAGATCACCTTTGAGTAGTCTATATGAAACAGAATAAGCTGACAGTGATTTCAGATGATCTTCATAGGCAGATGGTGAATACCTTGAATTTTCTTTGTGCGGTACCTTTGTGGTTTCTCCAACTGCTGCAGGTGCTTGGAAAGGTACATACCAAAAGGAGCATTGTACTCAATTATTAGCCTGATGAGGGAAGAGTACAGGGGGGTTATAACTTCTTCTGTTTCTGGAGGCAATGTCCTTACTTATGAGATGATCAATATTAAATGCCATACTTACCACTGTGGACACATGGTGATCAAAGGTAAGGTTACTGTCAACCTGTGTACCTGAGTTTGTCACCACTGAGTGCAAACTTAGTGTGCTGTTATTGGTGTGGTAGTTAGCAGAGACATTGCTCTTATTGAAAAGGATGATAATATACATTTTTGCATTGAGTTTAAGGCCATGACTTAGGCACCAGTCATTCGTTTGTGTAAGACCATCTTGTAGGATAATGACATAATTTGGAGATTCTATGACTGCTCCCAGTTTGCAGTCATCAGCCAACTTTGTCAGCCACAGACCTTTAGTTTTTGCTTGCACTTTGGAGAGATAGATTCCAAACTGTATAAGTCCCAGGACTGTTCCCTGTGGAACACCACTGGTTACAGGTCTGCTGTTAGGGGTGGATTCCCATATTTTGACTATATGTGTTCTATCACTGAGCCAGTTATTGACCTATCTAATGATATAAGGGTTGATACCTAGCTGAGTGAGTTTGTCAATGATGCCTGAGTGGGGGATAGTGTCAAAATCCTTGGCTAAGTCTAGGTAGACTTTATGCACAGCTTTCCTCTCGTCAAAGGCCTTGGTGACTGCCTGGAAGAAGTCCACCAGGTTTAACAGGCATGATCTCCCTTTGACAAATCCAAATTGATCAAGTGTTTGGAAATTACCAATATCTTTGTTGATAAGTCCAGGCTAATAGGTCTATAGTTCCCAGGGTCAGTGGAAGTGCCACCTTTGTGCAAGGGGATAACGGTGCCCTTTTTCCATTCAGCTGGGTTGAAGCCAATGCTTAGACTATGATTGAAAAGAGTACACAATGGTGTTGCTAAGTCTTGTTTGAGCCCATGTAGGATGCAGTCTGAGATATTATCAGGTCCCATGGATGCCGTGTGCATATCTAAGCAAACTAGTTAACATCATTCCAGAAATCACCTCAGCAGGTAGATACACAAAGAAGTTTTATACCTATATAAATAAATGTACAGAATTAGCAGTCTCATCCAGATCCAAATACAATTGGAAATTTAAATGCAAACCATACTGTTGGTCCACTGACATAAATATAAAACTTATTAGAATACAGTATATAACAGCTCTGAAGATTCCAGACTCAATGAAAATATTACAGGTTTAACTAAGAATTTAAAAAAAGATGTACTCAGGATTCACGAACAATCGTGTACGTTTTGTGTGAAGCTTACATGATGTTAACATGTTAGCATGATGATCAGCAGTGCTAATTGCACATCCATGCTGCTCATCATGATAACATGAATACAAGCATGTTTCCATGGCCAGTAACAGTGCTGGCAGCCACAAAAACATGTTGATAATCACAGTCACCCACAGTAAATAAACAGGCTTGTCCATGGGCAAACCTATAAAGAGTGCTCGCATGAACAGCATGAAGAGTTACATATTTCAAATAATGCAAGGCGTACCAGGTAGGAACATTATACTGAGTGCAATGTGCACGTAAATGAAACATATGAATACAGAAATAAGTAAGAAAGGAGGGTAAATGACAAGGCCAACCACAACAGACGGGTTACCGGGCAGGGAAAGTGTACTGAGGGCAATGTGCACAGAAATCCAAGAGATGTACACAGAAATTTGCAAGAGTGGAGGGTAACAGCTCAAACTGTAGTAAAATAATTGATTTAAAATGGCTTATGTCATAGACAATTTTGTAGTGATACAATTGTGAAATACATATGGCATAATAATTAATGGTGGTCACACTTCCCAAGCAAATATAGGTAAATAAAAAAAGGCATGATATTATAGGATGTTATACTTAAACAAATTCATATTTAAACAGAGGGGAAGACAAGTGATATGAATGTAATTAACATGCTGAGTTGAGATGACATTTAGCAAGGACAGTATATGTATATTATGTGATATTTACATATTGTGAATTTCATCAATATAACATGTTGGAAAATACAAATAACTCAGAAGCCACAATCTCCTTTTGCAAGAATCTAACCCATGTCATCAATGTTACCACTGAGCTGTGTATTAACTAGGTACACCACAGAAATAGCATAACACATGTAGGATGTGGATCACCATTGAAGGACATTATGCACTTTAATATCCTAATGGTTATTTATCCCACATGTAGATGCATGTGGTGTTACAAATGTGGGAACAGAGTGTGACATACATACACTTGTGTAAGGCACTCATGCCTGACACAGTTGTGCAGACAGATAAGAACAGATGCAAATGCTACGCTATGATGTGATGTATTCCACAGAGCTGTGTTTTGTTGGCATCTGCCACATGAAGTAACAATGGATATTGTCACAACCAACTACAATTAATGTGTGAATTTAGCAAGGATCCCTGATAATGAATGTCACATCAGCATATCAGATTAATGGTAATTAAATGAGTATGCTTATGTGTACACAATTATGATCAGTCTTATATCAATCTTCTATGGTCACGGAAAGCTTCTCTGTATGTTTGTACATATACCACCCAGGAACAGGACCATGATCATGTACACAGTCACACTCATGTACACCCATGTACACCACAGTACTGTATGCATGTGCTACAGTCACACTACACCACAGTACTGTACGCATGTGCCACAATAGCACTCTCACCATGACAGTGGTAGAACAAATGTCTTCTGCCATTTGTGTTCACATATGTTTGTGCAACATATCGCGGCATAATACTTATGTGATATAATGGTTGTTGGGCAATGTCAGTACCTTCACACAAAATGATTCCATTTGCTAGAACTGAACAGCAAGCTGTACACCTTCCCCCTAGCAATATGGCTATGAATCACATTTTCCACAGTGGAACTGTTATCACAGCTGTTGAAGTCCACCTACGTAAAGTCATTCAATCAGATGTACTTAATTTGCTCATTAAGTCTTATCTGTTAAAATGGATGGGGAGGCTTCTGCCACTCTACAGCACATGCAAGAAATAATTGGGGGCATCTTTCCTTCAGAGCAGTTAAGGACAAAAACATTTGCCTAAGCATTACCAGTTCTCATATTTGTGATTATGTGAGGCATTATGTCATGTATATGAATCAAGGAATATGTGTCCCTGTAATTACTTAGAATGAATATTGCTGTGTGTCAGAGAACTCTGTCTGATCAGACCTGTGTCTCTTGCTGTTGTCACTGTGATGGTAGAACAACAGTTATGTACAATATGGATATAAGGCTGCATTGGAACACATGCCCCACTTAGGCAACAACATGCATTACATCGTCTCATACCCTAAGTTCTGAGGAAGTGTCTTACTACAACTGTTACCAAATGACAATCTATTCAAATGATAGCATCAGTCTTTAATGCAGCTTTTCAAAAGGAATTGTAGAATAAACTCTTAAAACAGTAAACATCTACAGAAGAACATAGCACATGTGGGTGACAGCACTGTTACCAACATGTGCAATGACTGTAAGCAGTGATGTGAGGATTTGAACTATGTACCTAATGTCATAAGCTAATGAAGGTTTACTGAGACACAAGGGCAAGTACAGATTCATGTTACAGCTGTGAAGCTGCACATTTCAATGGATGACATCACCACTGTATATTAGCTTGATATTTCTGCTAAAAACTGGTTGCAAAGCACAAGTGCACTGTATAGATATATCTCATAGATGTATTTGCAGCCTGTTCTTCATAGTAAGAGGAAGAAGCACATACTCACAGAAGATATTCATTTCTGTATTCAAACTCCCTACTTATCGACTGACAGTCTGTATGCAAGTGTTTTATATGCATGCTCCAAATGAGAAGTCTGATTGCATGTGAGCCATACTGCATCTATGAAGGGATGGCACCAGCTGTGTCATGCAAGGGAGATGTGTGTGCAAAAATGACATTTATAGCTGTATGGGATTCTAAATGTTGTCAGTACTAAAAGGTGGAAGATATGCTCATACACACACAGTGAGGAAAGTTTCAGTGCTGTATTTGACCTCCCTGTTTATCTGCTGACACAGTCTACATGGCACACACCAAAAGAGAGGTCTGACTTTAGTGGTGTGAGATTGCTTTATTGAAATTATGACCTCATCAGTGTGTGGCAGACAGTGTGCATTTGTGGACAGAGTGAAAAGAAGATGTGGGATTAAACTAACCATGTCTCAAGAGTGAGAGTCAAATGAGCACAGTTGTTGAATTAATTCGTCATTGATGCCAGCAACCCTCCATCATACACCTAAGTTGACTCTTGTGAGATTAGATCCTCCTATCTATCTAATCACACTATCTGGAGGACACACTACTTAATGCAAGTGCTATCACAGAAGTCTGACTTCTGCATTTGGAGAATGCACTTTATAGAGGATGACATCAGCACTGTTTTGCAGAGGACATGATGTTTGGAGAATGGTCTGATATTGATGTTGACTTACCTTGCATCGTAAAAGTTTCTCAAGTCTACTATTTCAGTGAAACCAGCAGTATGTAAGGACATAGTGACACAACTCTATATGCAACCCATTCACATACAAAGTTGACTGCTATACATTTAGAACCTCCTACCTATTTAGTCACACAATCTAGAGTACACAGAACTTAAAATAAATGCAACCACAGAAGTCTGATTTTTATAGTGTGAATGCACTTTATAGAGGATGACATCAGCATTGTTTTGCAGGGAAGATGATGTTGGGAAAAGGCTCTGATGTTGAAGCGGACTCACCCTGCATTGTAAAAGTTTCTCCAGGTTACTATTTCAGTAAAGCCAACATTGGATAAGGTCATATTTACCAGACTCTGTATCCAACCTGCATATACACAAATTGACTGTTGTGAGATAAGAACCTCCTATCTAACTAGTTACAAAATCTAGAGGAAACAGTACTTAAATCAATGGCCAATTCACAAGTCTGACTTTTACAGTCTAAAAGTGCAGTGTAGATAGGATTAGTTTCTCATTCTGTGCCAGAGACGATATTGTGATGTTGGAGATTTTATGCGAATCCATACTTTTTCATATGGAGAAGTAAGTGCAATCTTATGATCAATAATAGATTCATACTATTGACTTAGGTCAACTATACTGTCATTAATGTATATTGCAGAACTGAGACTGTCATGTACCTGGGTTGTGCACACAAGACACACACACACTTGTGAAACTCAGGATGGACAATGAAGCAGTCATGGATCATTGGGTTATGATGATGGCATGTGAACCTCAATAAATGCTACTGATATTAGCAATGGTATGTGTGGCTGTTAGCACTCTGGACAGTACTGAGTGGATAAAATCTACATGTCCCCTAACTTGAAGCATGGTTCGAGTCCAGTATACAGGTAATTTTACAAAGGGTATCAGAATGTGATTATCATAATTAATTCTGATCATAAGTGTAAGACTAGATAGGAATGACGATCCTAAATATGTTGATCTCCCAAATTGTGTCAGTAATGCCTAGTGAAATAATGTTTTATACTTACTATATATCAGCCATGCTTCAAGGGAAATCACATATAAGTTGGATGTACAATTTGTTAAACATGATGAGGACAGCATGTATTTTGAAATAATAATGATGACTCAATATATACCCTCACTGTGTGCATAGTGCAGTATGTCCTGTAAAGTGTGGTCATTATGCTTCCTCACAATAAGGACAGTAGCCATATGATATAAGCTGAACATATCATATGTCAGCCTTTTAAATATGTAACATTATAATGTGATGAGACCAAAGAGATGATGAGGGACACAGATATGGAGAGACACATAACAGTTTGTGTTATGGCACAAGTATGAACACCTGTATGGTGCATTTGTACTATGTGTTTCTTCATTCAGAACGTGTCCTGCTCCTTACCATTAAGTGATTGATAAGGGTAAAGAGAAGGTGTGCGAGTGACAATCCACACACATTTAGTTGAAGAAGGTGTAGACAATATTTAATATGTAGAAAAAAAATTACATTATTGTACAACATATTTTGGGATTTGAGCCTTTGGCAGTGGAAACAAATTTACATACAGATTGATTATCTTAGCTCACCACAGAGGAGTTCATGCTGTAAAAAATTTCAGTCACAGATTGTAAGAGATACTCATTACATGCTCAGTAAAAGTATTAGGAAGACAGCAGTATTTATTACACTTATATCCATTGTAGCTTCCCTTACACTTTACGTGATATCCTGCAGCCTGACACATATGGAAGACTAACCATATCACAGTGTAATAGCCTAGTCTGTTATACTATAGTGCAGCAGACGTGTCAGTATTTGCTCAGTGCTAACTGTGGCAACATGGTATAACGCAAAAACACTCCACATTTGACAATAACACTTGAAATGCCATTTAGCAATACATAATACACTTGCTTATTGCCAAACCTCGCCGAAATGCTGAAGACTACAACTGATAAAATAGAAGGGGGTTAGACAGATGCATAGACAACACATTCACAGAAAAGACAATTATAGAAATAGGCAATAAGAGTTTCACTGAATGCTGGATTCAAACCATTGTCGAGATGTAAAATTAAGTTTATAAACGTGATCATTATCTCAACACCTCACAAAGGAAATCTTACTGCACATGTCACTATCACACCATTGAAGGGCCATTGATAACCTGTTCAGCCAATGGAAGATTCAGATATTAGTCTTCAGCAAAGTAATGACCATATGAAAATGCCATTAGATGACCTTTGCATTAATTAGCCTAATGAATAGTCAACAGTAGAAATGGGAGAAGTAGAAGGGGTGAAGACAGAGACAGATGGACAGACACATATCGAAGGTTTGTGTTAATGGTCATTAATGTACGTTTTTATGGCATGTCCTCATTATTCATCTGTCATGCTCTGTATCTTTATCTGATGGCTCTGGGGTAAAGAAGCTGTAGGGTAGGGATAACCTGTTTAAGCCTTGAGTAGAATAAGGGTGGTTTACTAATTCTTCCTTATGGGCATGGATGTGTTTGAAAATGCTTTTTGCAACAGTATTCAAAATCCATTAATTAAAAGTTGTAACTGGATACAACTTAAGATGTATGTCATGAATCATATTATAGAAGTATAACATCACAATAAGAAATAATATGACATATGTCTGGAATAAAACCCTTGATACCATGAGCAAAATGATTCTTCAGACAAGTGATTTATGTCAAGACCCCAGAGAGGAAGTTGTGCATTACTACATCCAGTAATCAAAGAATTGTTAGAGTAACTGTTAGAGTACCTGTTAGAGTACTTGTTAGAGCAACTGTTAGAGTAACTGTTAGAGTACCTGTTACAATATCTGTTAGAGTAACTGTTAGAGTACCTGTTGCAAAGTCTTTCATTTATTCTGCCTTTTTTCTGATTCTGATCATGCAGCATGTTTAAGCACCTTTGCATGAGAATAACCAAACCACTGCAGGTGATGGCAATAGCTGACATAAACAGACAGTCACTATCACTTGGCACTGATCCCCGATGCCAAAGTCCAAGCAAATGCTGAGGACAAAACGTGAAGGCTTTCCTATGGGAAATTTCTGGCCATGTGTCTTGTATGTGCTTCTAGTTTTTTGACCAAATTAAATGTGTGAAGAAAAGGGTTTATAAGAATGTAGTGGAATGGGGGGGTTGGAAGCAGGGGGGGTGCCGCATGGGAAACAATAGAGGAATTTGCAGGAGAGCAATGGGAGAGAACCAAAGCTATCCAGAACTTCACAACATAAATGTAGCAGTATAGAATCATTTTGCTGAATTTAGACTGTCACCACACCAAAGGTAGGTGACAACAACAGAATAATGTTTTACAGCCAATTGTACCAAACCAAGTGTATCAACAAGACACATAGGTGAAGTGAAGAGCTATGTGTGGGTCGTTATTTGTTTTTTTTTTTTTTTTTTTTTTTGGAACAGGTGCCAGTTTTCTTTTTTTTAACTTTCGAAATGACAGGACTGTTGAGGAAGGGGCTTAGGGATGGTGATAGAAACAAAAGGTTGGGGGACGCCATGACTGAGGATAAGTAAGGGACATCAAAGGCGCACCCACATCAACCCTGAGATGAGACTCTAGTCCCCACTCTCAGAACTGTCATTATTGTGTCTTGTCTCAGTTTCCTGTGTCAATGCTTCACATGACATCATTTTGGCAATATGATGAAGCACCTTTTTTACATGTCTGATTCAGGAACTGAAGACCCTTTCCATGATAACCTCCCCCAGCCCTGTCAGCTCTTGCTTGGTAACAAAATCACCACTCCCAACAACACTGCTCCCAGAGGGTACCAGTGCATCAACAGCTCGGGCAGAGGTACAAATGCAGATACAGCAAGTAGGGCAGGAGTTGTGGTGGAGGCAGCACTGACAGGTTGGGACCCCGGAGTGCTGGGTGTCAGTACTGCGATCTGTAGAGGGATAGTGGGCTGCAAGGGCAGGTCTATCTCTCTCTGTGCTGCATGTCAGTTTGTGTAAGCAGAAATGTATGAGCACAGAACATTTTTAAGCTATATAAAATATTCCACACAAAAAAGCTTCTGGCTGTAGCACTACACAATGAGTGCCACAAAAATCCTAGATTCTGCAACATCCCACCTCTGTGCTCTAAACTTATCACCATCATCTCTATCCCCATGCCTGCAGAAGTCAAGCAACAACTCTGTATTTGAACTGGCACCAAGTTCCAGTCCTGCATGCACAAACATTTGCAATCATACCAATTGCATTTTCATCTGCATGATGTAAAGCAGAGAAAGAGCTATTGACAGACAAAGAGGAAGGCATTTTATCAAACAATAATGAAGGTATGAAACATGGCAGTGAGATTTGCCATCTGTGATGCTCAAACTATTCACACTTTTTCAAATGTACATCACTGACGTGCTTGATTTGTAATCCTTGTCATATGGGAAGTTAAACAGGATGGCTTGGTACATATGTTTTGTGTATTACACATTGCAAAAAAGTTAGTTGTACAGTGTGGGAGACAAACCTATGGAATAAATAATGTATGAATTTCAAACAAGGTAATATGTGTCATTGCTACAGGATAACTCCCTTTCTACCATGTTCCTTACAGATATACTGCTACAGTAGGAATGAAGATATACATCAGATATGCTTGTATGTGTGTGACTTTAAGAACCCCCTCAGAATTGCATTCCCATGTAAGAGGCAGTATTACTGGGTGTAAATATATTTCAAATGGATAGACTTTCATGAGCTGAGTGATACAGGTTGGGGTATGATACATACATTCTTCCCAATAAACACAGAGGTGGGCTATCTGAGGAGTCAAGATGATTTTATTTTGCTCATCATAGACGTGCAAGTAAATTTTTCACTAATTATCATAACTGCCATGCTTAAACAATTACATACACAATGAAATGGGTTTCATGATAGTCATCTGTATGCAGTGTTACCTTCTTAATCAAAGTGTTACAAATTGCTTTTTGACACCCTTTGCAAAACTAAGTGTTACCTGTATATGAGCTCTGGATCACCTAGGTTCTGTCTTGAAAGTCATTGCTCTTACACCTTGTGCTACAGAAACAGTTACACAGGAGGCAGTTACACAGGAAGTAAATGTTATCTGCTCAGTATGGTCCAGAGTGCCAACATCCATGCATCACCACTAAGCCTGTTTACCCTACAGAAGGTTGCACAAATAAAATTTACTTTTTTTCCGTAAGCAGGTAAACTTGTTTGCATGGCACTCAGCAACCTGCAAATGCATAAAGCAAGCAATACAAAAAACAGCATATGAAGTTGTGATGAAAGTAACTCATAAGGTTTGAATAATAATTTCAGCATTACCTTCATACCATATGGATATGAACCCTAGAGCAACTCTGTTATTGGTGCAAAGTTATGCATTTACAGATTGTGCCACAGAGAGAGGTACATATCACATGCACATCACTCAGTTATCACAAATACCATGCAGCTGTGACAAAAGTGTCTGTGCTAATAGAGATTACAAAAATGAAATTGTTCATATTTTCCTTCACTTTTGAGCCTTATTTGCTCTCTGCTAGGCAGCACAGAAATTACAATGCCAAATAAAAAAAAATACAATTTATGTTCCACACCACAAAACATGACTTGTATTTCCATTTATCAAAAGTGATACCATTAAAAAGACACATGCTGCATTTTCACATCTGCTGCCGACATTACAAGCAGCATATGGTTTCAAACTGGATTCAAACCCTGTGTTCTCTTTCCTGTTTCTTTAATATCATTTCATATACCCTGTGTGCTACAATGATACTTAGATGAGATGTGGATGTTCTTCTCTTACTGCTGTTTACAGTACTGTAGCAAAGCACGCCTGTACCACTCTTAAATGCACTAATGATGGGATTCCAAATTAAATTTTGCACCTTGGGTAGTGGACTCTTATTCACTGCCATGAAATGCTGCCAGTCCAAAGTGTACTTTATCAAAATGAGTGCAAATGAAGACCACAATAAAAGAAAACAAATTGTCAGTAGTAAAATGTTTGTGGAATAATAATGACAATATAGGATTGTGAGGTTTCCTAAGTGTGTGTGTGTGTGTGTGTGTGTGTGTGTGTGTGTGTGTGTGTGTGTGTGTGTGTGCATGTGTGCATGTGTGCGTGTGTGTGTGTGTGTGTGTGTGTGTGTGTGTGTGTGTGTGTGTGTGTGTGTGTGTGTGTGTGTGTGTGTGTGTGTGTGTGTGTGTGTGTGTGTGTGTGTGTGTTACAACCTGAACATATGCTCAGGAAATATGAATTAACTCTCTCAAAAAGCACACTCCCTGGATTTAAACCCTCAATTCAGTTGAATAACTGCTCCCAGTCAGCTGTGTTTCTTATCCCTCTTTGCACCTACCCATGCTTAGGCTAGTAATCAGAAAAGGTACACACCATACAGATTTGACTTAGAAGACCTTCAAATTAGAGATCCATGAATAGAAAGATAGAAAATATTCCTTTCTCATTTGCTTGAACATGTCTAGATTAATGTGATGATTGTCAAATAATTTAGTTTAATAGTAGCCCATACCGTGACTGCGGTGGTGGTGCTGCGGTAGCATTGTTGCCTCACAGTTAGACGTTGCCCATTCGATTCTCAGTTAGAGTGTCTTCTGTGTGGTGACATGCGTGAATGGGCATTCCTTTGTTGAAGGTTGTGCGTTAGGCCCGGCAAGCCAGCACGTAAAAGTCTACTGCCAATCATTAGCAGACCGGAGTTCCGCTGTGGCGACCCCTAACCGGGAAAAGCCTAAAGACACAACAAGTAGCCCATACCATATTAACGTAAGGTTGCCAACACTGCCAGCTTTTTCTTCTCTTTATTTTCAGAGCATACCCCCCCCCCCTTTAAGCATGATTAACAGAAATGTAATATCAGGGGCACTTCATTGCATCTTTATCTTGGCATGCAATATAGCTAATCAGTATTTCAGAAATATTTTTAAGCAGAGGATGGAGAGTTTGATAGCATTACAGGAATATCAGTGTTGTTAAGGTTGTTCTTATAGATCTTAAGGTGCTTCCATTTTTTTTTTCTTTAAGTCTACTTTGCATGATACACACACCTAGACAGAAGAGTCTCTTCAGTATTGCTTCTTGCTATAGTTGGATTAATCATTAACAATCACAAGTTATTAGCAGCTAACAATTGTTATTGCTCCTCTGTGTAGTCCTAAGGCATGTGCATGCAGTCATGTAGTTACTTACATCATGTTTACATCTCCAACACCAAGTGATTTTCTTTTTGGCATTCAGTAATGCTAATGATTTCACACCTCATTTGCAATTTCACAATGCTCAGAAGGCTGAATCGACACTATATAAAGGTAATGGTGTACCTATGAAGTGAAAGGAGGGGAGACTGATTTGATTGAATGTTAATGCTATTTACTTGGAGGAGATTTCTCTACACATCCCTCCATTATTTTATTATGGTATCTTTGTCCTCTTCATAAACTGCTTACATTTTCGTATTTGAATGTATTTTGATATGCAGTAGTTGAAAATGTTTATATGTATGCATATTTTCATACACAGTTGGTATAATGCAGATATGTCTTTTCTTAATGCACTTTCTAAGTTTGTCAATGAATGGTATGGTTACATCACATTATTGTGTTACCATTTTCTCTTGGAATTTCATCAGTTAATGCAGACAAGTTCATAGGCTCATATGTTCATAGGTAGGTACTAGGCTATTGGCCCTACGGCCTATATAAGCCTAGCCAAAAAGGTACCCTGGGTTTTGCCACCAAAAAAAATATATTTTCCTATGCCCCTGTCGAGCAGAGCCATAGAGGTGATCCCCGAGGTAAATTTCCTATTTCCAATCCAATCATCAAGATTTTTCTTGAGGAGTGCTAATGAGGAGCTTTGTTTGATATAGATAGGTAGTTTTTTCCAGAGTATGGGAAGTTTCTGGGACAGGAATCTATCCCTCCAGCATGTTGTATTTATTGTGGTGACAAGGTTTAGGTCCCTAGAGTATGTAGCTCGGAGGGATTGGGATTTCTTTAAGTGGAGCATGTCCAACAGCTCTGGGTTTGACATAGCTTTGTATGTTTGGCAGAGAATGCCTCTAAGTAGGCGATATGTGACAGAGTAAAGCTGGAGTTTTTTGAGATGGTCTGTGTAGGGCATCTGTTTGAGGCTGGTAATCCTCTTTGTGAGGTATTTCTGTGGCCTTTCCAGTTGTTGTAGATGTCATGTGAGGTACATACCAACAGGGATGTTGTACTCTATAATGGGTCTAATGAGTGATGAGTAGAGGGGAACAATGACCTCTTTTTTCCTGGATGAGAAACCTTTTATGATGAGGTGTGCCATGTAGAAGGATTTCCTGACTACTGTGAAGATGTGATTATCAAAGGAGAGACTACTGTCCACCTGTGTTCCAAGGTCTCTTATCACATTTTCAGTGTTAAGTAGACTACCACCTATGTGGTAGCTCATGGGTACAGAGTTTTTCTAAAGGGGATGACTATGCACTTTTCGGCATTGAGCTTGAGGCCATGGCTTTGATACCAGGCATCTGTCTCAGTGAGGCCCTTTTGCAGGATGTCCACATTGTTAGGAGTTTCGATTATGGCTCATAGTTTACAGTCAACTGCGAACTTTGTTAGCCAAAGACCTTCTGTGTTAGCCTGTACTTCAGAAAAGTAGATGCCAAAGATTCCAAAATGGTGGACAGCCTGTAAGCAGACTGACTGTGCAGCTCCTGAAACCATAAACCTTCATCTGACCTCAAGCCGGCACAGCGCTCAAGGAAAATACTCTAAACATCAAAGGATTAAAGCAGGAATATGAATACTTATTTTTTTCATCTATAGTTTTACCGGAGTCCTTTTTTTTAATAAAAATACTACTTACTGGAAGTTGAACCCTGAACTGCATGGTGTGGATTCTTCCAGATACACAGGCCTAAAACAAGAAAAATAAGGAAAAAGCATCTCTCAGAACAGGATCTACTAAATAAAAACTTCTTCTTTACTACCAAGCATCTAACTCTGGACACTAAATGGAGAACCAACCAGATCAAATGGAAACTTTAACCACAAAACCCAAACTGTATGATTTCTACTGAGAATGACACCACTTCCAAAAGACAAAACACTAACAAGCTACAACAAGAGGCTGCTAAGATGGCCCTCAGATCAAAACAGGAACAATCTTTAACATTGGAGGACCTTAAAAATGCACTGCAACCTTTACAAACAGAAGTGCAAGGTTTTTCATATAAACTAACTACATTTGGCTCTAGTCTGGACCAAACTATGCTTAGACCTGAACAGAATGAAGCTGAAGCTATGGAAATGAACTCAAGCAAAAGCTTCAGACCAGCAACAGCACTTTTAAAGAATTACAACAAAAAATGGTTGACTTAGAAGCCAGAAGCCGGCGCAATAACTTCATTATAAGAGGAATTCCAGAGACCTTTGAAAATGCACAACTCATCCCAATAGACGAAGAAATACTAAGCTCTCTCTTGAACAGTAAAGACCTTCTGAATGACATAGTAATAGAAAGAGCCCACAGAGCTATAAGGCATGCACAAACAAATGAATCTCAGAGGCAAATGTATATCAGATTGTTAAACTCAGCACATGTTCAACAAATATTAGCAGCATATAAAGCCAAGAAGAACTTTACATGGAGAGCACATAAAATCACTATAAACCAAGATCTCCCTTTTGAATTTAAGCAAAACCACCAAAAACGTAGTAAATATTGCACTTACCTTATAGAAAACAAGATTCGTTTTCAAATGAAATACCCTGCTACCTTAATTTTCTATCACAAAGATGAAAAAATATCACCTGCGGAAGCAAAATCCACTTTTCTGCATCTCTTCAAAGTTAATCCAGCTTGAAACAACCCAATGTACATTCTCTGAAGCCAAAGACAATGCTAGGAGAGTTCCAGCAAGGTATCCTGCATATTCTGTCTTAAATCCATCTAGAAACAAAACCTCCATTTTATTTTGTAGGCCTCGAGGTCCGTTTAGCATTTTGGCATTCCATTTCCCATAATCTTCTTCAAAACCAGGAAATTTCTTGATCCTTTCACCTTTTAACTCTATGATGTCATCACTGACTTGTTTCCTGCCCCCAATACATCTCCGGGAATGGAATATACGCTATGACGGATCGGGAAAGCTGAAAAAAGAATTCTTAACTATTTTCTAACACAGCATTCCCTTTCTCATCAAAGGAACCTCCTATCGACTTTTTCAAGCCACTACACTGCTTTAAATGCCAGGAAGAAGTTTCTAGAAGAAGTTACGTGTCTTCTACAAAATTCAAGAAAAGAAAATGTTGTAACTGACTTTAGTAACTCTGCCTTCCTTCCTGCACTATTGCAAGACCTTCTACTATGCAGGATAACTTAAGGTACTGTTTGTTAGCATCTGCCTACACTTATGAATGATGAAAAGCTCCCCATTTCTGGGTGCATACTTAAATGGCTCAAAGGTGCTTTCCTTTATCTCACTGCAGCAATTGTTTAATGGCATCTGGAACAAAGGGTTTCTAATATCCTGTCATGTCTCAAACACTTCTCAATGATTATAAATTGTGGTTTCTTGTATTATTCAGCTATACATGCAAAATGATATACCTTTACCTAGGGGATGGTGGAAAAAAAAAACTAAAGAAGGATATATTTCTGCACTGAATGACATTTTAAATCAGGGTGGATGTCATTTTGGTTGAGGCATTTGCATACAACAGTCTAATCAATATGTTACTTAGAGATTATTAAGTTCATATATCCTACTTAACAGTGTTCCAATATCATGCTGACTAGCTTATACTTGGTAGTGCCTATGATTTAATGAACCCACAATATCAACTATACTACTGTTCAGGATGTTCCCAATCACCAACGATTGCAATAACTCACTTCAAACACACATAGTGGCTAATAGATAGATTAACCAATAATATGGCACAGCATGATTAACACAGGAAATATTGAAATTGATCTCATTGGTTTTGCATATCTCTCTTCTCTCCCGGGGGGGGGGGGGTATGTTGAGACATAAAGACTATTATTTGGTTAGTCTTTATACTAGAGATATGATTAAAAGTGAATTACAATAGAATCTTTTCTTTCATGCATATATGAGAATGTGACACTGGTTAGTGGAAAAACAACTGAGTGGACCTGGATGTGAACTCTCACAAAGTTTAACTACTGTTGTGTTGTTTTGGTAACAAAGGACAGATGATGTTGTATGTATATTACCAGCATAGTTATAAATGTAAAAATATGCAGTAGCCTTAAAGATTACAATAAGTATTTTACAATGTGAATATATAGATTGTTTGGAACTTCAAAGTTTGCTACTTCCAAAGTGCATCTCCTAGACCTGCACTATTCAAAATGTTGTTTGGTTAATTTATAATGGGCCGGATTCACGAAACCTCCATGTAATACTTAATATGTCTTACTCGGAGGCTGCAGTAGAAGGGTATGATGTCAGCGTGGCATGAATATTCATGAGGGCACGCTGAATCATCTGTAACTCTTACACGGACTGAGTAGGCAAGTAGGGGGCGTGTCCGACTGCCGAGCAGTCTAAAAGTCCACTCCCCTGCAAGGTTTTAAAAAGCATAATGTCAACAGACAAGAGCAAGTCCGCTCAAATGTACTTGCACCCAACACCACACTCCCTGACACTGTAAACCCCCATCAGAGTTATAAAACGGAAAAAATTATTATTTTTTTTAAATCCACGATATAGCTGCCCGTGTTTGCGCTTGTTTACATGGGTGTGCCCATTGCTTAACCACAGTTAGCAATTGTGACATTGAAGAGCATATAAGAACTACTTATGCAAATTAATCCAAATAGCAATAGCGTAATGGTAGAGCGTATGCACAAAGAGAAGGCATTCACTGTTCGAGTCCCACCACTCCCCTTCTTATTTATGTTTTAAATCAGTATTTGAAATAATACCAGACAAATATGATTAAAATTTTATTAAAAGCTGTGACATGGCCAATGTATCAGTGAACAAAATATATATTTTTAAAAGACCCCGATATATAATAGCCTGCCGTTAAGCAACGTTTTACACAGCTAAACACAGGTGTCCACAGTTTAATACTGCTATACCCATCTAAACAGAGGTGCCCATAGTTTAATAGCGCTTTATCCAGCTGAACAGAGTTGCCTATAGTTTAATAGCACTTCAACCAGCTAAACAGAGTTGCCCATAGTGTAATAGCACTTTACCCAGCGAAATAGAGTTGCCCAACATTTAAAAACGCTTTACCCAGCGCAATATGTTTGTGTGGACGTGCGCGCCGCGCCAACCAGGGCACCGTAGGGCATAGGGGAGCAACGTAGAGCTAAGTTGCTTAAATGCAGCCACACCCCCTAGCCTGTCTAGACAGTATTAACATAAAAGTATGATAAGATTTGAACCCAGGACCCTTTGCATCATAATCAAAGTACAAAACCACTAAGCCATGACAACATAGGAGAAACAGCCACTATTAACATACATAAATTTAGGAATGGTAGTTTAACCATTACTAAGCAGGTCTGCAGTCAGCCGAGAATTTTACAAAATGGCTAATCACAAAAAAGTGCGGGAAATGCGGCATATTTAAGCCCCACAGGTGGGGATACATGCCATAACTGATTGTAGCTCACATCTGCGGTCAGAATGTCTGGTGTTGGAGAGGGAGTGCGCTTCCGAGCGCAGAGATGAGGCACTGAGGAGTCCAAATACATGGTTTGGCTCCTAGTCCACCATCACGAGGCAAGACTCCTGCAGGGCCAGTTCCAAGGGACGGATTACAAGGCAGAGGATTGTAACCGGTTAGCTCGTGACCTCACCAGTCCACAGGCGTTCCCCGGACTGGTGAGCAGGTCCATCACCACCATGCAGACCTGAAGAGACGAAAGGAGAACCGCCTGAATCAGTGGATACAGGAGGCTCGTGGGATGCGGGATACCCCACAACTGAGTATGTAGCCATGGAATGCAGTATGTAAGGATTTAAAATGGAGTATGTATAATGGATAGGAATGTCTCAATATCCCTTCATTTGCTTGACAGCTGCAGGTGATCGTGTTACAAATCAGCAAGCCTATGAAGATAGGCTGCTAAGGCTATGCTGCCAGGCAGGTTAGTGATTATTCTGCATGTATTGTTATATAAAATATGGGAGAGAGAATGAAAGAAAGTGTTGTAGTCCAATAATACAGCCATAAAATGGACTGAATAAGTCCTCTGCATGTACTGTCAGATAAAAACGTTAGAGAGGCAGAAAAAGAGTGTAGTAACCCATTAAGAAAGGTAACAAATGTCTGGAATAATGTCTCTGCAGGCACTGTCATATAAAATAATATGTGAGTGAGCCTGAAAAAAGAGTGTGCTAACTTATTAATAAAGGTATAATATGTCATGAACATGTCTGCCATATATACCGTTAAAACAAATAAAGGAGTGAGCCTGTGGAAAAGTGTGTAATGTCATTAATAAAGGTCTAAAACCCAGAGTGTGTCTGTTTTACTTAGTATGAAATGTTGTTGCACCCTTGCATTATACAAATGGTAATGTGTTAGAAAGTGCTGTCAACCCAGAGTTCTACAGTCCCATCTAAAGTGGGTGATGGAAGTGCTAGTAGCTGTGAAGTCAATATACAGTCCTCAACAGTCAGTTACTGGCTGGCATGCATAAGTAAATCTGGCACACGAGTAGCATGTGAATATGTTCCCCAGAAATGTAAGTGTGCTTCAATAAATGCAGGGTTCTGTACAATTAGAAGTGAAAATGTAATGTGAAAACATCCAGCTATGTAGATAAAGAAATATAAATGCAACCATGAAATATGTAGCAGTAACATCTGCATCCTGGACAGTCAGTATGTGAGATATAGGTCAAGTATAGATTGAACTAGCCAAACCCATTACACAACCTAATGTATGGTGGCAAGTGTAATAATACATGTAGGGAATATACACCTGCAGTCACTAGGAATGTAGTGTAGAGTAAAATTGTTTATAAGATGTTAATGGAGGTTTTTTCTACACCCTACTGTTTGTGCATAAACCATGCAATTCCGCACCTCAATGGGTATGTGTAATCTTAAATATTTGTTGGGATATATGTCCTATTGTTCCATAAATATTTGCACTCATGTTGATGCATGTGCCCTGTTCAAACACCATGGTCATGGTGGCCAGTTGCTACCAATCATCCCTGCATGCGGTTGGAATAACCACTGTTGTTCAATATATGCATGTGTTAGGTTTGCTGTGCAACTGTTGGAACTGTGGTATGTTGGGTTAATGGGAATATTACTGCATGCTGTTACAACTAATCTGGAATGCTGTTGTTTATGTTGTAATAAAACACACCGAATCACAGAACGTATGGGAAAGCTGGTCCCAGTGGACCCACCTGTCCCTCCTCAGTTGGCGAGTGCACCTGGCACCAGTGGCTCTGGTGCCCAGCCCAGACTCCCCTCCTCCGTTAGTCCTGTGCCACCTTCAGGTGGAAGCTCTGCAGGGGATGGGGGCTCATCCCCCCTGTGTAAGCGTGGGCGGAGAAGGGCCACCCGTCACCCTTCGAAGGGTCCGGGCTGTGATGCGTAGGGAGATCCAGCGTTCAGTCGCTGATCCCCTATGCCAGCTTGAGGTGAGAGTGGCACATCTCATGGGTGAGCCTGCCCGTCCTACTCAGCCCCCAGCACAGCTACCCCCGGGGCCGTGAAGGTGCAGTGGTGACTGCCCATGGGTGGGGATCTCAGTTCCACTATTACCATCTGTGGTCTCATGGGCTTGCGATTTCCCAACCACCTTCCCCGTCAGTTGTGTTCACCCACCCCATGTGTCAAATTCCGCCCCTGTATGCATCTTGTTTGTCTTGTCTGTTTACCTCCCCAAATATACCCATTTCCCCTACCTCACTTACCACTCTCACCTGAAAAAAAAAAAGGGCAATCTGTAACTGAAAAAAAATTACGCCCCATACATAGCTTCCCATTTTGCACACATGTCCATAGGACATGTACACCGATAATTCCAATTGGCAGTGCAACAAACTATGTTGTCCTCACCCCTCTCTCAGGGGTGGAAGGTCTCAAAACTCACTCCAAATTTTCAACATATGCACAGCTGTTGCTGTTAAAGAAATGGGCAGCTATGGGCCTTCCCTACACCCTTCCTGCACATCCCAAGTTTGTTTTCCTACTGTCTGTCCCTCTATGTGCACCCTTTTTTCACCACTTTCCTATCTCCCCATTTTCTTTTCTTTAAAAGAAATGAGCATGGGGGTTAGCGGGAGTAAGCACTTTTAAGCAGTAGTTAGCAGGGGTGCGTGAGTGTGAGCTTGTGTGCACTTAGCTAAGCATTGCTAAGCATTGCGCAAACCCGCACCAACCCGATTACAACTGCTTAAAAGTGCCTTAGTCACTCTATATGACAAGGCCCTTGTATTGCTCAGCAGCAAAATAAAAATACCCTTATCAGTCTCGAACCCAGGACCTTGGACTCATCAGTCTGCATGAAGTACCACTAAACCACAGCAGATATACAGTGCTGAAAGCAATGTATCATGCATTACCATGAGTGAATGTAAAGGGAAAATAGGAACGGCATAACACAAATCTTGTTCTGTGGGCCTTAACCAGCAGGTGTTGTTGAATTGCATGACATGACTGTGAAAAGAGAATCAGCCATGCTAGTAGGGAATAAGGTTACAGTAGCAGCTTACAAACCCCACACAGTATCAGAGCAGGATACACACTGGCATATTAGCATAGGTCACAGGCCAGACCTCCCAACAGTGACTGCTCTACAGTGATGACCCTGATTAGTAAATAAAAGTTAGCTGTGCCCCTCTGATTCCCTGTGAAATGTACTAACAGTAGGCAGAAAGGTGTTGAATCTCACTTAATAACAAATGTCAATAAGTGAGAGTAGACACCGCTTGCACGTCAGAAAAGGTGTAATAATAGAAATGGTCTGAATTACCCAAAGTCTGAACTGAAAAATATCAGAACTATATCACAGGTGTATCCCAGTTATATGTACCTTTCCCTGAGGCTGTTCAAATATATACGTGAGAGTATCTGAAGCCTGGAAGAGTCAGAAACACACAGGCATATCAGCTTGTCTGCTGTTGCACACTCTGCAAATAGCTGTAGAATGAATCCCACAAGCATGCCCTTATGTAGAAGTACAACACAGACATAGCAAAAGATGTAGACATGTACTGCTAGCAACCACCTGTGACAATGCCATTGTTCAGGTGCTGAAAAGACTGCTGTGGTGCATAGCCAAAGAATACTAGGCTGACCTCTGGCTACCATCTGGATATGTCCACAGGTGGGAGCTACTCAGACAGACTACAAGCCTTCATAGACTTACAGGTACACAGCAACTCTGCATGTTCGACAAGATAAACATCACACGATAATAAATAATGCACACTGCAGTTCTGCACCCCTACCCAAAGGTACTGTATACCCGTGTAGTCAGGCACAACCAAGGGTGTAGGCAGGCATACACAGTACAGGAATATGTCCAGTCGTCCTGAGCAGACTGTGCTAATGCCAACACAAACCACAAACTGTTCAGATGTGAGTAACGTACTAATGAAAGTATAGCAGTTCACAAACAGTGCATTTGCCTGATATTCATAATTGGTAGTACAACATACTTAGATATCCTCACCACTCTCTCAGGGGTGGAAGGTTTCAAATATCCCACCTAATGTATTGCATATGCACAGCTGTTGCTGGTAAAGAAATGGGCAGCTATGGACCTTCTCCACACCCATTGTGTACATACCAAGCTAGTTTCCCTGCTGTCTTCCCCTCTTTGAGCACCCTTTATCATCACATTCCTATCTCCCCATTTACTTTTCTGTCAAAAACATGAGCGCATGGGTTAGCGGGAGTGAGCACTTGTAAACAGTAGTCAGCGGGTTTGCACCAGTGTGCGCATGTGTGCGCCTAGCTTAGCATTGCTAAGATATGATAAGCTCCACCAAGCTTAGCTTACTATTGCTAACAAAAAGTAAGCTAAGCTAAGCTTAGCTTAGTATTGCTAAAATACAATAAGCTAAGCTAAGCATCGCTTATCATCGCTAAGCGTCATGCAAACCCGCGCCAACTCACTTACAACTGCTTAAAAGTGCCTTTGTCACTCTGTATGACAAGGCCCTTGTATTGCTCAGCAGCAAAATAAAATACCCTTCTCAGTCTCAAACTCCACACCTTGGACTCACCAGTCTGCATGATGTACCACTAAGCCACAACAGATATGCAATAACTTGGTGCTGAAAGAAATATAACATGCATTACAAGGAGTGCATGTAAAGGGAAAATAGGAAAGCCATAGGAATACATTGCAATAAAGAAATATGACATGCATTACAAGGACTGAATGTAAAGGGAAAATAGGAAAGCCATAGGAATGCATTGCAATAAAGAAATATAACATGCATTACAAGGACTGAATGTAAAGGGAAAATAGGAAAGCCATAGGAATACATTGCAATAAGTACTGTTGTATGCCAGTTAATTCCGTAATTCCAAAAGAAAATACATACTCCCATGTATCCAGTGTTAGCATTCGGAGGTGGGAGTAAACTTACACACTGAGAAGAGTGTACTGGAAGAAGCAACAGTCAGGTTTCAGTACAATATGCATTTCACTGGCTACAACCCAGCTTCAGCTATGAGACATATACCAACCTTCTGACTGACACAACAGCGTCCACAGCAAACAAGCATGGTCCCCATCTTGCAAAACTGAAAGGCCTACGCCTACCTAACCTATCATTTTATAGCAGTGTCCTGAAATCACAGTGAGAACTGCAATTACCACACAACAGGCTGCATGCAATTATCACATGCACATGTGCAGATACCTACAAAAGCAGCCTGTACTTGCTGTCCACACATGCAATAATATCATTGCAGCAACTGGAGAGAGAGAGGGAGAGCAAGTGAGAGAGAGAGGCAGACAGACAGACAGACAGACAGACAAACATACAGACAAACAAACAAACAGAGGCAGTTGGAGACCAACCCAATAAATAACAACAAACAGAGGCAGTTGGAGAGACCAACCCAAAAGAAAACATATATATATATATATATATATATATATATATATATATATATATATATATATATATATATATATATATATAGTGAGAGAGGGAGACACAGGGTCAGACATATTGCAACAGGTGCCTGGTGACCAAGGCATGGACTGAACACCAGTGTTGATACTGCAGTGCCATACCCCATTCCAAAACACTTTACCCACTAACTACCAGATAGGTGGTTGCCTGACTAACACTGAAGGTGTCAGAGGGAACATGGGACACAGGTGGACAGTAGCCTCCACTTTGATATTCACAGTGCCAAACTAGTCTTGTAATCTGTCTACCTCACTTGACAACTACAGCAAGTGGAAAGGCCACAGACATACCTCACAAAGGGTAATACTGCCCTGAAACACATACCCTATGCAGACTGACTCACATAACCACAGCTACAGTGTGTTGTATACCGGCCACCCAGAGGTTACCTCTGCCAAACATACAGAGGTATGCCACACCCATACCTGTCAGACAACCACCATGTCAACACCTCACAATCCCACCGGGCTACATGGCCTAGGCTCCTAGTCCCCGCAACCTCACTAAACAGCACATGCTGGAGGGATAGGCTCCTATTGGCAAATATGCCATACTGTGGAGTAAACCACCCAGCATGAACAAACAAGGCTCCTCAGTAGCAGATGTCAGACATACCCCTGATGATTGTCTGGGGGATAGGTAATACAGCCTGGGAATCACCTCTGTGTATCCGGTTGACAGGAGGAAGTGAAATCTAATTACATGTGTGTCACAGGCCAGGGTACCATATGGCTAGGCTGCTGTAGGCCGCAGGGACAATAGCATATTACCTACTTATGACACAATGCACACAGACATGTACACAGTGCAATACCTGCTATGTGAGGTGGAATGAGTGTGACAGTGAATGTGTGCAAGGTCTGTGATGGTGTGATAGCTAAGTGTGAGGTTGTTTCTGTCATGGTCGTTTGTGTCCTAAGTGTGAGGCCAGAGAAAGATGTGTCAGTTATTGGGATGCAGACATAGTAGAATGGTATATGTTGTGACGTAGTTCCTTGTGTACAACTGTGGTGTCCCATTATAAGCTGAAGCAATACATGTATGCTCAGTAAGTGGTACTGCTGGAGAATCCAGCCGACATTTGAACTGTTGTACCACCTGAAGCTGTAGGCCTAAACAGCACAGTATGGTGTATGTTCGCATTCCCTGGTAACACTGTCTTGTGTGTTTCCTGTAGTCTGCACAGATTACATTCCTCAGGCATAGGTATCTGTAAGTAGTGGCACACAGTACTGTAAGGCACATAGCAAATGCTCATCTGTGTTAGCATACAATTGTGTGTTGTATGAATGTCTGATGTGTGTGTAATGATGCCTATACCATGTCCGCAATCACGTGTGATGCAGGGTTTGCGTGTGTACCTAGCAACATGTATACTCCGTTACAGCAGTATGCCAGCTATATTAACAACTGTGCACATATGTTAGGTAGGGGTATGGCATCAACGACTAGGGTGGGTTACTGGTTGTACTGTAACTGTACTTCACATTCATTACAATGGATGACATATTTCTGCATGCATTAGCTTGATATGTACCCCCTGGCAAGGCTGTGCATTGGATCCCAAACAGTGAGCCGAGTACTGGTGTATACTGGTGTGTCATATGGAGTGTGGCAGGCACTGTCAGCCAGTTGTGGGCTGAGCACTGATATGTGGTATTGAATGTGCGTATCCTCTGACAGATGAACTGATGCTATATATGGCAGTTAACTGATATCTGTACTGTATAATGTTAAGTGTGCCACATAACTTGCTCACACATATCGTTTACTTGTCTTCCAGGCTTATGGCTCATCACAGGAACCCCTGCTACATAGCTGCAGAGGAACAGGAAATCCACCACAGCCTGGTTCAGCACTATACCCTGCTGTTTTCAAGGGCCAGCCAGAACCAGCAGGAGCGTACTGCACTGTGGCAAGAACTTGTTCGTTGGGTAAAGGACATAGTCATGCATAACCGGACATATGAGCAGGTACGCTATCATTGCAGTGATTTCATTAGACATGTCCGGCGGCGTGCATCTTATATCCACAGACAACAGCTTGCCACAGGTGGTGGGGTGGCCATACATCCCCCCTCACCAGAGTGGAGGAACTGCTGCTAAGTGTGGTGGCTCCTGGCCTATAGCAACAACAACATCACACATGTGTTGTCATGGGGGCCGGAGCCACCCAGCATGGTGACATGGAGCATGCAGGTAACATGCCCTAGCTGTAGACTACTGTTACCTGTATTGTTAGATTATGCATGTGTGAGATGTGTACTGTGTTTAGCAGTTGTGCTGCCTATTGTGTGCAATACTGATAATTTGAATAGTATCTGTACACCTATGCCTGTTGTTGCTTGGCCACTGACAAACTGTGTCATATTCTTGCAGGTCCCTCTGGTGTGACAGCAGGGCAGACGTTACATGCTGGTGAGTGTGTTAACACTTTAAACTTGGTATTGAACTGTGCATGTCATAGGTGAGGTGTAGGCCATGTACACATAACACACCTACGCATAATACATGCTGTGCATGTTTGTTGTGAGACGTGAAACATCTTAGTAATGTCAGTAGCTGCCTCAATCACATGCAATGCACAGAGCATCAGACACAAATGTGGCAACACTGTACTGCACATTGGATAGGCATAGTTGACACACATGTACACAACATAACACGTTTGTCATACACAGTACACCTCAACATGCTACAGATAGTGTAACCGGACACCCGCTCCAGGTCACACTTCGGTATCCCACATGTCATCCACACATCACACATACTATACCTGAGGGGTAGGGGCCTAGCATGGGGCTGTGCAACACTCCTCAACACATAACACAGACATGTTAGGCAATGCTCCCTATTGGACACCTCACACACCCTTGTGCAATGTGGCTGTGTAATTGTGAACTTAGCCACGGCACTGTGGTTCAGGTACAGCATGCTAAGCGGTGGTCTAGCACACTTTAGTGGCCTTGAGTGACCACATGATGCATGATGATGATGGCTAATGGTACTACACCCCATACTGTTACAATGGCCATGTCCAGGATTGGTATCCCATCACATATACATGCACCACTCATCCCGTGTGTGTACATAGCATGCATGTGCTACACCTGTGTCCACAATTATCTGCTACAGACACAGACATTGCAATCAGACATGGAAATCCATGTGACACACAGATAACACACGCAGCCATGGTATGTATACCTGTGTGTGATGGTGCACAGGACATTGCAGAGCTTATAATACTTGCACAGAAATGTTGTGTCCTTGTACACATTGTTTTCCAGGGTGTAGGCAATCACTGAACATGTACACACATGCACCACAGCCATGTACACTGTCATTAACTATGGCTGTCTACACTCACACTGCATGGACTTGATCAACACTTATTCTGCATGCTGACATGTGTGTGTGTGACTGTTTGCCTTGTGATACTGTCATCCACCTTCAACCAGTATTGAGTATGATTTGGATTTCTGTTTTGTGTGTGTGTATCTGCTGTAGTGAGGAGTGTGCATGTGTTCCTGTGTTTCTGTGTGCATGTGTTCCTGTGTTACTGTGTGCCTGTGAGCCTGTGTGCATGTGTGCCTGTGTGCATGTGTGCATGTGTTCATGTGTGCATGTGTGCATGTGTTCATGTGTGGATGTGTGCCTGTGTGCCTGTGTGCCTGTGTTCATGTGTGCATGTGTGCATGTGCAGACCGTAACATGTGTTTCCTGTCTTCTTCTCACAGGTGCTGAGGTAGAGCTTGGCGAAAGCAGCAGGTGACCTGAAGCCACTGCCACGGATAGTGGTGATGATGACACATGTATTTTGGCACAGGGAGATTTGACAGGGTCTGTTGTTGGCCCACCAATCGACAGTACACAGCGTTCAACCCCATCTATGTGCACACTCATACTGCCATTACATCCCTCACCACCAATGGCCATAGGGGAGGGACAGCATACAGTTGGCATTGACCAGGAGAGTGTGGTACCCATGGAACGTGCATCACCTCACAGCAGCCATAGCCATAGACCCGGAACGGTACCACATAGGCAGAGGTCCAGGGGTTCTCAGGGGAGCACCACTGGACGTATTGCTCCTGGCAGGCATGCCCTCACAGGTCTTACGATGACCACTATGTACTGGGCTGTAATGCAGGCTCAGGCACATATGGAATGGTACACCAGGCAGGGACTTAGGGTGCAGAGGGCACATAACACCGCTATCAATGACAGTATCCGTGACCTTGCCGGTGCCATCCAGACATGCACCGAGGTCATTGATAGATGTTGGGGGAGACAATAGATGCCCTCCACAACATGTCTTCCTTGAGCCAGGACTGTGCGGGACGGTTGCGATGTCGACATGGATGCATGCCAGCAACAGCAACAGCTGGCAGTGGTCGCAGATGGCCCACAGCTCACAGCCGCTCCAATAGAGGCTGGGCCTGTCCATTGTCCATCCCAGTAGACCACGTGCACGTGGTCTGGCCAGTCCCAGCAGGGACATGGGTCCAGTCATCATACCTCTGCCTCTGATGACAGTATCCAGTCAGGGTTGGTACCTGATACCGTCCGTAGCACCCCTGCCAGGCACAGGTACTGTGTCTCTGGCCGGAGACAGTGATCTGTACAGCCAAGCAGGTACAGTCTGTGGCTGTCCCACAAACCACCATATATGGCAGCCACATGGTGGAGCTGTGTGCATGCAGACACACACACATTAAGCAAACACCTAGGGCTCACACATACACACACACACATTACATCAACATTGGCCCATGCTGTACTGTTGTCCCTCACAAACACACACACACACACACACATACACACACACACACACACACACACACACACAGACATGTCGATTGGATGGGTCAATGTCAGGCTCTGGCAAACAACAAAATGCCCTGTGCATATGATGATACCTGTGCCGCCTCCTGTCATCTGCATTATCGACGGAGGGACAGGCTATCATGGTGCTGATGCACAGGGTGACACTATAGCAGTGTAGCAATAATAGTGAGTTGTCAACAAGGAAGTCTAACTGCATCCTTGTAGGTATATCTGAGCAGACATTATGCATCAAAGCTCTGATTGTCAATGCAGCATTGTTTACACCAATGTTAGGTCTGAGTATGTATTATCCACCTATGTGCCACTTGGCTGATGTGTGATGTGTTGCCAGCATGTGTTAGCGAGTGGACAGTATGTGTGTGATGTGTGCAGTACAGATTAGCAAGTGTACATCTGTGAACATGGTTGGTGTGCTCTGTCTGGATGTACATGTATAGTGGACACATGGGACATGTGGCATACCCTGTCGTACACATTATTAACATCCCATTGCATCATTCAATGGCCAGTATGCATTCTACTACAGTTATGTACTAACATGGGTAGATGTGTGTATGACATGGGTTGACACTATGCTGCGGGTGATACCATTAATATCAGTCAATGATTTGCAGTCTGGTAGTATACACAACCTCAACAGCATGACTATAAGCAATCATTGGAATGGCCTACAATGCATTCCCTGGATGGGACGCATATCCTACACAAGGGTATCATACAGACAGATATCTGTTGTGTGATACATGCTGTATAGCAGTAAGCCGACTATGGCATAGTCATCCTCATGTACTATATATACTATCCCATCAGTACCACACCGGTGGTAGCCCTCAACATGTATGTCGGGTACCATTGTGTACATACAGACCCATGTTATGTCATGTGTCCCTTGGTATCCACATATCCATAGGTATTGTGGAGTCCCAAGGTGTATCACAGACATTAGAGGCCTGAATGCATATCCACAAGGCAGTCGTACACCTATAAAGACTGTCCATTCTTGGCAGACTTTGTTGTGTATGACCATGTCTGACATATACCCCAGGCATATACCCTCACTCACACTACTCTTAAGTAACTGTCATGGGTGTGTGTGCCACAGATGACCTTGGCCACAGAACACGACAGTGGATGGCCGTGTCACATACATACATATGTGACCTACGATCTGAGTAGCAGCGGCACAACCTGTCAATGGAAACAAATGTATTCATGTAGTATGCAGGCTTCACACCTATGTACTGAGGGGACATGTACACATATATATATTTGCCACGCAGATACCTGATGTCTGCAATGCACTTACTGTTGTCATCATACTATGTCATACCATAGTAAAAGTAAAACCCACACCGTGTTGACCAACAGTGACACTCACACAGTCAGCATTTGCAGGATTCAAACCCCTACCTAACTATGTTATGATACTAGGGAGAGACACATTAACACGGCGCATTATTTGCTTTACTGGCTGGTTTCCCTTCTCCTGCAGTATTTGTAGGATGGTGACATCATCAGACTTTCCAAAGAGGAATGTACCTCTTTCAGTGTGTTTTCACAGTCTCCAAAAAGGGCACCCCTTTCAAAGACAATTGCACACATACACACTCACTGTTTGCAGGATTTAAACCCCTACCTAACTATGTTATGATACTAGAGAAAAATGCACTAACACGGCGTGCTATTTGCTTTACTGGCTGGTTTCCCTTCTCCTGCAATATTTGTAGGATGGTGACATCATCAGACTTTCCAAAGAGTGACGCATTAACACAGCACACTATTCGCTTTACTGGCTGGCTTTTCTTCTCCTGCAATATTTGTAGGATGGTGACATCATCAGACTTTCCAAAGAGTAATGTACCTCTTTTAGTGTGTTTTCACAGTCTCCAAAAAGGGCACCCCTTTCAAAGACAATTGCACACATACACACTCACTGTTTGCAGGATTCAAACCCCTACCTGACTATGTTATGATACTAGAGAAAAACGCACTAACACGGCGCACTATTTGCTTTATTGGCTGGTTTCCCTTCTCCTGCAATATTTATATGATGGTGACATCATCAGACTTTCCAAAGAGTAATGTACCTCTTTTAGTGTGTTTTCACAGTCTCCAAAAAGGACACTCCTTTCAAAGAAAATTGCACGCACACACTCATTGTTTGCAGGATTCAAACCCCTACCTAACTATGTTATGATACTTGAGAGTGACGCATTAACATGGCACGCTATTTGCTTTACTGGCTGGTTTTCCTTCTCTTGCTGTATTTGTAGGATGGTGACATCATCAGACTTTCCAAAGAGGAATGTACCTCTTTTAGTGTGTTTTCACAGTCTCCAAAAAGGGCACTCCTTTCAAAGACAATTGCACACATACACACTCACTGTTTGCAGGATTCAAACCCCTACCTAACTATGTTATGATACTGGAAAGAGATGCATTAACACAGCGTGCTATTTGCTTTGCTGGCTGGGTTACATTCTCCTGCTGTATTTATAGGATGGTGACATCATCAGATTGGACATGGTGATGTGTGTACACTTTGTTTTATGCCATTCCAGGAATGGTCCATGTGGGTCAGCAGGTGTCAACAGCTTGAACATGACCTCAGTATCTTACCTTGTGTGATCTATCTGTGGACACATTGACATTCCGTCATATGTCAACACATATTTATGCACAGCTTCTTGGTTTTGTGGATACTACATGTGTCTGGGATGTTGATAAAGGGCTATTCAAAGTCTATGTGACACATGTGTAGATGTGTTCATTGATGTATGTCCTGGGTGGCTGCCTTGCAAGCAGTCTAGCATGTTTGGGAACCATGATCCACACATGAACATACCACAGTTGGTAGGGTTGTGTGTGTGTCAACTTCCAATAGCTCTGTTTATGACTGCAACGATGATGGACTCCATGACCTTGCAGATCAGACCTCATAGGTGTCCTGGACTTGACTTCCCATGGTGTGTTGTGCACCAACACTTGTGGGGAGTGCCATATGTAGCTGGGACACATTCAATGGTTCCACATCCTGTGTAGGGGATGCGGCTCAGCTGACTGTTCAGGTGCATGATCTGTTTGTTCTGTAGTTTGTGCATGACACATATTGGGAAGCAATGTATTCCACCTGCTGCCATGATTTTGGCAGTGGGGGTAGCTGCTCATCCATTCTACGTGTGATATTTCCTGGTATAATGATGTGGACTATTGTCAGTGGGGGATGGGTGTGTACATATGGGCCTGTCTGTCATGATGTCGGCATTGACACTCAGGTACACTTGGCCCTGACTCAGGACATATATTGGTGTACATTGATATTTATGACATAGCTGAAGGAGGTGTCATGATTCAGTCTGGACTCATTCTCAGCTCCTCTTTACAAAACACTAACGAACATGAGCACTAATCCCTGTTATACTCTTTTACATGCTTAACACCCTACTGATCCTTTGTGATAAGGCTACAGAGCATGTCATGATAATATCCTGGCATGTCCAGGGATCGGTTTTGTGTGTACTCTTCAGTCCAGCTGGTGGATATTGTGATATTGACACAATGTCACATCTGCCTCATGTACACAGACAACCCTCTCCTCCTCCCGACAAACTCAGATATATGTGTGAGATGCACCTATATAGACATACAGGGAGCTGAACTCTCTCGAGCCATGACTGGCACAGTCTATCAGGTGGTGAAGGTAACCACACACACCACATATCAGTCTCACATATCCTCTAGCAACAGCACTCAAACCACATTAGCACACATTGACATACTTGGATGCTGTAAATGTACTCTACCTAACAGCAGAGACCTCCAAAGCAGACACAGACACACCTGCTACCCTACTACAATACCCACATATCACAAAGTTCACAATGTCAGTGTGCCACACAGTCACTGCCCTTCGGGCTAAACAACACACTTAATACACTTGTAATAGGCGAAACTTATGTTCAGACACACTGACGTACCACTCACCAGCCCTGCCAAGTGAATAGTCACTTTGGGCTGTCTGTTGGGTGCCAGGATCTGCCGCATAACACAGGCAGTCAGGTCACTCCAAAGCAAGTACAAGACTGGCACCATCATTGTCCATGCTGGTGTGTGTAACCTCAGACGTTACTCCTTGGACCACATGACATGATACATGGAGGTACACTCTGATCATGTAGCCCAGGCCAGTATGACCCTGACCTTGTCTAGCATCTTACACCCACCAATTATGATCTCACAGTATACGGACACACATATCACATTTAACAGTTGGCTAACAAATTTGTTTCATTCATAGGGGATACAGTGTCTGTCAGCCTATGGTGACATGCTCAACATGCCACATGGCTTCACTATGGACAGCTTGCACCTGTCACCCTTTGACTTTGGTATGCTGGCTAAGGCTCTTGCTACCACCAGAGTGCCTTTTTTAAGCAGAGCTCAGAAGACAAACCCACCTCCATAGACATTACAGGTTAAATGAAACTAAGGGTAATGCTGCTCAACAACAGTTGTGTTAACCTCATATTGTGGCCACTCAGGAGTCTCCTCAGTATGGAGGAGAGCAATATCTGTGCACTGACAGACACCTGGTTCAGGCTCGCTTATGCACACCAGCACTAGCAGGTTATGTTTCATACCATGCTGTCTGACAACAAGACTTGGAACAGACAACACAACTAGGGGGAGTATCCATATACATCACAGATACACACACCTCCAGGTTAGTAGCACTGCACAAAGCATCACAGACCATACATATGCAACTACCATTGTGCAATACTGCCTTTCAGTTTGTTGCCTGCTACAGAACACACTCCCAAACTCAGGAACCACACTCGGCTTTTTTGGGAACTATGGAGAATATGAAGGTCTCCACAGACACCATTATATTGTGTGATTTCATATACACACATATTGACTGGGGATACTACTCAAGCCCCGACAACCTCACCCAACAGTCACTACAATTTGTGGACTCATATGCTTTGGCATAACCAGTCAACACAGCCACAAGGGGGAATACATATTGGACCTGCTCATCACCAACATGGGGACTCTATGTTCCACACCAGCGATATACCCCGCATTGGTAAGGTCAGAACATACATGTATCTCACAGGACATACATATACCCTCCACACACCCATCCTGTGTAATCTTGGTGAACTTCTCATGAGCCAACATCTCACTTCACCGAAGCAAGGTGGTATCCTTCAGAGATCCTGAGACAGTGGCATATACGGCTCACACTGCTGCATCCTTTACATACACATTCTATGGACACCTAGTGGACTGCATGGATTGTGCTATCCCAAATAACAACAAGACCCACTACTACAATGGCAGGGGACCTATCTGGTAGACCCCAGCCATTAATAAGCTGTACAACGTCAGGAGGACGCTACTACATGATAGAGCACAATCCCAGACTGGGAAGGCATCTGTAATCTGTACTAGCAGACAGCTACAATCACTCATGGACTTTTCTAAGGGCTGCTTCTACCAGACAATTGCACCTGACACGTACGACTATCACACAGCCTTCTTCAGTTATGTCAGGAACCTGGGTGGACACTCACTGATATGCTGTGAGTTACTGCATACTGACTAAACCTACCCTGAACCCACTGGCATTGCCTACATCCTGGCAAACAGGTTCAGTGCAGATGTCTCCCACCCATCCCCCCTAAGGAGCAACTATCCATCCCAACAGAGTATAACCTCCCTGACATCACACAGTAACATGTGAGTGCTGCCCTCCCCACAGCATACATCACAGTATCAATGTGACCAGATGGTGTCCCAGCCTGCATCATACACGAGCATCATGACAAATGCAACCCTCACATTATATCACTGTTCAATATTGGAGTTACCACAGGATATGTACCCAAGGAATGGCGTACTGCGACAGTGGTCACACTCCACAGAGCTGGTGCCACAACGGACCACAGACAATATTGCCTTATAAGTCTATGTAACCTGTTCTGCAAAGCTATGGAGCATATTGTCATAGGACTCCTACACATAGACATCAGGAACCTACAGGCACTGTGTCCTACTCATTTTAGCATTGTTGTGGGCAGATCTTGCCTCTTGAACCTGTAGGTATTCTTTAAATGGCTAACAGGTCCATCGACATAGGGACGGCTATCCACACAGCCTACCTGAACCTTGCAAAACCATTCAACACAATAACCCACTGGGCCATTATGCATAGGTTCACCAGTGTCAATTTGGACACATATCTAACACAATGGATTGATACCTAGATCAGGGATAGCACCCACATGGTCAGAATTGCAGGTGCCATGTCTGACTATACACCAGTTACACATGGCATCCCACACAGCTTGGTGCTGGGATCTATCTTGTTCAGTATATATTTGTCTTACGCACAGGCTGTCACAGGGGGAATATGGCTGAACATGTTTGCACTTGCCTGCAAACTGGGTGCCATGATCAACTCTCGCTGCCACATGCATACTCAAGCAGGGTCTCACATTGATGGATGACTGGTGCCTGAGCCATGGCCTACAGCTAAATGCCATTAGTTGCATAGTCATCCCCTTTGGGAGTAACAACATGCCCACACATTACCACATAGGTAGTACTCCATTATAAATTGTAGGAGTTGTTAGGGGTTTGGGGACATCACTTGTTTGTACTGTCACTTTTAACATTCATGTTGCCAAAGTGGTTGGACACACCTTCTATGTGTGCCACCTTATCCCATATGGTTTCACATCTAGATCAAGTGAGGTCATTGTGCCCCTATACTCATCACATCCATGCTTGGTTACAATGCCACATTTGGAGTGTACCTTACCTGGCACCTGCAGCAACTGTACTGGCCACGGACAGTCCTCACCAAGCAGATTTGGGGACTCACACAGATGCCCTGCATAGTTCAGATGCAGTAACTCCAGCTGTACTCAGTCGCTTACCACCTACTCAGATATGATGTGTGCCTGTTGTTTACAGCTATACCCAAACCAGAATTACTGGACATGCTCCACCTCAGGATATCCAACTCCCTTGGAGCTATACACTGCAGGGACGTATACCTCAGCACAGATGTTAATAGGAAATTGTGGAGGGACAGATTCTTATCCCAGGGGCTCCACTCACTACAGAATGTAATCCCAGTTTCACATAGGCAGAGCCACCCACTGACCACCTACTGGAGACATCTTGACGACTGTATGGGTGATTGTATATTTACCCCTGGAATATCTTCTGTGTCCCTGCTAGACAGAGGCACACTAGCATAAACGTACATGGGCTATCTTGTGTGACCTACTATTCACACACACAGTGTAGTAATCTGACAGGGTTGCGAATGTCAAACCCACTCTGGCTAGGCTTGTACATGAATGCGGAATACTTTTCAAATGAGGTCAGCTTTTTAGAAGAGAAATTTTGTGAAAGGGGCTACCCGGACAAACTAGTTCATAACTTGGTCATGGAAATTTCCGCATGCAGATAAGAAAAATACCCACCACTTTTAGGGTGCACGTTACCACAAGTGGACAACTTGCACAAGAATACCCAGCAATTAGAACAAACTAGTTATATACATACATTTTCCAACAACTCTGATTTGATAGAAGAAACAATAACAAGGTATTAGCCAGTTCTCACATTGCATGAAGATTCTTCAACAAAGGTTCCAACTAACCCTAAATTTGTTAGACATAGGGTACTAATATGAAAGAACTATTTGAGAGAAAAGAAATGACAAATACCATTGGTAGTAGATCTAAGAAAGGAACTTATAAATGTGGAACGTGCAAACAATGCACTGTCATTTTGAACAATCATAGTATATACATTCCATCTAGGAAATATCTATTCCGGTCTAATGGGTATTTTAACTGCAATGCAAAATATGTTGTATATTTAGGCTTTTGTATAAAATGTCAAAGTTTCTATGTTGGGAAAACAGAAAGGACCCTAAAGAGAAGAATCTATGAACACGTCTACGATATTTCCAAGAAAAAAGAGACCAATGCTTTTTATAAACATTCTTTGTCTTGCCCAGATATGGAAATTAAGTTTATTGTGTTAGACCAGATAACACCCGACAAGAGAGGGGGTGACTGGGAGACTAAACTGGAACACAGGGAGCTTATATGGCAGCTGAGATTGGATGCAGCTAAATGGCCAGGGTTAAATGACTATATAAATTTAAGTAGTGTTTTGAAATTAAGAAGGGCTAAGTTATAACATATAACATTTAATAAGAGATCATCAATATTATTTATTTGTATTAAATTATTTGCATTTTGCATTCATTTTGAGTATTGGGAGCATAATCTATGTAACAATGTTTGAATATTTAATACCTGATTATTATTTTTATTTTTCATTTTGTATTTTTAACATTGATTTCTATTCACTACTACTTACTACGTACATTGTTTATTGTGGTATTCTATTGCACTATTTATGTTTCTTGCACACTAAACAGTGATACAACAATTAATTACTACAAACATGGTTTTATGAAATAATATATATATAACATCATTCATTTATCTATTCACAAACATTTTGTGATTTTTAAATAATATTTTTTTAACTATATGATATTTAACTAAAGGTATTTATTTAGGATTTTATGTATTTTTTGCAACATTGTGCTGTTTAATTTTCAAATTAGTCAGCAATTAATTTCAGTTTTACCTTGATTGAGTTTAATTAATGAAGCACATGATCTCTAACAGAGACTCATAAATAAGGCTACTTTGCCCTGTATTGTTATCTTGATAAAGCTCAGTATTGCACTGAGCGAAAGCACTTGAGAGAAGGACTTGGACGAGGTTTATGTCATGTGTTTGAATAAACTTTTTGTGGAGATTACCTCTGGCTTATCGCTGTTTCTTGCTGCTCTTCGCTGCTTTGGATTACACCTTTCACTTGGTCTAGGCTTGTACATGCCCTAGGGCAGATAGCCTAGTATCGATCTCTGAACCTATGCTAATGTTCAAGATGCACAATGTTTATTGCTGATACTGTTTGCAGGTCTTTATCATCTTTACTTTACCAGTTTCCATGAAGAACTTCAGTATCTGCAGAACATATTTGATTATGGCAGGGTTCCACTATATTATAGATGTGTCTGTTGTCATATAACTGTGTTCACAGGGCGGATTGCTGTATAGTGACAGGTTCCTGGGTTAACACATGCAACTGCCAGATATGCATGGCCCACTGCTGTACTCATATATGGCCTAAGTGTGTGAGCATGCCCAGTTCTGACATTCCATGTTTTGTTGCCTGACATTTGTCTCATTTATTCAAGTGTGTGAGCATGCCCAGTGTGACCCTTCAGTATGTTGCTATCTGAGGTCCACTACATTTGCTGATGTGTGCGAACATGACCAGTATTAACATTTATACTGTGTGTGTTGGAAGTCAGGTTCTGTTCTCACTGCAGGACTCACCTTTGTGTCATAACTCAACAAGGATTATGCTGTGCCTGCAGGGTTTCCATGGAATACTTTGCATAGACTTATCAACATTCCATCATACAGGAGGACTACCGCAATACTGTCATGGTTTAGTGGTCCAGTACTTTGGCTATAGTGCACAATATCCTGGGTTCGAGGACCATCACTGCTTTATATTTTCATACTGAGCAGACCGGACTGCTTAAGGGCCTGTTAAGCAAATATGAGCATGTTGGCTTTTGTTCAGCTATGCCCTACTTAGACCAGGCTTGTCCGACAATGCTCATTATTCACCAACATTGCTGGATGTTGCCCAATATAACTGAACATTGACCACAGTTGTGCTAGTTGGTGTGTGCGATTCTGTTTGCATATACTACATGGTGGTAACTGCTGTTTAGCACTGCTTTATATTGCTTAACACATGGCATTCATGCCTTAGGTGGTGCTGCAGGGATGCCTATGTTGGATGCACATACTACACTCCCTGCACATGTTTGGAAGCCGGTAGTGTCAACTTAGGCATCCCTTTTACTTTATGTGCGAGTCAGAGAGGGTATCATTTCCAGAGTTCCTACTGAGCCAGTGTATGTGCTATGCATTGCCTCTTTGCCAAGGCCAAAGCATACTGGGCACACCTCCTTCTGCCTAGTGGGGCAGGCTCAGGTTGTTCCTACTCCGAGTCACGCCCTGCCTGTGATGGTCTTGGCAATGGTGGGGGGCTGTTTGGGCCAGGCCTATGCTGGTCCTGCTGCAGCTGTTTTCGCAGGATTATATTATGTAGCATAGCACATATCATGACAATTTGGGTACATGTAGTTGGTGAGTACTGCAAGGCTCCACCAGATGTGTCCAGGCACCAGAACCGTGACTTGAGCAGTCCAAACACACGCTCTATTACATTACATGTTTGTGCGTGTGCCTCATTATGGTGTTCCTGTTCAGGTGTGTGTGCATTTCTGATGGGTGTCATCAGCCATGGATCCAGTGCATAGCCAGCATCCCCCACTAGGTGACCATGTGGGATGTCCCCAATGGCAAATGTCTGGTACAGCTGCGTCAGATGCCAGATATGGGAATCATGGTAACTTCCAGGGCAGCCTGCACACACATTCAGTATTATGCCCTGGGCATCACACATGACCTGGCAGTTGATGGAGGGGAAGCCCTTGCGGTTGAAGTAGACCCTACCCCGCTCACCAGCTGGTGCTTTGATGCGTATGTGCGTGCAGTCTATTGCACCCACTACCTCAGGGTATTCCGCTATTTGCTGGAAGAGACACATATTGCTGGGCAATACCTCACGGGAATTGGGGAAATATACATGATCACCGACATGTGCTGACATGGCATCCAGGAACTGGTGTAGTACCCTGGATGCTGATGCCAGTGATATCCCCATCATATCACCAGTTGGTCTCTGGAAGGTACCTCTTGCTAATATTCTTAGGCCAACACATACCTTGGTTTCCACTGGGATGGGTTCCTCTCTGTCGGTTCTGTGTGTGAGGCGTGGCCTGCACAGCTCAACAATTTGCTGCAGGAGGTCTCTGTCCATTCTATAGCGCTCCACTATCTCCAGCTCATGTAGCGCCTGGTAGGTTACCCTGGGCCTGTAAACTCTTCTCCGTCTCCTCACTGTGGGTTGTCCAGCAGCATTTCCATTGTCACTACCCTCAGCATGTTGCATATGTCGCCTTATAACAGCAATGGCAGTCCCTAACATTTCTTTGTCTCAGTAAAGCTTTTTCAGTTTTCACTTCTATTAGCTTACTGCAGTGTCTGTTGTGAGAAACATAATGGACTGTTGTTGGCAAAGTTTTAAGTGCTAGGCTGGGCTGGGCTAGTGTACTGCCTGTGTAATTGCCTGATTCTGATTGTTTTCACCTGCTAGTACTCCCTGGTAGCTTCCTGCTATTTTTTGTGCTTCCTTTTTCATTTCTATTTCCTCAGGGGGGAGCATCGCGCACACAAGCGCAAACATGCACACAGCAGCTAACATGCGCGCACACATACTTACACGGACTAAAACTTGCTTATTCGGGTTGACACGTGAGCACACCAGTGCAAACGCACTTACAACTCTTTAAACAGCCTTATACATGCTTACTCTGGCTTAAACTTGCGCACTCACGCTTACACGCACATACTCTGTCTTACTCGGGTTTACAGGCGCGCACACGTGAGCATGCATGCTCAGCAAGAAACTTTGGTGTTATCCACGGTATACACCTTCCATTTCTTGGCTTTCCCTAGCTTACCTGTTGACACACCTCTTTCCATGATGTCTAAATGACAGCAGACACATGCCACTCTGCTCCAATGAGCTTCACTTCTTTCATACATACCCCCCTCGTGATGTCACCTATCTTCTACTCTGTTACTCCCCATATCCTACTCCTATACTCCACTGACTGTGCTCATTTGCTATGTAAACTAGCGATTCACTAGCCTAACACTCATTTACATAAGATTGCCTACTAATGCTTGGTTACATGTGTTAGACTGAGCTTCCCCCCTTAGCAACCTCTACTCGGTGACCATCTTGTCTTCAGCCTGCCATTGCCTTGCATTGTACATTACCACTTTCAATAAAATCCACATTTGTGGGTTTTAATTTGTAGTATTTTGTGTTCTGGAGCGCAGCCCATTTGCGCAGTGCTGCGCTAAGCTTAAACATCGGAAATCAGCAAAAAAAATAAAACTTATTTTTATTTTAATTTTGCATCAGGGAACATTTCCAATGGCCATATATTTGGCCATTGGCATGCTTCCTGCACTGGATGCAACCTTTATTTGGAGCTGTCATGGCTCCGTTTTGCTATTTGCAGAATGGTACTCAGTTGTCAACTGAGTACATTTCTGCAAATAACACTGCTCTTACTCGGACAGGTTTGGGTTTCCTGAATCACAAATCTACCTCATTTGCATGCCTTTTGCCTGCAATTGAGGTGATTTGCATGTCCCAGCCCTGTCCGTGTAAGAGCCATTTTAGGAGCTCTCTTACACGCCCCTAGAGGCTGTTCCTGGATCGCTCGTTGGACATGATGGCTGCATGGAGTCTTACTCTACTCTTAGACTCCATGCAAGCCATCGTGAATCTGGCCCAATATCTTTACCAATATTAAGAAGTATAACATATAAGTGCCTGCTGATATCAACTTTCTATAAGAATTTACTCTCTCTTAGCCTATACATACCATGTAATTAAACAACTAACATATTGACATAAGAGGTCAGATAGTAAACATACTGCAAATACCAATAACAAAAGGGGCAGGCTTTGCACCGTTTGTAGCTGATGATTGTTCACATTTGGAACATTCCAGGTGTTTTTGACATCTCTCTGCTCAATGTATATTTCACTTTAGCTCAAATTCTAACTACTTTTTGCTTCCCAATACATATATATTCACTAAAACAGAGGGATGGGTGGCTAGGCACCTACATAAGGTCAAGGAGTTTAAAAGTCACTCCATCTATGTTAAAGCCTAACACAAAACAAACAAGCTATATTACTACTTTTCTCTTATCAATCAATAAAGAACCTTATAAGCAAATTACAAAATGATATCAATAGATTCATGGAATGTTAAGGGGATATTGGATAAAAAAAAAAAAAAAAAGAAAGAAATTCAGTCATGCAGCTCACATATCAAAGTAAGTCTAAAGTAACCTTCTTGCAAGAAACTCACCTAGATAGTCAACTCTGGGATAAGGAAAGGAAAAGGAAATGTGTTAACCAAATAATCGCTGCAGGTCATAACTCGTTATCTAGGGGAGCAGCCATTATAATAAATCAATCTTTCCAAGAAGAGATCATTTCTATTAAAACTGACCCTACTGGAAGAGGGGCATTATTTACTAGTGAATATCATACCGTAAATAAACCTCTACTCTTTCTCAATATATACAGCCCCTGCTCAAATCAACATCTCTTCATTTATGAAATCTTTAATATACCAGCTAACTACCCAAATCATCTGTACATCATAGGTGGATCGAACGCTTTATTAAACCTAGACAAAGATAGGTCGCATAACAAAAACAGGCAGTCTGAACATACTACTATAGCACTGGAAGAACTACAAAATACTTTTGAGCTAACTGACCCCTATACCAATTTTCAATATCATAAAACAATATCAAGATTTACTTTTTTCTCAGCCACTCATAAAACTTGGTCCAGAATAGACGCTTTTCTAATCTCCCAAACCTTGCTTTCTTATAGACTAAAATATTCTGCATCACCCAGATCTATATCGAATCATTCAAAAATTAGTCTCTCCCTAAACTTTCAAACCTATAAACAAAATGTCTCTTATTTCAATAATTGGACATTAAATCCTAAAATCATTCAAACCAAGAAGTAGTACAGGAAGTCACTAGTATTATAGCCCAACTTGAAAAATACTTAATATCCACTCAAATTCCTTACAACCTGCAATGAGTGGCTGCCAAAACATTCATTAGAGGTATTATTATCCAAAAATCTGCATGGCTTAAGAAAAAATACAATAACCTCAAAAATAGACTGCAGACCCAAATCAAGTCTGCTAAATTAGAACTTCAAAATAAGTACTCAAAAGACCTGGAAGATAAAATGACTGGCAAAAGCAATTACACAAACATTATCTAGAAAATATTTCAATGTTAGAATTAAGATCAATATATCAATACTCAGAATGGGTACAAACACCTCCAAAAATCCTAGCTAGATTAATAAACATTAAAAATGGTCCACCGAGGATTAAAGAAATACCGTATGAAGGACTCAAAGCACAAGGACCAACACATAGTAGACGCATTTGAAGACATTTACAATAAACTATATAACATATCCCTCCCTCCCTGTACAGGCAAATTTTGTGATTTTATACATAATATAACATTTCCACAAAGTTCAGCCGATCAGGAAAAACTTCTAAAAATACCCTTGTAACTAAAAGAGATAAAAGCTGTGATAAACAAACTCAAACCTGGTAAATCTTCTGGGCCTGATGGTTACACCTCTGATTTTTTATAAACAATTCATGGAAACTATTTCCAAAGTCTTATTACAAGTTTTCAATTGTATAATACAATACAGTATAACAGATAATTACTTTAATAACTCCAAAAGTGTGTTAATTCCCAAACCAAACTCTGACCCAAAAGCTCCAGCCAACTATAGACCATTTGCCCTGATAAATACTGACCTAGCTCAAGTTATAGCAAATAGACTTAAAAATATACTCCCCTCCATCATCTTCCCAGAACAAATGGGCATTATGACAAATAGGCAAACAAGCGACAACACCCTCCCCTTGGATACCACTATCAGTCTTCTTAACAGTAATAAATGCCCCAGATATGATAGAGATTTGATACAGTTAACCTACATTTCCTATTCAATATATTGCCTTTATCTGGATTTCTTCAGGAATTTATAAGGATAATTAAGGTTTTATATCAGAAAGCTTCTACCACTATTCAGATAAATAAGCTCAAAACTAACCTTATACCCTAATCCAATGGCACAAAGTAAGGTTGCCCTCTTTCCCATAACTCTTTAATCTCTATTTAGAACCCCTGCTCCTGTTTATTTCACAAAATAACTTCTATCACATACCTAGAATCTTTAATATAAACCTTGCATACTCTGCCTTTGCTGATGACTTAAATATATATTTTCAACTTCCCACCACTGATCTCCCAAAAATACTCAAAGCGATAACTGAGTTTTCCAAAATCTTTAATTATTAATTAAATTCAAATAAATCCCATCTATTTACCTTGAATCTTATAGGCCATAAGGAATATTACTTTCCCGAGAGTGAGATCAAGATTAACTACCAGACAAAATACCTGGGAATACTATTTACTCCCGACTTTAAGGAAATCATAAAGAATAGCCTACTATGCACATGGACCGATATTAATAGATGGAAGAATATTAATATGTCTCTACTTTCAAAAGTTAGTGTAGTCAAGATGAATCTATTACCAAGAATACTCTTTCAATTAAATGCCACCTTCTCAAATATTTCCCAAAAATTATTTCTTGATATAGAAAAAGCTATATCAAGATTCTTATAGTATCCCAAATCTACTAGAATTAAATATGATAAATTCGTACTTACCAAAGATAAGGGGGATTGAGTTGCCAGACTTCAAACTTTATTATAGTATAATTACTGCTTACAGACTAATACAGATAATAAACCATGACCCATACATTAATACCTGGACACCTCAGTGGACCATAATCCGGTTTGAACAACTTAAATCCCTTGGATATAACATCAAATATCTTCCCTTTTTAAACTGAAATTGAAAAGCTTTATTCACAAAGAACTTACACCCACTAATTAAGCATATGATCCTAACTACTCAAAAGTTATTCAAATCAATACAACTATTCAATGCTCTTGCCTTTATACAACTGCTCCACCTAAATCCTAACCTACTAATAAATAATAAACCCCTAAATCTAACAAATTACCTCCTGATAAAAGATCTTACATTATGGGAAATCTACAAATGGAAAGAATCCAATATACTACAACTAATATTGAAACTCAACCTTCCTAAGAAATATACTATCATGCTTAGCCAAATCCATTATCTTATAAATGCTAAATTTTCAGAAACTAATGTCGACCTGCAGGACATTAACTTAGTAAAACTAATACTAAAAAAATCTTGCAGCTAAAGGAAAAACAATCTCTAGGACATATAAACTTGTAATGAGCATAAAATACCAGAATTCTCTATTATTCTCAACTTATTGGCAAGGGAAAAACAATTACTTACTGAAGAAAGCAAAAGACTGGCCATTGAAAATACGATCAAGTTTGTTCCCTTTAAGAAAAAAAGATTCTCCAAAAAGCAAGCAGATAGGAAACGCCAACCAAAGAGATGGTGAAAAAAGTTTTTCTTTTAATAACATGTCCTGGTACCTCGGCAATTTGCCTTCAATGGAACACCTCACCAAACAAACCCATCTTCTTAAATACATAAGGCTGCTATGTAAACAAATTATGACAAATAATGTATATTATACCCCATCAAAGCTAAATAAGTCCAATCCCAAATTTTCACCCATATGCCCACACTGCCCAAACCAAACAGCTGATATTATCCATGTTAGGTGGAGCTGTAGTAAGGTACACAACCTATGGTGCTCTTTAAGAGCTAGATTAAAGAAATGGTATATGAAAAAACAACCCTGTCACGGGAGATGGCTGTATTGCACACCAACACAAATTAACTTCCAAAAATGTTAAAACATATCCTTATTACAATGTGTGGCCTTATTAAATTTTACATTACATTACAAAAAACTGGACTGTCACATCTCCAATCACCATGGGAAGACTTTAGCAAACTAGCTATTAAATATATCTCATCTCACAAATTAGTTTATACAACAACAAAACAATAACACTGCTATCAGAAATATTGAGGTTATTTACTAGATGTAATTCTCAAGAATGAAAGATAGACCTCACACTGACCTACTAAGACAAACTTATATTGAGCAAAGCTTGCATTACAAGCAGCTTATCTCCTTTCCTGTCTATACACCTAAATACTTTCCCTAGTACACCTATTTATAACAAGTGATTGAATTTCTACCCGTCTCTTTATAAACTATGTCCCTTATACTATCTCTCATCTTTCAAATGATGTTAAGAAGTATGTCTTTCCTCTGTTTGCTGATGTAGTGACTTCTAGTGTACATAGTGTATATATTTAGTATTTAGCTTTTATGGTTGTTTTTCTTTTTTTTATATGTATTGTCGAGTTATGTTTTTCATATGTTGTATTACTGTTATTATTGAAAAACTGAATAAAGAGATTTAAAAAAAAAAAAAAAAAGTGGATACCAAACAGGAGAGGACCCAGGACTGAACCCTGTGGTACTTCACTTGTCACTGGTCGGAAGTTGTATTTAGAGTCTGCTACTTTCACAGTGTGGGTTCTGTCAGTGAGCCAGTTGGCCACCCATCATGTGCCATAGGGTTTATACCTAGTTTGTTGAGTGTACTGTGTTTATTATCACCTTCAAGGGGTTGTGCATATGTAGCTGACAGAGGTGTTCAGCTTCTCAGATATCCCGAGTTAACCTCCACAACAGTGGAGTGACCAAAGGAAATGTCTGGGCTTTTCATCTTTGAATTTTTGCCCAGTTATTGATAATCCTGCCATCCAGTAGTCAGTTACACAACTGCTGTCCTCGTTGCAGAAATATTAACAGAACAGATATAATGCTAATGGATTCCAATTTTTATTTTTATTTTTTGGGTGGGCAGGGGCTCCATTAGCTTGTGTGTATTCTGATATGAGCATTGTGTGTTCAATTATTTTGTGTTGATGATTGCTGCATAGATTGCATTTGAGAAGAATGATTTCTGTATGTGCTAGTATTGTGTTTTGTCATTTTTCTGTTTCATGTCATGAAGGATTATGACCCAGACCATCCACACAAGCCACCATTCACTGATGATATAAATTATCATCAAAGCCTTATGCTGCCATGGATCCTTCCTGCTTGACAGAGGCAAAGGTGAGATGTCTACCAGGAAAAACATATGGCAGCATGTGGTCACTGACATAAACACAGTGGGTAGCCATGCCAGAAATTATAATCAGGTCTGGCACAATGACACTGATATGGTTGCAGCTGCATGCAGGAGGGCAGCTGCGGTAGCATGGGAATGGATGGGTATGGGGGCTGACTTGCTACCAGACCACCACTCATTGAAACTGAGTGGTTCCTGTTCACTTTCAGAGATCCTTACAACTCAGCAGAGGGTCCACACAGACTCCTTGATGTTGATGCTGATGTGAACGATAGACCTAGCATGTCCCAAGAAGAACTTCCAGGTATGCTATATATAAGGCATTTACTTCCATTATAGACATCTTTATGTGTTACTGCTTGTACATCTGGAAACAATGAGACATGCCTTAGAGTCCAACAGAGATTGTATTCGAGGGATGGCCAGCCTGATTGATTCAGAGATATTTCTTAAGGGGAAGATAGACCAGGCATTGTCCTCTTGTTGTTGTGTCACTTGCATTATGGTGCTTATTAGACTTATTTCCATTTCCTTACTCCTTTCAGGGGACATCAGATTGACCGTATGTAAGACCACCTGCATACGGTAAACACAAACTTTCTTCAGTTAGTAATAACCATTAGTTAACTGCAAGTCTGAAGACAGAGTAAAAGTAGTCTATTCCTTTAGCAACTGAAATTGTTTAACATGAGTGTTTACAACACATTTTGGATTGTTTCAAGTCACTGTTTTTCTCCTTGTTGTGTTTTTGCTTGTTATCACAGGTGATTCCGACAGTGGCAGTAGAGAACTCAAAGCACCTGATGTCAGAGTATCAGTGGTTTCTGATGATGATGGTGATGCTGGCATACATGCACAGTCAGAGGCTGCAGAGGTTCATTCTGACACTGAGGTTGTGGCTCACACATCCACTAGTCTGATTTCAGACACAGCCAGTATTCTTTTGCATACCCATTCCACTGAGCCCTCAGGTATAGGATAAATTGAGGGTGACACAGTTAATCGGGATAGTGGTTTCTTCATTTGCAGAGCTGATTTAGTCTACCAGTAGCCATTGTGTGGGCATGGTACTACACAGGATGGTTGCTAGAATTGCTTGGAGTAGTCCTGCTGTACAATCTTGTCCTGATACTGATGTGTGTCACTACGTGCCACCAGATATATATATATATATATCGGGCTGTCATGGAGGCACAGGAATGTTCCACCAGGGCCTCAGAAGAGATTGTGTGAGTCCTAAGTATGGTGCATTCTGATGTGCATGACTGCCTTAACCATGTGGGTGACTCATTGGATAGGATGAGTGATACACTGGATTGTGCAATGTCTGTGATGGAATATGATGGAATATCTGCTTGGCAGGGCCAGCATCCATGTGTCACAGCATCCTCTGGTGTTAGCCAACATGGCCATACCAGATTCTGCTCTCTTCCACTGCTCTGTCAGTGACTGAGGTGTTCACACTGGGTCTGTGTTAGAATCGTGAAAGCTGACTTTCATAAATACAAGTTCATAGACATAAATGCCGATGTGCTAAAACAGCAAAGTACAAAAAGAGTGAATTTCAGAATGCCGAATGTGTTTTCTTGGTCAGCAGGGTGATCGTGAGGATGAGGAAATAAATCCTTTTCCCCACTGTAGTGTGTCTCGGAATTGGTATATTTAAGTAGGGAGGGGTGTGGAGGTGCAGTTTGAAAAAGTGTTTTATATTAGGTTTGTTCACTTAGGTTTGCCTTACCTGTATGGCGCTGTTGCTTCTGGGAATACAATCGGTGTTCTCATATTCACTTTTTTTGTACTTCGCTGTTTTTGGACTTTGATATTTATGTGTTGATGAACTTGCATTCAAGAAAGTCAGCTTTCATGATTATAATATAGACCTGTTAACACCCAGACATGGTAGATTATGGTCCTGGACATAGTCATGAAGAGAGCTTGTCCAGCAGACAGTGTTCACATTCAGGTAGCATCTCAACTCTGAACTGGGGGCGTAGAAGTGGCAGTGCAACTCCTGGCAGAGACAGTTCATGTAGTCGGGAGTGACAACACTGAAATAACAACTTTAGCATGCATGGCTCACACCTGTCCAATATGGCAGGACATAGTACTAGCACAGAGCTTGATTGTGGTCATGCAGACACCACACACACACACACACACACACACACACACACACACACACACACACACACACACACACACACACACACACACTTCACAAAACTGACCATACTGACTCATATAAATGCAACCTAGGAAAACCTTAATGTTGATTGTGATCACATCTCTTATTAGTTGTCGTGGGATATTTCCTACAGAATGCTCCTTGTTTCTTACCCACACACACACACTCACTATTTTGGTATCACTCTTGGCTTACTAGCCACCCAGTACAAATGAGGATGATTGTGCCATGTCTTTTATTTATTTTCCTTTGACTTAAAGCCACATATATGCCTGATGTACAGAGTGGAAAGGTGAGACAGTCTTTCTCACTGTGTTGATTTTATACATATTTATTATATAACAAGATTTAGGATGCTTTTGTATCTACTCACTTTCGAATGATTTTTTTCAGTTAGGGTTGTAGGTCATGCATTCAAATTACTGATCTTGCACTCCTGCTTATTCCTCTACTTATGAAACTGTTGTAATAATTATCCTGTTGACTGTTTTGTGTACAGTGGGTAAGTGACCATCTTAATGCCAGTTATTGGGTACAATGCACAGATGCGCATTGCAGATATCATTGCTATAAGCCAATAATACCAATGGTGGACATCACACACAGGTTCTGACTGAGTACATTTACAACTAACCCCTTCCTGTTTATGTATGTCCTTCCCTGTTTACAAGGTTGGGTGTTTATTTCTATGTGAGTGCAGTCTATGGCCCCCAAAACTTCAAGAATGTGTGTTACAGCATAAAATTCATGTATTGTTCTGGCTCTCTCCTCTAGTGTGCATGGAAAATAGATAAACTCCCTTGCGTGTTCTACTATACTTTAAGACATTGGTGCAATATTCTGGAGGCTGAGACCTGTGACACCATTAGAATATCCCATCGGTCCCTGCAGTGCATCAGCAGCTAATATCCTTAATGCTACATGTACCTTAGCTTCCAGTGGTATAGGTTCTCCTCAATTTCCCCATGGTCTGAGGTGGGGGTGGCAGAGGTGCAGAGTTCATGTAGTATTTCCCTATCAACCCTGTATCACTCTGATATTTCAGTATCATGTATTCCATGATATGTTAAATGGAGTCTGAACACCTTTTTTCTCCTTGGACAAGGTCTATCAGCATCAGCATTAGAATAGATTTGAGCCTGTTGAACATACACATGCAAGAGAACAGCAGCAGCCCCTAACATTGCTTTCTTGCCTAAGAGTGGTGGGGGCTGTATTAAAATAGTTTTTTTAAGTCCATCGCAAAGAGCTACCCCCAAGTCTACATGATTACTGCATAGCTTCCTGAATGGCTCTGCCATCTTGGATTGGTTAATTAGCATGTAATTCAACTAGATATGCTTTCATTAACATACTCTGCTGTTTATATTTGATTGGAGGCTCTGCACAGTGTATAGAGCTGTTTAATGAATGCAAACTAGAGCACTGTTGTGTACATATTGCAGTGCAATGTGCACATAATGTAACAGCACAACGTTTAGCCATTCATGAATCTGGCCCTATCCCATCTCCTAAGGCAGCCTATGAGCTCAGGCTGGCATCTGAAGCCAAGGACAATGGCAAATACTTATTTTTTTAAACAAGAAACATCTTTATTAAAATATCACTTATGACATAGGCAATCATGCATTTATACAAATTAAAACAAACCATATTGACATATTTTCAGTAACAAACATTATATACCACGTATAATCTTTTATACTGTCAACAGAACATTACATAGTTCATTCGATTCCTACCTTCCTTTAAAACTCATTCCTCCTCTAAAACATTATTCTGTATGTATTTTTCCCACAATTCCCATTTTTTTCTGTGTAATTTTCTCCTTCCCTTTTCTGAAGATCCCACTTCCAGCTATTTTATGTCTGCTACTATGTTCACAACTTTTAGTACGATTGGTTTACACTTTGATTTCCATTTTCTAGTAATAGTTTTAATTACAAATGCTTCTTTATTAATGTTAGAAAACTGATAACTCTCAAAAGCCAGAGGGATAAAGCCCTGACAGTGACGTAGGTGACCTGTATTTGATTAGAGGCTTGGGCATCTGCTGCATTGTCATGGAGGGATAGGCATGTCTATTGCAGGAGGTGAGGGGTGTTGCATGGGCATTTCCTTCAATGATCCTTGGTGGAGACTGGGGTTCTTACTGTGAAGAAGGGTGTAGTCTTAAGAGGGGAAAAGAATGGAGGACCTGGCTGAGCTGCTGAGAAGGTGGAGTGGTATGTCACATGTCCCCATTGCACACCTGCCCCCCCCCCCCAGATGTTACCATAATAAACTGCAAGGAAGTGGGGAGTAACAGGGTAGACAATTAAAGTTAATAATGCCCAGAGAATGGTGGACAGCAAGACCCTTTCCTAGGAGAGTAAGGGTAACTGGCAGACCCAATGATTGATGAGAGGCACAAGGATAGATGAAACAGGGGCACAAAAAAAGCTTACAAAAACACTCAATGTACAAAGCTTATACTATATGAAAAAAAAACTACATAGTCATTGTGGACATTGCCAATTTACTAACAAAGACATTTAGTGCAAATTTCACTCCTGAGACAAGTATCAATGCCTTACAATCCCTGTGTCTGTCAAACCCACATCATCAGTAAAAAATATCTACTGATAGTGATGTCCAAGAATAAGAACATTTCCTCTATGTGACTAGATAAACATAGCAGGCTGTTTGTTAAATAGTACTAAAACTACCTGATAGAACCTTTCCATAAGCTATTTAACCTGGGCCTGGCTACATGCACAGTTCCAGAAAATTGTTGCACAGTATTAGTGATGCCACTGCATAAAGGTGACCTTACTACTGACTCAGGAAGCATTGGTGGTGCCACTCCATAAATGTGACCCTTTTACTGACTCAGGAAGCATCTGTGGTGCCACTTCATAAAGGTGGCCTTACTACCGACCCAGGAAGTACTGGTGGTCCCATTTCACAAAAGTGACCCTACTACCGGCCCAGGAAGCACTAGTGGTGCTACTTCATAAAGGTGACCCTACTACTGACCCAGGAAGTATTGGTGGTGTCACTCCATAAAGCTGACCCTACTTCTGAACAAGGAAACTATAGACCCATCAGCCTAATGATCTCAATTATAAGGACGTAGAACACATTATAACAGACTTAATTAAAACTGACATTAAAAATCTCATTAGGATAGATTTGTAACAATTTGGTTTTGTAAAAGATAAATCCTGTCTAATCAACCTGATAAACTTATTTAAAAAGGTAACACAATACATAACTTATCTTGATTTGTACAAGGTATTTATCACCATCTACCATGCTAACACAATTAATAAACTAAATGCATTACAAATAGACGCCTATATGGGAAGATGGATAACAAATTGGTTAAAAGGCAGAACCCAAACAGTGCAGGTGGCAGAGGCATTGCCAGAGAAAGTGCAGGTGACCAGTGGTGTCCCACAGGGCTCAGTGCTGGGGAGCACTTTTGTTTGGCATTTATTTCTCTTATCTTCAGAATAAAAATCAAGACCTACAGATAACAATGTATGCAGATGACTACAAACTGTGAGTCTTTATTCCCCTTTGACATTGAAGTCCTACAGCAGGAACTTACAGTTATAAATGCCTGGTGTTTTGCAAACTAGCTTAAATTAAATGCTAAAGCAATGTAACATTGTTGTATTTGACAGCCATACCATCCCTAGCATATAGCATTGACAATATCTGCTTCAAAATGAAAATGTTTTTAGAGATCTGGGAAGCTAAATTGATAATTTATTCTCCTTTGATCATATCCCTATTGAAATGTCATTACTTGAAATACTGAGTGCCACCTAATTGGGAAAAAAAAAGATAAAAAGAGCAAAACTACAGGACAGGAACCAGTCTCGAACAACACCTTTCTTTTTAAATTTCTTTTTTGTTAGGAGGCAAGCCTTCATGCATTCCCCAGTGTGTGGGGCCAACTCCCCCCCCCCACACCTCTATTTTATAAATGCCAATGCTGAGATTGCCATGCCTTGGAGAAAAGGGAATATTCCAGGAGATGGCCATCTTGAACTTGGAATATGTAAGTCTGTTTTTTTCAGCCAGTCAGTGTCCATGTTTTGGGAGTTGATCTAGCTGGTACTGACATTTCAAAAGGTTACCCCTTTGATCACCATGTACCATTGATTGTCAGAAAATTGTTCTGTTTGGTGTAGCTAATTACCAAGTGAGTATAATCAACATCTAAAGAGGTTATTGTCCCTTGTATTCAGGACTCATCAGACCAGTTATAGAATACAATGCCCTTTTTGGGTTGTACCTCACCAGACATATCAAATAGTTGGAATGATCGTAGAGGTTTTTACAAACAGGATCATATACTTAAAATCCTTAAGCTACTGGAAAAGACTAGAACAACCGTTACTCTTTTTTGTCTTAATAAGCTCCTCAGAGGAAACCTGTACCTTGCCATCTGAGCAATCAGGATCTCATGTACCTTCACAAATCAAACAGTCTCACAAATACAAGAACAAGGATCCAAACCTTCTTCAGCAGATCAATAAAATAAAACAGACAGACAGATTCAATGCACAGCATCTTCTTCACCTCTGGAATCGACTCCCTTTACAGATAAAGCATTTTGGTACTTTATCTTCTTTCTAATAAGTGCTAGATAATTGAAGGGGTATTTATAAATTCATCCTGAGCTTGACTGAACTAGCCTTTTTTGAGAGGGGAGGTACAGTCTATACTGGAAACAGACTACGCATAATTGTCACAAGGATTACTAGCCTCAGTCTTCTAAAGGTTTCTATGATTCATATGAACATGGAAAGAAAAATAAAAGCAGAAAGAACTGCAATTGTACAGCAGAGTCATGAGTATAGTATTCATATCCTACCATCCTACCATCAGGAGATGTGATCAGCCCTTCTGAGACAGGCTTCTTGGTTACTATAAACGAAAACAGGGAAAATTCGATACACAGTAAATCTGTTAAAAGAAGGCAAGGAAACAAACAGGCAACAGACAAAATAAATAAAAAATAAACAAAATACAAATATACAGTGCTTACAATAAAAGGATTATACACTCTGCCTTACACTGGCAAAGCAGGTTGGTGTGGTGATACTCCCATAGATCATTTTAACAATGCCTACACTGCTCACCAGAAAGGGTGACGCCAATGTCATCACTCACTATCCTGACAAGGTGCAGAGAGAAACCAGTAGATGTAGATGAATTAGCATAGGATAAAGGCTTGATAATCTGCAATGACATATCTGAGCTAGAAGATTATGAAGGAAGTCACCCCACATGAAATGCTGGTAGATGTCACACGTGGTAGATGTGAAGGGGACGATGCCAATTCATATGGTCAATGAATCAGCCAAGGACAGTCTCTCTCTCTCTCTCACACACACACACACACACACACACACACACACACACACACACACACACACACACACACGTGCGTGCGCACCCATGTGCGCACACACACACACACACACACACACACACACACACACACACACACACACACACACACACACACACATGCAAACGCACACACACACACATGCACATACACACACACACACACACACACACACACACACACACACACACACACACACACACACACACACACACACACACGTTGAATTACATATGTAATCTTGTTATGAGACCACAAGAGTGGCATCAGTCAGAAAAGTTCACCAAGCTGGTGATAGAGGTTTTGCAGCAGGTTCCACACATATGGCATGTGCAATCTGGACAAAGCAGAGACAGACAATGTTTTCTGAAACCAGGTGCATTATGAGGTGGTATCAGCCATAGTGTGACACTAGTATAATGATGGTGAAAGATCACTGATATGATACTGCATACCAAGACCAAAACACAAGACATCACCAGGGGACAGGCCCACCACAAGAAGTGGCCCACCAACATACATGCAGCTCACAGAGGTGGAAGGGTTCCTGGTATACATGGCAGAGCTGGTTGACTGGACCTTCATACCTGAGTGTGTTTAGGACATAGAAGCTACCCTAGTTACAACTGCCTAATTTTCTGTGTGAGGGACACACCAGGTTAGTAATAACAGGTACATTCAATGTTGCAAACTGATCTGCATGTGAGTTGCACATATTTCAGGACATCACCTGTGTGTATCTGGTCACCTGGTACATCAGAGTTGAAACTACAGCACCCTACACCACAAGGCATGTAGTCATGTATATGCTATTAACAGAACTGTCACTTGGTTGGGGGGCATAATTTCATTGGTTGGGGAGGCATATTTTCAGTTGGTTGGGAAGTATATTTTCCAGAAGTAGCAAAAGTTTACAAGTATGTTATCTTTATGCCTTTGCAGGTTCCATTGGTGGGAGAGGAGTCCAGCTCAGCAGCATAGCACTTGTCTAACATCAGCAGGTCACTTGTGGTTGGCAATGATTACAATATACACATGATACATCCAGATGACACAGAGTACTATCTGCACTGCTGATATTTATGAACTTGCACGTATCCTTCACATATGAGATCACACTGGAGAGGCAGACTGGATTTCTGTCATCACCAGTGTTTGTTACTGGGCACCTTGTAATTTTGAGACCCACCTAGGCTACAGAAGAATCACTCTGAACAGTAGTTCGCGCACGCAGGACAACGTGCACGGCCCCAACAAACACATGAATTCGAAAAAAGTGAGCCAGCACATATAATTCGCTCTTTCAAAAAGACCAATTTATTAAACAAAAGTATAATGGCAGATAACCATTATACAAGCAAACCGGTTTCGGCTATGATATAGCCTTTATCAATGCTACATGTTGTGAACAAGTGAAAAAACCAACCACCATATGAGTCCCAAATTTATAGTATTCATTTAAAGGGGCATGTACCATAAAAAAGGGAGAAGGACACATACATTTGGGAACAAAAAGGATTGTTCATATACATATATGCAGCAACACCAAAAACTACCAAATCTATATGGATATGTATCATATCATAAAAAATAGAAAATAAATTAATACATTAATCAACCTGTCTCAATTGTTTCATATGAATGCATTTGTATAAACATACATTTACATTGAGACATATGAAATTGGTATGAATATATTCCATATAGTTGAAAAACTGAAAGGTATAGTCTCTCGACTAACCTACCCCATTTATTGTTTACTTCAATACCTATAAATATAACTGCATATAACATGAGAACAACCTAATATATTATTTCAAATTATGCCCCAAAGTGTATCCTGTATTTCAATTAGTCATGACCATTGAAACCCAATATTTTATGAAAAAAACAAAAATGGTACATAACAAACACCCCCACCCTTATGTTTGTGGCGTTAAAGTTCATAAATTAAGGCTATTCTAAAGTGTTTAGTCCAGGTCTAAATAAACCACCCAATTTAATTATCCACATATTTTCCATCCGATTAAGTTTTTGATGCCATCCAGCTTTAAAACCCCTGTGTAGAGTTATCCTATCTATAACGACAAACTTGAAAGCTGCAGATTGATGCTCCATGGTATGTTTAAAAAGAGCGTTGGCAACACGTTTATTTTTAATTGCACTTAGATGTTCTCCTATTCTAAATTTCACTGGTCTGGACGTCTGTCCAACATAAAATGCAGAACAGGTACAGGTTGCCAAATAGACAACCCAATCCGTACTGCAATTAGCAAAAACCCTTATTTCAAAAATTCTGGAGGTGTTTTTGCTAGAAAATTCTCTGGTTTTATGTAAATGTTGACAGGCCATACAATGGCCGCAAGGATAGCAGCCCTGTAATATTTCTCCAGATAAAGTTCTTTGCTGTGAAAGACTTGGAATATATCTTTTGTAGTGTGTAAAATATGAATTCATATTTCTTCCCCGCCGGTAAGAAAATTGGCATTGTTCAGGCAACACTCTACTTAAGACATCTTGTGACAAAAGAATTCCCCAATGCTGATTGATGAGATCTCTAAAACGATTAGTATTACTACCATAGGTTGTTATTAACCGTAAGGGTTGTTTATTATTCTGCCTCCTAGATTCCCTGTCCTCTGATTTGTAACACAACAACTCCTGACGTGTTAATCTATTGGTTTGTCCTACAACATTAGATAGAAGTTGAGAATTATAACCCCGTTGTAAAAATCTATAAGATAAATCCAGACTAGAATCAAAATAATCCTGATCAGATGAACAGATACGTCTAATTCTCATGAATTGAGACTTAGGAATATTGCGGATGATGTGGCGTGGATGGGAACTATTGGCATGTAATAAAGTATTGTATTTCAGGAATTTTCTATGTACAGCTCATATCCATTGACTGCACTGTCTCAATATGCATGCACACATCATAGGGGAGAATTTTGTTGATAGATGGCACCTCCATGACTCCAGGACTTTCCTTGACTTCGTTACTACACTTCACATCAATTACCAGATGTGCAGGTAAGTGATCCAAGCACAGGCAGTAGCTACACTTACCTTGAAAGAGATGGGGATAGTGCTGCATGGCTCACATGAGGAAAGGTAGTAGCTCCATAGACCGCATGATAACCTGCAGCACCTGCAGTGGGTCCTGGCATATAAGAACTTTGAGCAAACATGGCTGCTCCACCCTAGCCTACATGACATTGACTGGTGCATCCATATGAAAAGTGTCATCTGCCTTCCATTGTGCCTCTGCTGGCCATTGAAAGTATGGCTTTGCAAAGGTACAAATGTGAGGAGGAATTCACAGGCAGGCTTACACAGATGGTTAACACCATTCCAGAGACTGCATCATTGTTACTCTTCACCACAGCAGCCAACACAATTGACCATAACTACTCTCACATCTTCACCACTGCAACACCTCACAAGGCTGCACACTTCAGTTCCAACTGTTCTACAACATTCCAATCCTCTGCTGGCTAAGAGAGTGGCGTGCATATCCAGGTTATTGTCTGGGCCATGGATGGTGTCCATCTTTTGGCTCCTAACATGGAAACCATAACAGGGTTCCTGCACATACTTCATAATTGCTTTGCCATTCCTATCACAGAAAGCATCAAGCCCTGAAACTGCAGGGCCACTCTGTACAAATGGCTAATGTTAATAACAATGCAGCTCCACCCCTTCACTAGAAGTTGTTTTACCTCACTCATCCAACCAGCTATCCACTTAAGTGACTACCTTGTCAACCTCCCATGACTTATACCCATATGATATCACTGTTGCCTGTCACTGTGTCCCACCCCACCTGTGCAAATGGTGATGAATGTGTCCATGCACTAGGCTATGGACAGTGCAGACAGTCCATGTATTGTGTTGCATAGAATCAGTGTGATAATGCATGCATCAATTTTATTATGTGTCATTTGTATCATAGCTCAAAGCTGTTGACGTGATGCTGCTTCTTTGCCATTTCCTCTAACAACATTGTACCAAACTCATCTTCTGCCTGAAAACAATCTCTCTACCAGTACTGTTATGTTTCCCTGCTGTATCTACTTACAAGCTATCATAATGTGCCAAACAGCATGAGCATCTGACTGCAGGTCTCAGATGTGTACTGCAGTGCACAACCTGATGAATCAAAGCAGTGGTAGCACCTATTTGTCATATCAAACATATTCTCAACAACAAAATAAACCACAAAGGCTACAGAAACAAATGCTAGCATGAGTTAAATACTATTGTTTCTGTAGCCTTTGTGGTTTGTTTTATTGGTTCACTTTTTGGTTTGTGGTTCTAATATTCTCAGCAACATTGTTAAAGTATGCTATTGTATATCATCCCAGCCATGATTTGAGGATTTCTGATGGGGGGGGGGGGGGGATCATCCACAGACACAGTGCATATTTGGCATCACATGCAAACATACCTCTCAGTTGTCTCTGAATTTAAGGGACATCTCTGATTTTGGTTAAACATTTTTCTCTGGTCCTTCCAATCTCTTCTGAAACTGGTGATTTGGAGAAAAAAGGTATGCGGATTACATTTAAATGATGAAAATAATTAGAGTTATTGATTTGTTTTACTTTGGAAAATGCATGTTAATTCAGTTTCTGTTATTCTGTTATCTATTCAAGTTAATAGTATTAATATTTTAAGAAGTGTCTTTGATTGTCTCTGACCATTTTTAGATCTGTCCATTATTCTGGAGGTAAGAGCTTGAGAGCTATGCCTGCAACGAACAACAGCACACAGCATTATACATTTTGATGCCTGCTTGAATTGGAATCCTAAGTCCTGATCTACTTACTCATTTATGTGTGCCGCTACTAACTTGGTGACCCTGAAGGATGGCATACTGCATGAAAGACTGGTAGAGATCACACATGTGCTAGGTATAGTAATCATGTGAACTGCCTTGATGGCACACAGATTCACTGCATACAATACCGTATGAATTGTACACCATCTGACAGTTGTTAGAGAAGGGGCCATTCCAGATGATATACCAGATATCATGTGGAGCAGATGGGGCCTTTGTGATGATGTGGATGCAGAGTTCTCTACCACCTTAAGGAAACTGTTTATATTATAAAATATCCACTCAGTGTTAGTTTTCTCCTCTTTTGTTTATGCTGCAACATCACAACAAGGAACTAGTGTATGCTCTGCAAGGTTGATGCCTGTGAAATTCCTCCTGAGTCAGGATGCTGACAGGTCTCCATAGCAAGAATAGTTAATACCACTCAAAGCTTTGAGTCCAATGGATGAGAAGTCCATGAATCCCACCTTGATTTCATGAGTGGGTGTTACATTTACTAGCACCTGTATGATGTTCCTATCCATTAGGTAGTTGTTAACTATGTTTAGTTTGTGGACGTGATGATATGTTAGCTGCTGACTGGTCTGCCTGTGCCAAGGGGTAGTCAATGTACAGTGTTGTGGGAACTTTCTCCAAGACTAGACAGTAACACTTTTTGTTCAGCTATACCTGATGCTGTTTCTAACATATTAGTGCAAATGAAGCTCCTGCACATGGAAAAATACAGCATTCAAAAGAGAATTCCAATGGAACTTACAGAATTGGATTTGTACATCTCTGAATCACTCTTCCACATTTGATCTTTTTATTTGCATATGAAATGAGACTCATTATTATGTCATATTCAGCTGCATACCATGAATACTGTACTATGAGGGTGGGGGAGGGGGGCAAAGCCACCCACCTACTTTGTTTTTTTTATTCTCCAGTTACTTTTTTATTGTTCACTAAAACCAAAGTAGGTGGGGGGATTGCCCCCACACCTCCCATTGTGGGGGGCTGTGCCCCCACAGCCTCCTAACTATATATTCTAACTCCAGGATCGCACTACAGTGGGGAAAAGGACATATACCTTTTACTTGCCTTTTTCTAATTGTCGGGGAAATGAGCTGTCAGGCAAATGAACTGTCAGGCAAATGAAGGTGACCCATATATGTATATATAGATATATATATATATATATATATATATATATATATATATATATATATATATATATATATATATATATATATATATACACATATATATATATATATATATATATATATATATATATATATATATATATATATATATATATATATATATATATATATATAGATATATAAATATATATATATATATATATATATAAAAATACATACATACACATATATATATATATATATATATATATATATATATATATATATATATATATATTGACATATTTTTCTTAATGACATTATAGCACATGCAGTATATAGCTGAAAAATGCAAGCATAACAAATCAAGGTCAGTAGTTTTCTGTGCAGATATATCCCAAAGTAATGTCCTTTTCTGTGTTATCCACACAAACAAATCTACTCACTTTCAGGTTCCCTATCTCCACAGTTCCCTTTTTGTGGAGTAGATTCAGGGCTGTGAGCATGGTGAAGATGAAAATGAAGTGTGAACTCGTTAGAATTGCTGAATCTCAATTACTTGACTCCGTGTACCAGGTGTAAACTTAGTGCAGGGACTCCCTCAGTGCTTGTTGCCAATGGATTGCAAATGCAAATGATTACTGGTAGGTTGAAGTAAAACACAACAACAATTCAAACTGCCATACCTCCTGTGGGTGTGTCAGCCAAGTTAGACTTACAAAGTGTAGAAGTAATTTTATCAAGATTTTAAATGTAAGTAAGCAGCACACATTTCAGTGTCTGTTCAGTTACATCCAACCTCCTCTTCATTTGTTTACAGCTGTATATTATTGCCATTTAATATTCTCACACATGTTAAGGGCAATGATACAGAATGCTTTACATAGTGCATGTCTCAGATGACTGCTCAGATAAGACAAGAATGAGCAGCAAACACCAGAGATAAGACAGAACTGCATTTCTGCAAGTAATAGTCATAAATGGTTGTGTCATCACTCAGTGCATTACATTTGAAATTAACATATGTACAGACAAATGTCATTTGTTTTGTTAGTACTGTCGATGATGTTGCAGTTCATTGTATGCAGAATGATTTCAGTTCCCTGCTGCATAGTTGGATAAGACACACTTACTTTGTTCTTGAGGTTCATGGGAGTGAGAGTTCAAATCTAGACCTGTGTAAAAGTATTTCACGTGTACCAAAACAGATTTTGAATTGTTTATTTCATAGATTGCTTTTCTTCATTTCAAATATTTTACCTTTATTTTATTTTATTTTATTTTTCAATGCCAGTGTTTGAAAGGTGAGTGACTTAGCGCAAACGAGGGCAATGGAAAAATACATTGAAGGTCAGGTTTAGCTGTGCTTATGTTGTTTGAGCAATGCTTAGCAGTGGCCCACACAAGATGCAGACAGAACACCTGCAGACAGGTAGTAGACAGTGTAAAGACAAAAAACTATACATTTTTGCAATTTTTGTTTTCCATTGCACAATGCCGCTAAGTGACATTGCCCGGCAATTACCACACTTGAAGCCATTTAACACTTACAAAGAAGACACAGATAGTCAATAATTTAAAATGGATACATTCTATTAATTCTGGTGGGCACTGCACAAACATGGTAAGTAGCATTGCACAGTGGTTAAAACACAGAAATTGAGTAGGGAATTATGTAACTGTCATTTAAATATTCCTGTGTCAGTAGGTGTACATGAAGGGCTATAATACAGATGGTCCTGGGTTCTAATACATGAGGTGCAAAATATTTTTAATGTTGTGACAGTCCAGTTTATAGCAGTGAACAGAAAAATATACAAATGTTATTTCAGCATTCTTGTGGCAACAGGTGTAAGTGTGGGGCTGCCATACACATGGTCCTGGGTTTTAATATAGGAAATTCCAGACATTTTTATTGTTGTTCCATTTCACATTATATTCACTCTCAATTATAACACTTTACATAGTGAAGCTTATATGAATTATATGCATGAGGGATAAGACACCCTTATTGTGTTTTCAGATGTATGACTGTAGGTATACTGTCTCCTATATTTCTGTAAGTATAATTCTGCTATCTGGACTTGGATGGCTTTAACACTTAAATAAGACTCATACACAAATGAATATATATATATATATATATATATATATATATATATATATATATATATGTATATATATATATATATATATATATATATATATATATATATATACATACAAGAACCTTGTCAGGTCACACACATACATGGTTAACACCTCAAACTGAGAGCTGTATTTACAAATAATTCATGACTATGTCTGAGCAGCACTTATTATGTGGCAAAGATGGAAAATTGCAGAAGTTTGAATCTCACACTTTAAAAAACAATTTTATCAGTGTATAAACCCAAAACAAAACTGTGTCAGGTCATGGAATTTATGCCCCCAGTGCATGTCTGCAAAATTAACTCACCTAACAGTTACAGCAGCAGACACCCCTCAAATTGTCAAGTGTCAGATTAACCTTCCAATGTCAAAATTGCTTCACTCCCTGCTTGGCACTGTTTCTCTTCACTTACCATCATGCAAAGGTTGTTGGCATCATTTCTTGGGTTTGCTCACTACCAGTAAATGTGATAACAGGGATTGGCTGTAAATCATAATTTGCCATTGCTCTACTTTTATTAGACATGTCTAGCATTAGAGGGGTAGGTGCCCAGTTTAGGGTACAAAGGTGGGGTGTTAAAGAGTCCAGGGTATTTATTGGATGCATGGTAAAGCACCACAGGCAAAGGCTTCTGCAGGGGGAATATTCTAGCTCCCAATACAAGTCTGAGGCTTGGTGTAGTTTGGCTAAGGCTGGATCCAGTCTGACTGGCATACCATGCACTGGAGAACAGTGTAGGCACCACTTCAATGAACTACACAGGTGCAACAGTGATACACTGAACCAGTGGTTGACTGAGTTTCAAACTAGTGACACCCTGCAGTTGTGTAAGTATGCTAATAAAGTGAATTTTTAATACATAGAAAGCCAAATATAGGCAAAATTGCTATGCATAATGCTATTCTATTCTTTCATTTCATGGCTAATGCCAAAATTAAGCTGAATCATGAAAAGATTGAGAGAAGCAACTGGTATGTATGCAGCACAAGAGAAGCATTATTGTAACTTCAAAAGTTAATGGTATATATTGTTTGTATTCTATATAGTAGTAGGTAAGTGAGCATGCATATCCTAACTGTAAAAGCAAGTATGTATGCATAGGTCTGCAGCACAAACCAACTTTAGGAGTCAAGTGTAAGACTGCAGTCAGAGACTGTGGGTTCAAATACCACAAGTAACAACTATACAATACTGCATTGCCTTCATAATATTGCATAAATTAAGCTCTATACAAGTGACACACATGCCCTGCTGTTAACTGTAATCAGTATGTGCACATTGTAAGGATTACTTTGAGATATCCATAATTATAGTTTGTAGTTCATAGGATGTATACTTAAATATAATAGTTCAGATAAAATAGTTGTGCAACTGTGATAGTGCATTGTATATCACATATCATGGTACTCATTTTATCTCTTTTTTTCTCTCACCCCAAACTTTATCTCTTTTTTATTTTCTATTATGCGTCATCAAAATGTCTCCATGTCATCCATCTGTAACAAGTCACTAAAAGCTTCACAGCACAGGGAGGTAGGCCAGCCCAGTGGGTCAGACTGCACCCACTCCATTGGCTCCAGCACCAATACCCAGCACATCTGGGACCCAACCTGGCAGCACTGCCTCTGCTACTCCAGCACTACCTGTGCCCTCAGATAGGACTGCCTGATAGCTGGTGGTGTGGTATCATCTGGAAGTAATGGTGTGGGTGGGGATTTCATCACCTGCCAGGAGATGCCAGAACTGGTGTGTAGGGTTGTGCATCACACCATTGATGTGTGCCTACACCAAATAGAGAGGCTGCTCTCCCTCATGGTCCATAGGAGGAGAAGATGTCAAGCACTTCAGCACCCAGTGGAGTAAGGGGACAGTGATGACAGTCCTGTGTGTGAGAACGAGATTCTCACTGTCTCCATGTTTGATGGACATAAGCTTGCAATCTCCCCTCCCTTACCCAAATCATGGTGTCCCTCATACTTTTGTGTCCCTCACCTTCCTTGTGTCTTGTCTTGTTTGTTTGCATTTGCTTCCTCATGTACCCAACTTACCTGACTCACAAATATCAATGTTCCTTACCCAGCATTCCTCTCTTATTGAATTAAGCAAACAAAAAATGGGTATCTGTCCCATAAACAAAATATTGTTCCATACATAGCTCTCCATTTCACACACATGTCTTCTTGACACACTTGACTTGGTCCAATTGGCTATACAACATGATTCCATTATTGTCATCCCTCTTTGTGGAGATGACAGTCCAAATTCAGTTAATATTCTGCACATATTTTCAGTTTACAATGTTAAAGACATGGATAGTTATGGTTCTTTCCTACCTCCCTCCTGCACATTCCTGTATTTCTTTCCCTTTTTTCTTCCCCCTGCTTGCTCCCCATTTCACTGCTTTCCTATCTATCCTATTTTAACACCTATGATCTAGTCAAAAACTAAAATCACACACAATACACTTAAATACCAAAAAGGCAGTGGAGTGCTTCACATTTTGACCTTTATTTTTGAGAAAAAACAATGTCAAGCTATGATGAATGGCTCTTTAATAGTGTGGTTTACCTCTGCACAATGCCACTTAAACACACTGTGCTAAGGTAAAACAGAGTAACACACAGTGAATGTAGTATAAAGAATAATTTCATTGTATTATCACTATTTATTTAAAAGAATTACATACACCTGGATTCGAACCCAGTATCATCTGTGCTCAAAAAGAAATGTGTCAAAGCATTTACACCTGCTGCCACAGAGTTAGCTAAGCAGCAGGTGTGTTTCATACACTTAATACTAACTCCCATAATTTTATCAATGAGCCTCATTTTTTTCTCACTGCTTTATTACACATAAATAGAGAAAGCAGTAGAAATGTGTATCCTGCATGTGAAAACAATTTGCCAGCCATAATGCAAACCCGCTGCTCACCATTTTGCTATGCAAATTAAATAATAACATTTATTAGTTTTGCTTACTGTCCATTTTGTCTTCATTCCATGAAATTACATGAGAAAGCATAAAAAATAAAGGCTTTATCTAAGAATATGTCATATATTTACAATGCAGCCATGTATTACCTCCCTTCATGCACTGTAACCCTGGTCTCTCAGTACTTGTTGATAAATCTATCAACTATACTACATAAATTAATAACAAATGTTGTGTGATATAACATGCACATCTTTAGAATGACAATACACATTCAGATTTTCAAATACTTGTAGTAATGTGGACACCTCTTTACATATAGTTTGTAAAGCTGTCTCTTAAACTATGCCGGCACATTCAAGCATAACCACCACATACAACTCATTACACACTCATCAATCTAGTAACATGCAGAACGTGAACTGTCTTCACAGATGAACATGTCTATACATTCATTTCATCCAGGGCTCCCAACATCTTCTCTCCAACATCCAGTGCTGATGCCACCCACCATAAGTTGTCCTACAGCCTTGTAAAAGTCAGACTTGTCATGTAGCACTAGCATAAAGTACTGTGTTCTCTAGTTGGTGTACTTAGGTAGGGGTTCTGCTCTCACTACACTCAACTGGGAGGTGTGTGTGTGTGTGTGTGTGTGTGTGTGTGTGTGTGTGTGTGTGTGTGTGTGTGTGTGTGTGTGTGTGTGTGTGCGTGTGTGTGTGTGTGTGTGTGTTTGTGTGTGTGTGTGAGTGTGTGTGTATCTATCTAGCCAGAAGAGCATAAGTGTATGTCTGACAGTTACCACTCCAATTCCATGGATTGACAGTAGTTTGACACTTGCCCAAGCCTACATATCCATGTCATGCAGGCCTCCCAAAATCTTTTCTCCAACATCCAGTGCTGATGTCATCCACCATAAATTGTCCAGCAGCCTTGTAAAAGTCAGACTTGTGCTCTGGCATTTGTGTATAATACTGTGTTCTCTAGTCAGTGTCCTTAAATAGGTAGGGGTTCTGTTCTCACTGCAGTCAACTGGGTGTGTGTGTTTGTGCCATTGCTTGATATTACAGAGTGCATTTCACAACATGTGTACAATGCTATTAACACTTTCTCCTCACCAGACACTGCTGATGTCATCAGCTATAAAGTGTTGTCTGACACTCTTCAAGTCAGACTTGAGCTGTGGTGCTTGCCTTAATTATAGAGTTCTCTAGTCAGTGTACTTAGGTAGGGGTTCTGTTCTCATGGCAGTCAACTAGGGTGTGTGTGCTGTGTGTGTGCTGTGTGTGTGTGTCTGTGTGTGTGTGTGTGTGTGTGTGTGTGTGTGTGTGTGTGTGTGTGTGTGTGTGTGTGTGTGTGTGTGTATATGTCTGTCTGTGTGTGTGTGTGTGTGTCTGTGTGTGTCTGTGTGTGTACGTGTGTATCTTTACTTGACATTTCAGAGTGCATTTCACACCAGCAGTTGGGACACTGGGATTAGAATTTTCTCCTCAACAGAAACTGCTGATGTCATCAGCTATTAAGTGTTTTGCAACACTCTCAAAGTCAGACTTGTGCTGTGCCACTTGCACAAGGAACTGTGTTCTCTAGTCAGTGCACTTAGATAGGTAGGGGTTCTATTCTCATTGCAGTCAGCTGGGGTGTGTGTGCTTGTGTCCTTGCTTGACATTACAGGGCAAATTTTACACCAGCATGTGATACACTGCTATTACCATCTTCCCCTTACCAGACTCTGCTGATGTCATAAGCTATAGCTGATTTGTTGATGTGCAGTATTCCCATCAGGGCAGGGTCTTAGACTGGTCTGGAGACCAGGCACATGTCACCTCATATTATACCATACAAATTACAATGACAGGGCTTTCATTCTATCCAGATACAACATGGCGTGGATTGTAGGCCCTGTGTTTTGTTGGTGAGAAATGGCTGTGGTCTTTTCAGCTGCTGTAGATGCCTGGTGAGCTACATGTAAAAGGGAGTATTGTGATTGTAATCTATTAGTGTTCTGATGAGGTCCGAGTATGGCCTGACTTTTGAGGTGCACAATTTAGCCTTTCCATACCACTGTGGACACTTGATGGTTGAAGCTCAGATTGTGATCTACGTGTGTTCCCAGGTCTTGCACCACTAGGTTTCATCATAGGGGAGTGTTGTCAATGCTATAATTAGCAGGGAATTCCACTTTTCAGAAGGCAGAAATAAAGACACATTTTTGCATTTATTTGTAGACAATGCGGGTGTGGCACCAATCATTTGTCTGTGTTAGCCCTTCCTGTAATAGGCTATCATCATTGCTGGACTTAATGATTGCACCCAATATGCAAGAATCATCAAACTTGGTAGGCCAAAGGCATGAGATGAAACAAAAACAGGGGGAGATTTTTTACATTATGAAAACAAATACACAACCCAAGGATAATGTAGACATCACACCCTGTAAGCAGGCCAACTGGTATGTGACTTGTGCCCTTGCGTAGATAGTATGTGGAACACCCACCTGCATGTGGCCACAGTGCTGACTACTCCCCTTGTATGTAACACAACTACTGAGTTTGTGAAGGATATCCACATCAAAGGCCAAAAGATCTCCATAGTTCACAGCCTTCATCACACCAGTAACTGAATACAATGCACCCTTCTTCATGTACTTCACTACACATTTCCAGTAATGTATAACTGAAGTGTACCTCATTTGCCACAGTGAGCTGTCACACATCTTATTGGCCATACCTAGGTATTCTTTTTATTGCATAAACATTACTGTCTGATGGTGAGGAACACCCATCAAGGTGTTAAACCAGATGCATGTGAGATACCTGTTCTGGTGATGCACACAGTACTCATATAGCTGTTTGACAACATCGATGGCATGGGTTACATTCATGACAGTCTGGATTGTGCTATATACATCTGCCATACCCACCAGTCAACTAGCCTGTAGTGATCTTAATATCATATACAGGTAGAGCAGTATCCCTCCTACCACCTTCAGCAGATGTTACAGTGTCAGGACAGTGTGCTTGATAGATGCCTCATAGATTGATGACATGTCATAATAGTTCTGCAAGTGTGTTTGTGCAGAACCATCTATGAACACGCAGAATCACTTATGTTGTGTCAGAGACATGGGATTACTGATGGTATTATTCTGATGTTGTCCATGATTATGCATGCTTCTTTTAGGGTTGCCCATGAGTCTTTATCTGTATCCCACTTGTTGGAGACCTCTGCTGACATTACACTCATAGTCAGGCAAATCAGTTTGTACAGCTTCACATTATGCACCCAACCACAATTGTATATAACATCCCTGATAGATGTCCTCTGCATTGTTCATGTGTGGATGCTTATCTCACAAAGACATCTTCTCCATTAATGTGTCACCTTGTGTTATAGTTACACAATATACATTTTCACTGTGCTGTCTGTAGTGTACCATACTGATATGTGATTAGTGCTCCTGCTACAACTGTCTTCTATTGACATGCCCTCATCTGCTGTAAATTAGGATGTTTCATCTGTTCTCTTTCCCTGTGTTCATTCATACAATTCACTTTGTTTTGGAGGCACTTCACCCCTTAAGTATACATTTTATTTCAAGATTTATCTTTGTACTTTGTGTTTTTATACTGAGGGGACATAACAGAAGCAATTGGAACCCACATGAGTGAATCTAGAAGCAATATGATGAACATTAATAGTTTGGAACAACTACTACAAAATGAAGGTAATCCACTGCTAAGGTTATCCTATAATGACTTGGCTAAAGCAGAAACCAACAAAAAAGGACAATCACTAAATGTAAATATATTACAAACAAGGAGGAGGCTGGAAGATGTATTAGTGAAACTCAAGAATGCGGAATGGCAAAGGAAACATATGGAAGCATGTCTAGCATTTAGAATTGTCCCCAGAGGACTACGCATACTGAAAATGCCTACATTCGGATCCACATACCCTGAATTATTGTCGAAATGGCAAAAAATTAATTTGGAAACCAGCTTTAAATATATTGAACTTTTAATAGAGCAATATACTACCATAGAATCTGAGCTGAAAAGCGAAGCAGATACATTAAATCAACTTTTGGTTAAATCCCTTAATAACATACAGACAGAGGGTTTTTTTAGTGAATTATTGACTACATTATCTATACATGATAATAGACTACTCTTAGCTAAAAAAGGAAATTAGAAAGGGACTGTCTAGATTTCGCCAAGGGGAACGTCTTCTCCTGGCCGAAGGAGTCCATCAGGACCAGAAATGCTGAAACTCCCTCTTACACTGAGAAAGCAGTAACACAGTACGATCGAGTTACTGTTCCTACCACCACTACCGGTTCTATTACATAATTTCCGACTAATAGCGTGCGAAACGAGAAAGAGGTAGTGGTGGAGATACACGCTGAGCCTGTCGCTTCATTCAAGGACAATCCAGAGCCTGTCTCTTCATTCAAAGACAATCCTCAACCGGTCGTTCAACCTAAAACGACACTAACAACAACGACAGCAATAGATACCATAGAGGAATTACATGAAGAGCTCCCTTTTCCCCTTTCGTTCAAACCTATGAACAGACAAGAATGGAGTCCAATTTACAAGGGGCGCAAGAGGAAGACGTCCGAGGAGCCATACGAATTCCAGAAGAAAATTCTGAAGCCAGCACAAAGGACTTAATAGTGAACTTATCGAAACATACTTTAACGTCAATGGAGGTAACTGTTTTGAACAAAGGATTATCTTTTATTCCTTCACAGTCTGTTGATGTAACTAATATTATAATTGACCTTAAGTGCTTTACTAGAAATGTAGCATTAGGCTTACTATATAATAATGATTATCAAGGTTTAATGAATAACAATGTCGGTGTATTTTCTAAACCATCAACTTTTATACCTCCACTACACATTTATTTAGAATGTTTTGAAAAAGCATGTACTACGGACTTATTAGCAGTGTTTAATGATAGCTCTTGTAAGCCAAAAACGCAGTTTTTTAATTTAACTAGTGAAGAAAGACAAGCTTTAAATGAATTACAGCATAATGTAAATATTGTGATTAGGCCTGCGGATAAGGGAGGTGCCACTGTGATATTAGACAAGGACTTTTATGAGAAAGAAATAACTGACATGTCTGAACAGACTACCTATAAGTGCTTAACTCCTATGGAATTGAATGTTTAAATTAAGAATGTATATACAGATTTATATGATATGCTAATGTGCTCTATTATAGATAATGATCTTTACAAATACTTTCTTATTGAGAAACCACTAGTTCCTATGTTTAGAGGTTTACCAAAGATTCATAAGAACCTACAAAAACCACCTCTGAGACCTATAGTCGCAGGTAAGGGATGGTTAACTGAGAGCATCTCCATTTATATAGAGAAACAGTTAAAACCTATTGTACAAACAACTACATCTATTCTTAGGGACACACAACAGTTTTTAGAAGCACTAACTACATTAAATAATGATGGGCTCTTGATGGAAACAGATTATTTAGTAACCCTGGATGTAAAGTCCCTATTTACATGTATACCCAATGATGTAGGTCTAGAATATTTAAGGTTGTACCTAATTCAGAAAGATATAACAAGAGGATAAATTGATGGCTCCAAAAAATAGGGGAGGGTTGGATCTACCTAATTTCGAAACATATTATTTAATAATAAACACCAATAGACTTTTAAGAATAATTAACTTTGATGGGTGTAACTCGAAATGGGTTCCCAAATGGCTGGTTCTTAATCATAAACATGTCAAGGAATTGGATATTAACTGCAAGGCATTACCTTTTTTAAACAAAAATACTCTTAAAGGGTACTTCGTGTTGGAACATATCAAAACATATATAGTTTCAGTACAAAATCTTTTAACTCATTAAATCTTTTGAAAAGTATGATAATTCTTCAACCATTTCACAAAAATCCAAATCTGAAAATTGGTAACCAGCTGATAGACCTTAAGAAATTCCCACTTATAATTAATTTAACCCTACTTGATTTATATCCTTTTTAGGTATCCCGATTCACAATATTTTAGAAGAGTTGAATCTCCCCAAATCGTATCTAATTATAATAAGACAATTAAAAGACCTATCAATAAGTTACCTTAGTAAAGGGAATGACATAATTAAAGAAGAAGATTTAAACATGTGTCTGAACTTATGGCAAACCCTTACACAGGAATGTAAATATATAACTGCAGCATATGGTTTGATTAAAGAAATAAAATATAATAATCAAATATTAATTTCCAAATACTGGAGAGAAATTGTTGACAATTGAAGAAAGTAAAATACTAAAAGCAATTCACTTAACCATAAAATCTGTGTCCCTTCAGAAGCTATTATTTACCCAATTGATGATATTTAATAACGCGTATTATACGCGTCTCACTCTACACAAATTTAACTCAAAGAACTCACCAAAATGCCCATATTGTATAGATCAAACAGCCGACCTCCTACATATGTTTTGGAGTTGTAAATGTATTTTCAAACTCTGGAATTCCTTGAAGCTTCAACTACAAAAAATGGGATATCAACATTCCACACTCTCCTGGGAATTTACGATTTTGCATATTCCACCACCCAACTTGGAAAGAACCCAAAGAATTATACTAGTCAATATTTTTTTGTTGATGAAGTTATATATAGCTTCCAATTGGTTGAACCCTTCACAGGCATCATGGCAAAATTTCAAGATAGTAGCCACCAAACATATTCTAGCACATAAATTTCTAATTAGTGATTATAAGAAAAATGTAAACAATACAAAAATATGGGAACAAATCTTTAACATTGTATTAGCTTAAACTTCCATTCCACTATTCTCTGGGAAAAACTGAATAACTGTTGAATTTTATTGAGATAAGTCTTATATGGTTACTAGTTCTTTTTTCTTCATTATTTTTTTTTAGAAGTGTATAGGTATGTATAATGATTCTATGTAACTGTTGGAAGCATTCATGTACATATTGTAAGTAGTTGGTAGTACTGTATTAGTTGTTTGGAAAAAATAAAATAAAGAATTATTATTGAAAAAAAAAAAAAAAAAAAAAGAAAGATATAACAAGAGATGAGGTAATTAAGATTATAATGTTATTGGAAATAATTTTGAATAATAATGTTTTCATATTTGCTGATAAGTATTTTTTGCAAACAACAGGAGTGGCAATGGGTACCCCATGCGAAAACTCATATGCAAATTTAGTACTTGCCTACTGGGAGCATACATACATTCTACAACATACTGTTTTTTCTAAATATATTAGACTTTATAAGAGATTTGTGGATGACCTCTTTTTGATTTGGGGAGGAGACTATGAATCACTTAATGAATTTATTACCTATATAAATGGTACCACTAGCTTTTCAACATTAACTAGTAACTGCTCAAAAGATTCTATAGAGTTTCTAGATGTGTTGATTTCAAAAGATAGAGATAAGATACATACATCTATCTATAGGAAACCCTGTTGAAAAAATGCCTTCTTACAGAGAACCAGTATGCATCCCCCACATATATATAAAAACGTGGTAAAGAACCAGGCATTGAGATGCTCAAGGTTAACTAGTAAACGGGAAATTTTTGAAAAAGCCTTATTAGACACAGAAAAGGATTTATCAGACAGGGGTTATAATAAAAAAGATTTAGAGAATCTAAATTATGTGGATCGAACAGGTAAAGGACGTCCATATATAGAAGGTGCTGAACAACAGAATAATAATATGGTAGTTCATCAGAAAAGAAATAACAAGATTGGAAAAAGAGTTAATATTCCTTATACTAACTGTAATAGAATGATAACAGATGTTATTAGAAAGAACTCGGGAATTTTGACTTTAGATGAAGAGATTAGTAAGATAGTAGGTCAACATCCGAGCTTCAGTTATAAGAACACTAGGTCCTTGAAGAGACTACTATGTTATCAGCACAAACAGACTAGAATACTTTCAGTAAAAAAGGGAACTTGTCCTTGTTACAATTGTAATCAGTGTCAATATATATATAATAGAAATACTTTTATACATCCCGACACACAAGTATGTTATGAGTTTGATTTCTATGCTAGTTGTGCTTCCAGAAATGTTGTTTATTTAGGTGTTTGTCAGAAATGAAATATGTATTATGTTGGTAAAACGAATAGAACATTAAGAGAGAGAATTAGGGAACATCTATATGCTATAAGCAAAGAGAATGAGACCAATGCCCTAGCCAAACATGTGATTTATAATGATACCACACATAAATTTAAGTTCATGGTTTTAGAACTGATACATACCACCACAAGGCTAGGAAACATAAGTAATTTTACTGAAAAAGAAGAGAACAAATGGATAATCAGACTACAAGCTGATATTAGACATGGCCTCAATGATAGAGTTTCTTTAAAACCCTTTTTGAAAGATAGACCATTGAGACATTAACAACACTGCTCTATCCATACAGTTCTTCACTTGCATACACTAGCTTCTCTCATTCAAGTATACATATTGCACTTAATTCATACTGATTTTTACCATATACTCTCACATACACATTCATGTGATTCTTACATACATATATAAGCATACACATACTTTTTATATACATTTTTACATTCACTTTCATATTTACATTTTCACACATTTCCATCATAGATTAAATTTACTTCACATGTTCACATATATATTCATATATACTTATATACATATATATATATATATATATATATATATATATATATATATATATATTTTATGTATCATATATATTTTTACATATATTTTTATACATACTTATTCACATATATATATATATATATATATATATACTTCTACACACTTATATGTTTATACATAATATCAAGGTATAGATTGAGTCACATACAAGTATACAGATATGGATATGTATATGTATGTATTTTTTACATTTTCATATTTATATGTTTATGTATTTTTAGATTTTTATGTTTCTATATAAAAATTTTTTATGTATAGGTACAACATGTGTATGAATATATTATTATTTTTAGAAACCCACAGTAGACTGCTAGTTTTATTAGACAATTCTATCAGTCAACAACTGTTTTTATAAAGATTTCTCTAATGACAAGGAAATTAAATGCTGTAAATTAGAATTAATTAGCTAATTAACATTCAGAGATTTCATTGGTTTAAGAAGGAGTTAAGTAGAGATATAAGGGAGTTTTTTTACTTTTTACTTTCATTAAAGTCTGAAGAAGCGCCCTGTGAGGCGTGAAAGCACTTACTTTCTACAAATAAAGGATACATCAGCTTTTTAAGTTGGCTTCGATTGTCGTGGTGTGCTTCTAATCTCTTTTTTCTATTGTAAACATGTTCACTGGCCAGAAAAAATATTGCCAGCCATGAAGCCATGCTTGCTTATGTTTAAATGCAGTGAATTTGTAATTAACACTGCTGCTCACTGTGCAAACACATAAACTCTGTGTTGGCTTTGAAGCCTACATGGAGTTTATTTAATGCCACAGACAGCCCAAACAAGTATGGGCAAAGGACAGAGCACATGGGACACCCTAACAGTAACCTAGAATTTCACCTTTCTGGTTGCTGTATGACACTTCCCATTTCTTATTTGTGGGCCTGCACATATCTACCTTAACAAGATTACATCAATATCTAGATGTTCTAATTTATTGATCAGTGTTTTGTGTATGACCATATCAAAGTCAGAAGTTAAATTTATATAAATTACATTACAGCACAATTATACTGTTGCAGAACATTATGTTACAGGTGGTTAGACCTCTATTTTCAACATATGCATGCTGATAAATGGTTTCAAATCCAAACCTTTTCAGCTCTGGCAGTAATTTAGTCAAAATAACATTCGCTATTATTTTTCCAAAAAAGAGAAAGTCAACTTATGGGTCTGTATGATTCTGGGTTTGTCCTAATTCTTTTCTTCTTAAAGATGGGTTTAACAAATGCATGTCTACCATCTTGAGGAATATCCCCATACTTAAATGATCCAGTGAATAACAGATATAATGGTACTATAAGTTCATGCTGACGTGTTCTTGGATCACATTTACTAATTTGGTCACCTTCCTGTGCTTTGTTTGGGTCCAATTTGTATTTTTTTTTCAATATTATCAAATTTAATTTCAAATTCTGAAGCTACCTGGATGTTACTAAAGCAACATATCACCCCTTTGTGGAGCCAAACTGTTTTGCATAAGATTGTGTGAATATATCTATAACCTGTTGTGTTTAAGAATAAAATTTAGAATTTACACACAGCTTATCAGTTTGGGTGCATTTACTCCTGCCACATCTTATATATCTATGGAATGGTTTCCTGCTATGCTCAATACCCTTATATAAATTTTCTTAAAGTTTTTCAGTGTTTAATTTATCTGTCCAGCTTGTTTATCACAGTTTTAAAGCTGTAGTTCAACCTGGTTTCAATTTCTTAAATTTTTGTCTCTCATCTTAATTTAAGTATCTTGTTCTTATGGAACTAATCCTCCTGACATTGTGTGTTTAGTTCTTGATGTTAGTTGTTTTTATTCAAACAATTTTTATTTCAGAACTTGTTAAATTTCTTCTGCAGTTTTTCCACTGAATGCATTAGTCCATTTAGTTTTCCATTGTGACTGGTTTCCTTCCATATAAGTCTATTATTAATTTTCTGTGTATTGGTTTAGATTTCTGTTTGGCAGAATTATCTAGAAGTAATTTAACCTTTATAACTGCATGATCACTGTCGCTTGTCTGGTCAGGATAAAACTGACAAAACATTCCTGGGTTCTGTTCAAGCAACTTTATTACACACAAATCATGAATGAGGCTTTGTAACTTAAACTTAAATAAACTTATAAACAGATTGACTACTGCACTCATGCATGTTAACACTCTGGCTGTTCTCTCAAAATGGCACTGTTGCCTTCACATGCAGACCACTCAACCACCCCGAATTACTCGGTTTTTACCGAGTTTTGGGGTCCCAGTAATGGGTGCCACGATTCCCGAGTGGCACCCCTTCATTTCCAATTTTTTTCATCTGATTTTGAAATGTTTTAATTTTCGCGCTTTTGGGGCTGACGTCATCACGTGCGCAATGATGTCAGCTCCGTCAGCCTGTCGGAATTAAGGGACATGCGCAGGAGTTCATCTGTTTGAATACTGGTGCGCCGTTATGGATTAATTTAAGCTACTGGTGCGCCGTTATGGATGGATGGATTTAAGCAATTTAATGGGTCCGGGCAGAACACAGCTACTGGGACTGCCGTTTAATTTTGTTGCAGAGTGAGCCAGATGGGTCTGGGCAGAACAGAACTGCTTTCTTTAAGGTACCGTTACACGTGTGTGTGTGTGTGTGTGTGTGTGTGTGTGTGTGTGTGTGTGTGTGTGTGTGTGTGTGTGTGTGTGTGTGTGATAAAAGGGATTTAGGTCTTCAAAATGGATTCTTGTCAGGGAAAGATGAACTGTGCATTGGTGTCGTGAAATGTGGGCAACAGTAGAACATGCAGAGGAGGAGACCACACTGTAAAAGACACAACAACTAGTATGCATGTGTGTGTGAGACAGGTCAGCAGGAGAAATAAAAGAATGTGAGGTGTTGGGCGTGCGAGAATGATAAAAGCAGCGATCCAAAGTAATTTTGTGTACTTTAAGTTTTAAGTACAATATTGCAAACTGTTGGCTTATGGAATGTAGATGCATCGTTTTCTTGCATATAAGGGAAGCTGTAGGATTTTGGAAAGTGTGCACAGGAGGCTCTGAAGATTTTGGAATAACCTTGCACAACAGTCACTCTTTTCTGCATTAGTTCTAACAAATTTGCACAGAGGGTAGTTGTGTGTGTGTTTTCTTTTGCTGTTAATGTTGTGTCACACATGGAGTTGAGTAAGTGGCAACATAGTAAGTAGTACAGAGGCATGTTTGATTATGCAGTGTTATATCCACAACACACATAATATCTGTTTAGAAGGGCTGGATGATGCATCATCAGACAAGCTTAAACTACTTGCTGATTTTTTCCTTGTTGGTTTTAATAAAACACATCCTAAATCATTTTCATCAGAACTCTTGATTTTGTAACCATTTCTTATGTATAATATTTGGATGTTAAGTACATTGGCTAGCCTTTTTTTCATGTGCTGTTGGGTTCTGAGTTATAGGTAGCATGGTTTATAAAATATCGGATAATTTAGCAATTAGGATAAATAGTTGTATACCACTATTCCTGCTTGACTAGGTTTTCGATCAGTAAATAAAGTCGTGATTTACCACTTCTTGGAATGCATGGTGAGGTATTTGAATGTTTTATAAAGCAAATAATAAGCTTGCCTTTAAACATGATGTTTGCTGTTTTTATTTATTTTTTAAATGTTGCCTGCAGTCTAAAGGAGCTGATATGGTTAGCATTTTGGACTGAGAATAATGTCGTCTCTAAGAGTTTTTTTCTAGGTGCTGCACCACACTGTCAGAGTAGCCCTCCATTGTCTCTTGAATGATACTGCTATAATAAATGGGTTTTGCAACTTGAAAACTGAAATAGAGTCATATCATTAATACAAGGAATATAATTTCATAAAGTCAGGAAGGTCTATCAAAGAACACATGTATGTTTCTTGTTTTGTGTGCAAGGGGCCTATGATTTGAAAACAGACCAATGGTAATCTTTAGCCACCACCGGCCAGATGCATTTTCTTTGGAAGTGGTGTGGGTTTCAGTGCTGTTTCAATGAATGTGAGTTTCAAGGGGAGAGAAGTTTTAATGTCAAGTCTATTTTCATTTTGAGACAGTATTGCTTTGTTTAGCAGATATATTAGTGTTTGTGCATTGTGCTATAAAATGTAAAAATAAAATCCAAATAATCATTGTAGAAGTAAAGCAGCAGTATGCATGCACACATTCGTGTTTATGGTAAATAGGGCAAAATAGCCAGGTAATATGGGACATTGGAATGGCTGCAGGGGAACTCTGGTGCCATATTTTGGTTGTTTGTTCTTCAGTTTGTGTTTGAAAGTTGGTATCCCACAGTTCCATTGGAGTGGGTGTGGTTACATAATTGTGTATGCAAATTTTATGTTAATCAGCGTACAGATTTGTACCTATTTTTCATGGGCCTTGTCCAGATTTTTGATGTTTCCAGGTTGAGAGGTATGCTCACATGTTACATCTGGAAATGCTTCTTAAAGGTACATACACAAGCTCTGATCTACATCCTCCTTCTTTGAGAAATGGTCCATATATGAAATGACAGTATTCAGTGACATGCAATTTACAGAAAAGATCTTTTCTGACATGCAGTTATACAGAACTAATTATTTTACATGCAGTTACACAAAATTAGACACATAGAAAACAATCATGTCCAAGTTGCTGTGTATTTTACACTAGGCCTTGAAATACGACCTGATCACGTAACATAAAAGTCAGAATTGCGTCTAACAATGGGGACTGTCTTCAAGGAATGTTCAAATTTGGGGACATCTGGGACATCATCAGGAATGGAAATGTATACTGCAACATGTTCTTCAGTATGAACATTGTCTGGGTTGCTCTGAGATCTAGAGTCTGTATCACAGGTACGATGCTTTGATATCATTTCTGTCATTTCTGATATAGGAAGAAGATGTCTGCAGTTTCTCCTGTACACTATTACCTCAGAATCCACTAAGTAGGATCTTGGCTCGGTACATATACCACTCACTTGTCCAATTTAATCAAAGCCTTTCACCATTTGCATCATTACTGTCTCTCCTTCTTTTAACGGATGGAGAAATCTGCTCATTTTATCATAGCTGGACTTCTGAGAAGAATGCACCCCCCCCGGGCCTCCACTGAAAAAAGGCTATCAGCTCAGTCTGACAAACCTAGTCAACAAATGTAAAATAAATAAATAAAAAGTTGGGCTTTGATTGCTCTGTTACTTTTAGTATTAGGCACCACCAAACTAGAACTGATAGGCAAGGTTGTGCTGGTATGCCTAGTCTGAGCAGGGGAGCCAAGTAGACTGTCAGGGGGTATATTTCTGAGATTAAGTAAATTCAATAAGATATCGGTATTGTCACACTTTCACCTCTCTAGTAATTGCTTTGCACTCTGTACTGCATGTTCAGCAAGGCCGTTTGACTGAGGATATTCAGGACTGCTAGTAACATGTATAAATTCCTAATCTTTAGCAAATCTCTGAAACAATTGACTGGTAAACTGAAACCATTGTCAGAAATAACTTTGTGTGGACTAGCATGGACTGAGAAATGACATTTCATCTTAGTAATAACAGCACTGGACCTTAGGTTAGGTAGCAAATCGATCTCAAACCAGTTCGAATAAGAGTCTACCAACACTAAGTAATGTTGACTGTTCCACTCAAATATGTCGGTTGCTACTGTTGACCAATGTAGTTCAGGAATTTGGCTTAGCTGAAGTGGTTGTTTTTGCAAATGTAGCTTATAACTGTTGCACACTAAACAAGAAGAAAGCACTTTATCAATGTCTTTCACTAAAGAATGCCAAAATACTAGTTGTCTCGCCCTTCCTTTGCTAGAATCAGAACCTGGGTGGCCACAGTGTAAAATCTGAATGTATTCATGTTGTAAGGAAGTAGGAACAACAACGTTTGGACCTTTGAAAATGATACCATCCTCCATCAGCATTGCATCTCATCTCTGTATGGAAAGTAAGGTTGCACTTCTGACGGGACACAGGATTGCTTTGATGGTCATCCTACATGGATGAATTGGTTGAGTTTTTGCAAAATTGGATAGGTGTTTGTATGATCTCTTAGCTCATCAAGTCTCATGGTAGAATAATTACACACTTCCATAATGTCAAAGTCAAAATTTTCTGCGTCAAACTGTTCCGTGGTATTTCTGGGCAATCTGGATAAGGTATCAGCCAGATAAAGAAGTTTGCCTTTTGTATAGATCATTTTGAAATTATACTGTTGTAACCTTAACATCATTCTTTGTAGTCTTGCTGGAGTGGAATGCCTAGGCTTCTTTAAAGTAGTAACTAGAGGTTGAATGTCAATTTCTATCTGGATTGCTCAACCATAAATATAATCATGGAACTTCGAACGTGCAAACACAAATGCCAAAAGTTACTTCTCAATTTGACCATACAGTATCTCAGTTTGGGTAAGAGTTCTAGATGCATAGGCAACAGGTCTGCCCTCTTGATGAATAACTGCACTAAGACTGAACTTTGAAGCATTACAGGAAAGAACTACTGGGTTGTAGACATCATAGTATCTCAATGTAGGAGAGTTAGCAATTTGTTGTTTGAGGTTATCAAATGCTCTCTGGTGTTTTTCTAACCATGACCATGCAACATTTTTGCATGTCAGCTTGCTTAAAGGCACTGATAACTCACTAAAGTCAGGGATAAATTTGCCCAAATAGTTAACCATACCAAGAAAACGCTATAAGGCTTGGACATTGTCTAGAGCTGGCATTTCAAGAATGACTGCTTGTTTAGAAAGATATGGTCGTAAGCCTGTAATGGTAAATAAATTATCTACATAAGTAACTTCTGGTAGTCTGCATTTTCACTTCAGACGATTGAGCTTTAAATTCACTTCACATGCTCTGTCCAGAACTTTCCTAAGGTTTGTGTCATGTTCTGCTTCACCATTACCTCCAACCAGTAAATTATAAACTATTATTTCACATGGGTAGCCTGAAAAAAATTAGCTCCAATGCACTCTGAAAGACTTCACTGGCAGAATTTATTCAAAAAGCCATCCTGAGGAATCTGTATCTACCAAATGGGGTACTGAATGTAGTCAATAGTGAAGATATGCGATTAAGCATTACTTGCGAAAATGAGCTCTTTGCATCTAAGACAGAAAAAACAGTGGCATTTGGCACAAGGGTTGCAATTTCCTTGACTGAACACATAGGATGATGAGGTCTTTTTAATGCCTTGTTCAAGTCTCTTGGATCAATGCATATTCTGATTTCATCTGAATTTTTCTTATGAGCAGCTACCATGGAAGCCATCCATTCAGTTGGTTCTGTGACTGGACAAATCACACCTTACTGCACCATTTTGCCTAACTGGACCTTGAATTTGTCCTACATAGCTATTGGAACTCTCCTTGCTGGTCTGATCACTGGAGTAACCTCTGGGTCTACTTTCCTGGAGTATACAACTGGGAAGTTTGCCTAGCTTGTCGTCAAACACATCAGCATACTCTGAGAAAATAGCATCACTGAAGCCGGAACTGGGCCATGTGCTTACATGATGGACTTCTTTATTAAAAGAAAGCAGTCTCATTCTCAAACTATCTCTGAGACCTAATAATGACTGCACAGGTCTTCGGTCTACATAAAATTGCAAGCTGTAACTGTTCCCAGCCGAATAGCATAAAAGCATTACCGAGCCTTCGGTTTGAATCTCTTTACCTCCATAAGCAACAAGCTTCACACAATTGTCCAAATTAATTTGCTCACCAGCTCTCACATTAGCAAATCTTTTTGCTGACATTACATTACACTTTGAACTAGTGTCTACTTTGAGCTCTATGGGTTTACCATTGATCAGGATAGTACAAAATACTTCATTCTTTGCCAACAAATCTAATGCATTAACCTTTTCACCGACCACAGATACAACGTCTACATAGAAAGTAGGATAGCAGCTTTCTCCATGATCAACTTTTTTTTTTGAATGATCTTTCTTAACAACTGAATGTTTCTTGCTTGATTTACAAAACTTTTGAAAATGGTTCCATTTTTTACACTTGTGGCATTGCTGACCAAATGCGAAGTACTCTCATCACTTGTGGCATTGCTGACCAAATGCGAAGTACTCTCGTTTAGACTCATGATTGGCTCCACAATCGCGACAGTTAACAGTAAGACTTGACCTGGGTTTTGCTGACTCACTCTTATACTGTACTGAACATGCCCTTTTTACAGAGCTAGTCTTGGAACTTGCTAGAAAGTTACAGGTTTTCCCTGCCACACCCACAGGGTTTGCTGCTGCCATGTGCTTAGGCCTGTTTCTGCTTGCCAGTGTTACATGTTGTCTATGTTTGCTCTAGAGGCTGATGAAATAATGCTCTTATGACTTGTAAGCACACTTGTGTGCTTTTCTGTGAGCTCATGGATTTCACAAATCTCTATGGCTTTGCTTAAAATGCCTCTCAACTGTCCCTTATTTCCAGGGATGTCCCTGATTTTGACTCCAAAATTTAGCTCTGTCCCTCTTGATCCCTCTTAAAACTGGTGACTCTTGGAGGAAAGGTGGTACATTATACTCAATAAATAATGGCAGTAAGTAAGAGTTATAGATTTATTTTATTTCACAAAATGTATAGTAATTAACATTCTTTTATTCTGCCAATGTCTCAAGTCAATAGTATTACTATTTTAAAATATCCCCGATTGTCTCTGTTTTTTTCTGGGTTTGTCCCTGATTCTGTTGAAATATGTCCCTAATTATTTGAAAGCTATGTTGCTTAATGTTAAATCACTGTCATGGAGCAAAATCTTTCTCACCGCAGTACACCACACACAAGCCTGTCCTTTACTAACTCATCTTTCAAGTCAACAAACCTGCACGTTTTGGCCTTGTTTCTCAAGTCAGTGATATAAGCTGCAAAAGTTTCACCTGGCTTTTGGACTCTTCTGTAAAATAAGTGTCTCTCTAATGTAACATTTGTCTGGGGGTTGCACATTTCTCTAAATTTACATTTTAAACACACAGGGTCCTCCCTTGATTCAGCTGTTACCACAATATGATGGTTTGCCCCTTCCCTGCATATACGTCTGGTGCACACACAAATGAATGCTCTCTTTCAGTAGCTTCTGAACCAGCTAAATTAAGTAAAATGAATGCTCTCATACGTGCATCATCATTAGAAAAAGATGCTTGTATGAAAATAGTGTATTCCTGCTTGAAGTCTCTCCAGTTATTTGCTATATTATGATCAAACTCAAGTGGACTTGGTCTGCAAAATGCCTCTGCCATATTAACACACATTAGTGAAGGTGCTGGAAATCATATACAAACATACACACACAAATATATAAATATATATATATATATATATATATATATATATATATATATATATATGCCAGAATTTTATGCCAGTACTTGTAATTATGCCCAATAGCACAACAAACGTTTTGAAATAACTGCATTTTGCTAAATAAATCTCCGTAGCACAAGAACACTTTGAAATCACTGTACTTTGTGAAACCACTCCTTATCAGTGTAAGAAATACTTTGAAATTAGTGTAGTTTGCGAATAAACTGCATACATTGGAAGAAGCTCAGAGTAAGAAAGACTTCAAAATGAATGCATTTTGCAAATAAACTGTACAAAGCACAGAAACCTTTCAAAATGGCTGTACTTTGCAAAATAACTTTGCACAGTGTAAGAAAAACTCTGAAATGGTGGCTTTCTCTGAATAAATGCACACAGCACAAAAAACTTTTCGAAATGGCTGTACATTGACTGCACTTTGCAAAATAACTGTACTTTGCACCCACCAAACTGAAATAATTGCACCATAATAAAGCACACACTCTGCAAATACTTTGCACACTCTGAGATACTTTGAACAACTCTAGCTATTCTTTGAATGGCTTCAGTCAATGCAAAATAGTAGTTTGTACCCAAACACTGTCTTTTACTAAAATACATGCAGCTGCCCTCCTTTTTAAGCTTATTTTGCCCTTTTATTGCACTCATTATGCCCTTCTAATCTCTTATCATGCTCATTATACTTTTCTTGTGCTCGTTTTACTTTAAACATGCTCGTTATGCAAGGCAAAGGTCATTCAAAGCCCCATATGAATGTCTCTGCTAGTTTTATCAAATATTATGGTTTCAAACATTTTTTTTAATTAATAATGTGTTTTTTGCCTTTTGTTTGATTAATAATGCAGTTTGAGCTACTCGTTTGATTAATAATGTGTTTTCTGCCTTATAAATGTGCCATTTCATTTTCTTTGCCAAATAAATCATTTGTGTAGTTTTCTTTTACCTTCAGCTTGTTTCTATCCATTTCCAGTTTGTCTGTGCTCCATTTTACTCAACCTGCTTAGTCTGCCTTCACCTTCAACTCTGCACCTCATGACTTGTAGAAGTAGCTCTACTAACTCCTTTTCTGACACCATGTCGCTTGTGTGGTCAGGATAAAACAGGCATACATTCATGGGTTCTGTTCAACCAGCTTTATTACACACTAAACACATCAGGAATGAGGCTTTGTGTCTTAAACTTAAATATATTTTTAAACAGTCTAACTACTGAACTCATACATGTTAACCCTCTGGCTGTTCTCTTAAAATGGCACTGCTGCCTGCATGTGTTCAGTATTTACATGCACATACGACATCTGGAAATGCTTCTTAAAGGTACAGACACATACTCTGATCTACAATCACTGCATATCAATGGCGGTAAACTATGGCACAAAGTAACAGCCATTTCCTTAGGAACACAAGCAATGTCTAGTATGTTCCATTCCTTGGTAGTTTTTTTTCACAACCTGAAGCAACTTTTGCTCCTGAATATTCTTTGTAAATAATTTTGTTACTAATGCTGCTGAATCAATATTATTCCATTTTGTTTCTGGTAAATTTAAGTCTCCAACTAATATTATTCTTTGCTCCTGTGTTTCATTTAAGAAATGTATGAATTCTTCTAGGTCATCAGCAGTTGACTTTGGTGGTCTACACACACCAACAATTGTTAGATGTCCCAGGGTTGCCTTTATTGTCACAATGACACAATCTATAGTACTGGTGTTATCACTGATCATGTAATAATCACAGATCTCATAACAATCTTTAATCCCTATCATAACACATCCACCTGATTTTTTTATCTGATTGTTACAGCAAAACCATTTGTACTCTGACAGAACTGGTTTCCAGTCATTGTTCTTTAACCATGACTCACAAACAATAACAACATCATTACTGTCGAAATACAGCAATTTTAAAATAAAAATAATCACTAATGCTTCTAGCATTAGTGGCCAGCACAAATATATCAACTATTGCTATCTGTAAACTGTTAAATTTCTGATCTAGCAAAAATCATGTCTTGTGTTAAGTCAAATGTTGCAATATATCTGCTGCAAAAATTCTCTTGCCTTGTCATGACAAGGGCATACCATCCTGTCCAAATACATATGTACCCAAAATTAGGCATGGATGGTCAACACATTTCTACTTTTAAAAATGGGCATCTTTTTCATGTAGGCATTTACCAAAACATCTTTTCATTCAAACTGACCAGCCTCTCTTTTCTATATGCGATTTGTGAAAAATATGTCCTAACCATACCTCTCAACTGTCCAGATTTTTGTAGAATGTCCAGATATTTGCCTCAAAATGTTGGTCATTTCCTCATAAAATTTGTGGTTTTCTGACAAATCACTGGGATGACCTGAGGAATTAAATCACTAAATGATATGCATTTGAGTTTCAGACTTCATACTCTTTAGAAAATGCATTTTAGCACAAACCTTGTTATTCTAGCTACCGTCTAAGTTTATAAGAGTAGTATTTAAAATATGTCCCTATTTTTGGGCCTTTGTCCCCTCATTATGTAAAGCTGTGTCCAGATTTCTTGGGCTAAGAGGATGAGAGGTATGATTCTAACAGCTGTACACTCTATGCCATCTAAGAGTGCTGTAAGTTCATTACTAACAATCAGAGAGTCCTTGAAGATAAAATCATTTGCATCACCATGAATAACAACAGCTCCGTACTTCCTCAAGGCATGCTAGGCCCTGTTCACAGCCTGTATTGTTGCTTCCAGCATTATAACCCCGTTTGACTTTCATTCTTATCATCTTTGCAAATGGCTTCTGCCTGTCCAGATCTGCCAAGTCAACAATGGTAAATAAACAAAAAAATAAAATATGTAAAGATTAATGCAGAAGAGAAGGGAACAACTCTGGAACATGTAAATAAAATAAAGAATGTAGCAAATGAAGAGACACAGGAAAATAAAATTGGTTAAAGGTATGCAGTAGCAGGAATGTTCAGCATAAGCCCTAAGAATGGTGCAGACAAATGTAGCAGCCAGGCGACTATAGGGAGAAGACAAAGCATAGGGTAGGCTGCAGCAACACCACTATGGGGGAATGGGAAGGTGGGATTTGTAATGGTCAGTGAATGGTCATCATCAGCATAAAGTAAGAAGGGAGATCAGAGGCAGCAAACTACTGTATTACAATGGGGGTAGGGGTGGGACTTGTAATGGTCAGTGAGTCGGTGACTGATCATAAGCACCATAAGGTGAGAAGGGAGATCAGAGGCAGCAAACAACTGCACTACCATGGGAGGATGGGGGGTGGGACTTGTAATATTCAGTAAGTGATCATCCACAACATAAAGTAAGAAGGGAGATCAGAGACAGCAAACCAGCGCAGACTCAAACTGGGTAGGGCATGCAATGACATTGCTAGACTCTTAATGAAAGGAAGATACAAAGATAAATATAAGGGAAAAGCACAAAATAAGCAATTTATTCATGAGCCAAAAAAGTTTTATAGAGAATTGGGAAATAAGATAAAAGGAATTGAAAGACTGCCAAAAAAAAAGAGGACGTAGATACATTTTGGAGAAGTATCTATGAAGATCCTGTGGAACATAACAAATATGCTAAATGGATTGAAGAAGTAAAAGAAAGGATAACAAGTTTCCAACGACGTATAAACTATATACGGGAATTGATGCCAAGAACGTTTATAGTCATTTAGAAGAAAACTCAATTATGGCAGTGAATCAAAAGGGCAATAAAAGAAAGTCATATGGAACAAAGGATCATTTGTTGTTAAACAAAGTTATAATGAAGAACTGTAAGAAGAGAAAGACTCTAAGTATGGCATGGATTGATGACAAAAAAGCATTTGATAGTATCCCACATTCATGGAAAAGGAGTGCTTAAAAATGTATAAGATACACTCTACACTGATTGACAACATTACAGTAACCATGAAACAGTAGCAGTCCACTTTGCAATTAAGCCATGATAAAGGATGGATTATTATCCCCGGGATAAAAATTCAAAGGGGGATATTCCAGGGTGACTTTCTGTCACCGTTGCTATTCTGCCTTGCCATCAATCCATTAAGCTGTTTACTTAACAGCTTAAGTCATGGTTGCAATTTGGCTCCTAGAAAACAACAAAGTCTAATGACTTTTCATTGCCTCTTTGTGGATGATTTAAAACTGTATAGCTCATCAGATGGGGAACTGAAAACACAGCTGCAGGTTGTCAAAACTTTTCCAGATGATATTGGAATGTCATCTGGTCTTGATAAATGTGCAAAAGCAACCGTAAAAAAGGAAAACTGCAGCACCAGGAAAACATCAGCTTGGGACAAGAATGTGCGATAAAAGAACTTGAGCAAGAGGGAGTGTATAAATACTTGGGAATTGATGAAGGATCAGCAAGAAAACATAAACAAATGTGAATAAAACTTGTTAAGGAGTACTTTAGAAGACTTAAATTAATCCTGAAAACAGCATTGACATCTAGGAACAAGATCCAAGCCATAAATCAATTTGCTCTTCTTGTCCTAACTTATAGTTTTGTAGTGAATGACTGGCCCCAAAGAATGTTGGATAGGTTGGATATTAAAACAAGAAGGATGCTTCATGCTTACCAAATGATTTATAAAATCAGTGCACACCAAGATTATAATTCCTCATTCTGAGAAAAGGATGGGCCTCCTTGAAATTGATTACATGTATAGATCTGCAATCATGGGACTACACACATATCTACTGAAACATGAGGAGAATAAATCTAAAATTATGTCTCTGCTTAATTTAGCAGAAGCATATTGATGTTAAGCAGGAATGGAAATCAAACCTGAAGTGGATAAAAACCAGGCAGCAACTGAATGTGCCAAAAAACAAAAGAAAGAATATAAGGTGAAGTACCAGATGAGAAGGCAAGAAATGTGGAAAAAACATAAATATAGTTGCAAGTATAGAAAACTTCAGGAAAAACCCGATGTTGACCAAGAACGAATGCAGGAATGGTTAAGGAGAGGCAAATTCAAACCAAGAAATTAAAGGTTAATATTGGCAGCCCAAGATAGTGGGCTACATAAACGCTGGTTTACAAAGTCCATTGAACATGTGAGAGAAACAGACATATGTAGGTTTTGTAAAAATGAATTGGAAACAGTAACACATCTTGTAGCAGCCAGGCCATCTTGTTGCTGGTTGCGACACACTAATGGCAGAGGGACTGTATACTGAAAGGCATAATAATGTGGCAAGACTGTTACACTGGAGATTGTGCAAACATTATGGTATCGAAGTAGCTAAAAATACTGGAAACATGAGCCACAAAGAATCATAGAAAATGATGAAGTTTACATCACATGGGATCACCTAATACCAACAGTTCAAAAGATAGATGCTAGAAAACTGGATATAGTGGTCCAAGAAAAGAAGACAAAAGTAGCATTGATAATTGAAATCTCCACACTCAGTGACTACAGTGTCTTGCATACAGAGAGACACAAAATCATAAAATACCTGGATCTGCAGGCAGAAATGAGAGCCATGTGGAAGAAAGATACCCAGACAGTTCCAATAGTAGTAGGAGCAATGGGTCTTATAAAAAAGAATTTGCAATCATATTTAGATATCTTACCAATTCATGTAACAAATACAAATTGCAGAAGGAGTCATTACTAGGTACATTGTGGGTGCTGTGATGAGCACTTTTGGCTGACATCAAAGAGTGAAACAATACTAATTTCATGAACTTTAATCATACTTTGACTTAGGAATGGGATCCATTCCCGTCATGGTATTAGAAACCCAAAAGACTTGGAGAAATTAAAAAAGGCAGGAGCTACAGACAGGTAGAAATATGTATGGGTAACAATCTCCTGTCAGTTCTCACAGTGGACTAGATGGAGAAAGCAGAAGATAGCAGCGGGTGGTTATACAATGCTGGGAATTAATGTACACATTGCCTTTTCAAAGGTGCTGGGATAAGTACTGTTGCAAAGTACACAATCAAGGATTTGAAGGATCAGGCCAGGAAGTAGACAAGAGAGTAAGGGCTAGTAGGACAAGCAGGTAACTGGGAGAGATGTGGTATGGACCGACTCCCTATGATATGGATAAACCCTGCCTTGCTCAACTTTGGACTTAAGAATTATGTACAGTAGTTATGCCTTTAAACTAATGTGTGTGTAGGAGATGTGCATATTGGCAGAACTTTAACGAAGAAGCACTAGAACATCTCAAAGTGATATGCAAAAATAAACAATATAATAAAATGAAAGAAAAGGGCATGCAGTGGAGGGTAAATGGTAGAAGAAAGAAGCAAACCTTGTAAGAAATTAAGAGTAATGAGAGTACAGACAACAGGAAGGGACAGAAGGCCATATTAGGCTGTATCTGAAGTTATGGCAATACTATCTGGATATTACAAACTGTAGCACTTAATGGACAGGTACACAGAATGTTGTAAGTGAAACTTGAATGGAAGACAAGAAGGGCTGGGACATTGTTAACTTGCTTTTTTATGAAAGGAAGGGTGAGGTTCATCATTCCGGAAGGCTACTTCGGAGTGGGCAGATTTCACTTGTACATTTACTTACTGGCTGGTTCCCATTTCACTTGAGACCACCAAGATTTGTAAATTTGAACAGTCATGCAGCTTTGTAAGAAATCAAGAGGAAACAAAAGCATCTAGCAGAGATATGGATGGATTGTGTGAAAGATCTGCAACAGTCAGGCGTGAGTGTCAGAGAAGGCAGGAGAGTGGCACTGAATTGAGAGAGAGATTGCAACAGCTGACATGACATCCTGACCCCATGTAGAAAAAATGGGAAAAAAGGGAACTGATGATGATGATGATGATGCGGTGCAGCTTGCATTTCTTTTTTGTTGAGCAGTGAACTTGACAGCAGTTTAAAGACTAGTTCAAAAAGTAGTCAGAAAACCGTTCTAGTTGCTCTGCAGGCTGTTTGACTGCCTGTCTGATTAGCACTCAACCATTCGTTCCCTTGGCATAAAAATAAATAAAAAATCTCTCTTCTTCTCCAGTCAGACCTATGCCAAAATGGTTAGATTGGGTTGCCCCCTACACAAACCTACTCATGAATCACAGTGAGGACTGGATTATAATAGTAGTAAAGGATTGTTCTTCTGCTTCTTTACCTACATAATGTGTGTCATTTAACAGCTAATCGTGGATTATTCTTGAAGTACTGCTCAGTCCTGCATGAAATCAGCCTCAGTGCCCCCTGTAGCAACATGCAGAGTGGAGCTGTCAATTTAATTAATTATTTTACTGTTCATGGCCACCCAGATCAGGTAATTTTATGCTCCTCTTATCTGCACTACTGTGTGTAATTGCCAGCAACAAGACAAGCTTCTATTGCTTTTTATTCACTGTTTTTACCCTTGGATACATTTTTGAAGACTTTAGTAATCTCAGATTATTGTACTTTTATGGTGTTTTTGCTGCTATTCCTGCAATTAAATTATGTAAAACTTAAGGGGATTTGCTGCTTCTTTTTTCTCTAGTAGCAAATTCTCTGCTCTGTTATTATTCGACGCAAGTACTGTAGTTAGTATACTAACTAGTGTACAGCATTGTCAGCGAGTTCCTTCCCTACTGATTTGCTTGTCTCTTCTCTCACCACCTAAACCCATGTCACCGTACGTTTATCTTGATGTGGCTTTAAGGCATTGTGCTGTAGTTGTGTTGTGACTTTATATAAAATCAAAAATCCATAAAGTAAAACACATCCACAGGATTCAAGCACGGTAGCTCAAAACATCCGTTAAAACAGCTTTTCTAAAACAAACCAATAATAAGTACGCGGGCTGATAAAAACAGTCCAAATTTAATGAAAAGTTACCGCTTTCACCCAGTAGGCTTCATCAGACAACTACTAACACGTTTAAGGCATTTAAATAAGACATCTCAGAGAATCATTGGTCCACACTTACTCTGACATCATCACAATTCATTACTGAACATAAATACATTCATTTCCCTAATGTCCGAGGCAATAAAATTATATATGCTGTATCTAAGTATCTCAAAGATAACAAACATTAAAATAAAAACACTATTACATAACAATTAATTTTCATAGAATTGAGATATAAATAATAAATTACTTCCCTAAAAAGATATGAACATATCATATACGCCAGCATACATTATTAGCTGTCATCATAATTAAAGGTATAATTCAACCTTATCAGATACTACTACGTAATCTACTAGGAGAGATAAACAAAACTGGAATATACATCCAGTACATCGCAAAGAGACACACTGTATGTCCGCTATACGCGACATGGAAATGACAAGAATGAAATGACGAAAATCAAATATGACGTATCCATAGATGTTAACAAATTAGAAGCAAATACAAATAAAATACATATACATATACTTATATTCAACAACGATAAATAAATCAACAATATTCTCACAATAGTTAAAGAATACTGGGGCGATGTCTCCCAGAAACCACTGGTTGCCTATTTCGTAAAATAGGTTTAAGGGAGGCCTTATCATTCAGACCTGGTTTCTTATCTGATCTGGTCCTAACAATCCACCTAAGTTCACATTCCTCAGTATAGGTCTCTATATCGCCCCCCCCCACCCCACCACCCCCCGATCATTCGGTTTAACAAAGTAAATAACTGAAAACAAAAAAGTATGCTTAGAACCTAACTCTTTATTGTGTTTGGCTAATGCATTCGAGTCAGTCCCAACACGTATATGATATACATGCTCTCTGACACGTTCGCTTATCCTTCTATTCGTCTTTCCTATGTAGAAGGCTTCGCATGAGGTGCACCTAGCTAAATACACTAAATGTTGACTTTGACAATTTGTATGTGTGTGAAAGACATATTCATAACCCGTGACAGGGTGTATGAATGTATTCCTAGTATCTATATATCGACATTGGTTACATCCATTACAGGGTCTAGTGTTAACTTGGTCATCTGTCATGTGTTGACTGAATATACTCAGAGGCCAATAACAAAGGAGTTGTTTCAAATTCTTCCCATTCTTATAGACAAAGGAAGGCTTGGGTCCCACTATTTTACTAATACTCTCATCTAGTAGTAGTGTATCCCAATACTTCTCAAAAATTCTCTTAACTACTACTGCATCTGTAGTGTAAAACATAGAAACCCTTAAATAATTCACACAATTCAGTTGTTGTCTTGGTATGTCTCCAGTAACATCATCTGAAAAATATGGCTTAGCTCTGGTGGTCCTCAACTGATCAACAGAGCTGATAGCCCTGTTCACCTCTCTAAAATTATATTGTCTATTCATCAATCTCTCTCTTAATTCACGTAATTCCTTGCTATAACCTTCATAAGTCGGATTGAGTCTGGAGGCCCTCATAGCCTGACCCTTCATTACATTGCTGAACACATAAGGGGGGTGTATACTATCCCTGTGTAGCAATGTATTCCTGTAACAGGCTTTCCGATGTATAGCAGTGTTCAGTAAACCATTACCCAGCCTTTCTATATCTACATCTAGAAATGAGATCCTATGCCTCGAAAATTCTACTGTAAATTCGAGAAAAGAAGTTAATCCATTAACCACTGAAACAAACTCCAGTAACTCGGCTTCAGTACCTCTCCAAATCAGGAAGAGGTCATCTACAAACCATCTATAGAACCCCACATTGGTTCTATACTCCTGCAAAGTAAACAACCACTGCTCTTCCCAGGCGGCCATCACTATGTTGGCGTAGCTATTGGCACATGAAGTGCCCATAGCCACGCCATCATTTTGTATGTATACATCATTATTAAAAGTAAAAATGTTATTCTGTAGTACGATTTCTAAAAACAAAGTCAAAAGATCTACTTCCTCGGGTTTCAACCCCGAATGTATAGTCATATGTATCACCTGTACCACACCTTCCTCCTTGGTGCTGTTTTTGGTTTTACGTTATTTATACTTTATATAAAATATCCTATTAAAATTATTGCAATATTGTTTTGCTATGTTGGATTTTTAGACTGTATTATTTTAGGGTCTTTCCACTGTTTTTTTCTGCACTTAAAAATTACAGGCAATTGGTTATGCTGTTATTGCAGTTAATCTCTACCATTCCTCTCAACTATCCAGATTTTCACAGAATGTCCAGACTTTTGGGTTACATTTGTGGTTCATTACTAATAAAATTTTGGTTTTCTGGCAAAACACTGAGGATTGAAGCAATTAAATAATGACAGACATTTGAGTTTCAGGCTTCATATCCTTCAGAGAATGCATATTAATGTAAAACCTGTTGTTCTAGCAACGTTCTAAGTTTACAGAAGCAATATTTAAAATCTGCCTGTATTGTTGGTTCTGTGTCCCACCATTATCATTGCTTTAACCAGATGTCTTGTGTTAACAGGTTGAGAGGTATAATTTCTGCTATGTCATTATTTTTCAAACTACAATTAGTAGTACACTGACTAGTGTTTACTGTGTCTTCAGCAAATTTCTTCTCCACTGATTTTCTTAAGTGTTCACTCACCACCCCATTCTCTGTTATGTAGGTCATATTACCTCTGAGCATAATATGCAGTTTTGGGACATGATGTTCTAGCTGTGATCTGATGTTTTGTAAAATGCATGTAAGTCAGTAGACCATAACATTCTTGCATAAATAAATAAATAAATAAAGCAATCCCTATCAGTGCTTTTATAATGCACTTTATCTTTATACCAGTTCTCTAACACAGCACTCAAATTTAACCATATCAGCACAAGTCATGAGTTGCTCTTACTAGTTTGTTAGCAGTATGCACGTTGAGGCAGTGTAGGGGCTGTCTCATGTTTACTGACAACCACTTGCGCATAAATGCTTGTAACAGTCTTTGAGAGATGCAAATTACTACGCAGATTTAATACACATCTCCCAATTTCTAATGCTGTAAGTAAACAGTAGCGTACCACTATACTTATCCTGCAAATGTTAAAAAATCCTGGCCTAAGACTCCTTAGTTTGACAACCACCTAAAAGCGTAAAATACCTCGGCCAAGGGATACACTAGTAACTACATCCTCATTAATAGCTACACCCAGAACTGCACCTGCGCATACCTCTACAGGGAATCTCCAAGACTGCAAATATGTCAATCAGAGGTCATATAGGTCTGCTTGAAATTACAAAGTCCTTGTTACAGGTGATTCCACTGAGACATACATTGGGACTACACTTAGCAGACTGGATGATTAAAGGATTACAGTCAATTGTCTAACTAGTGCTAGGATAGTAACATCATCACAAGGGTCCTCACCACCCATCATGATATTAAATATGAGTATGACCTTGTTGTTATGAAATGTGGGGGTGAATGATCTTGGTGTATCCTAAGAAAAATAAAGGAGGAAAAACTGAGCTGAAAAAGGTGAAGCATTTTTGTTGAATAGTGTCATTCTTTTCACCAAGAATGATATCTTTGTTCATAGAAAAAAAAAAAAACGAGTTAAAACGCCTGGCTTGGTAAGTGGTATTACAGGAATGCAGTGTGTGTCTACATGGAAATAGATAGTCAACAATCATTTTTTCTTTGTTATGTACAACAATGAGTGTCGCAGTGGTGCAGCAGTTAATATTGTCACCTCACAGCAAGAGGTTCTCCAGTTTGATTCTTGGCTGGTGTGCCTTCTTTGCAGAGTCTGCATATCTTCTCTGCATTTGCCTGAGTTTCCGCCAAGTGTTCCAGTTTCCTTCTGCAATCCAGAGACATGTGTCTGGAGCACTTCTCCCCTGGGCCTCTGCTGAAAATGGGCTCTGTCCCAGTTGGGCTATCCTGGTAAACAAATGTAAAATAAAATAATTAAATAGCTTTCATTACATGAGTTTCATGTACTGGCTGTAATGTTTGCTCCTTTCATTGGGCATTTTTAGGCATTGTTCAAGTCATAAGCATACCTACTGTACGTAGCAAATTCCAATTTAAACAATGTCAGGGTTGGTCTGCTCAGTGCTAGAAGCTTAGAAAACAAAATGTCTGAGCTTAAGACTTATATCACCTTTGATGATAGCCATACATGTGTGCAGTTACCAAGACTTAATATAAGAAGATTGATATTAAGCCCTATTTAGCAGGGTTTTTTGCCTAACACGTAGAGTAGAGAGTTGATTATTCAAATGTCAATTATCAGAAACGTCAATTATGCAAAGGTAACTTTCCAAAGTTTTTGGGTAGGAAAAATCATAAAGTCTGAATATGTAAATGTAATATATATTCACTTGTGTGTGTATTTTGGGGTCTATATTATAAAGACAAATGTTCAGGTTGTCGAACATCTAAACATCGACACCTAAACAGCAAAAGCTGAAAACCGTGAACAGCCACTTCCACAATTTTTTTCACAGGGAAAAAATTTGCTAGGCTGGCTGACAGTAAAACAAACTTTCAACCCTAATCAAGTGGGGGGGGCTATGCCCCCCACACCCCCCTAACTAAATATATCAACTCCGAGATCATTGTACATTGGGGAAAAGGGCAAATTCCCGTTAACAGCTAAGCAAATTTTTTCCCTGTGAAAAAATTTGCAGAAGTGGCCATTCGCGGTTTTCAGCTTTCATTGATTAGCTGTTAACGCTTAGGTGCTCGACAACCTGAACATTCGTCTTTATAATATAGACACATTTTTTGAGCTTGTAGCCCACTCATGTGAAAAATATTCCTTATTGTCCAATGGAATCACTGAATGGTTGAAAGGCATGCAGAAAAAACAAGATTTTTACATTTTTTTATCCAGTTTAATATATGTTTGATTATCTGCACAGTTTGATTATCCTAACTACCCTGGGTCCCAATTAGTTCAGATAATCAACTTTCTACTGTATTCAGGACCACTGGAAACTGCAGGAATGTGTCCATATTTATCAAGTAACCTACTGTCTTACATCAGATAGTTCACATTATCAATTTAGAATGCACAAAGGTCCTAATATATCTCAACAAATCCACCCACCACATCATTACCAACTACAGAGCCTCTTCTATGTCCCTTCAGAGTATATTGACTGTCTAAGTCAATTTGAAAAAGATGCCATTAATCCAAAATCCCTTATTATGGTTGACTTGCATTACCTTTGAATCAAATGGCTAACCTCCACATCCAACAATAAATATACCCAGTGTTTTCTTGATACTGCAAATACTAAGTTCTTTGTACAACTAGGGGTATAAACCTAGTAGATTTTGCCATTACCAACTGTTGCCCCTCTTGTATTGCCATGCATGTCACCATCTCCCTGTTTAACTCAGATCAGCTAGCTGTACCCTTCATATTAAATACAAACCTCCTCACCCATAAAAAAATACTGTATTTTGTGATTACCCTAAAGCCATCTTATTGCTACTTACAGATACCCTAGACAAGTACCAATGGCACACTGTGTCAGACTGATTTATGATGTCACCATTGCTTGTGCATACTCTTCAAAATTTTATGATGTCACCACTGCTTGTGCATATTACTCAGAACTTTATGATGTCACCATTGCTTGTTCATACTCTTCAGATCTTTATAGGGTCACCATGGCTTCTTCATACTCCTTAGAACTCTATGTCACCACTGCTTGTGCAGACTCCTCAGAACTTTATGATGTCACCACTGCTTGGGCAGACTCCTCAGAACTTTATGATGTCACCACTGCTTGTGCAGACTCCATAGAACTTTATGATGTCACCATTCTTTTGTGGATATTCGTCAGAGTTTTATAGGTTCATAGGTTCATAGGTAGGTACTAGGCTATCAGCCCAAGGGCCTACGTAAGTCTAGCCAGCAAGGTACCATAGCTTACGCCACCCAAGAAAGTTATTTTCCTGTGTCACTGTCCAGCAGAGACACAGAAGTGATCCCTGGGGTGTATTTCCTATTTCCCATCCACTCATCAAGATTTTTCTCGAAGAGTGCTAATGAAGAACTTTGCTTGACATAGATAGGTAGCTTGTTCCAGAGTATAGGAAGTCTCCATTGCTTGTGCAGACTCCTCAGAACATTATGATGTCACCACTGCTTGTACCGACCCTCAGAACTTTACAGCCTTGTGCATAAGTGTGTTGAGTAGGCTGAAGAGCTGAGGAGTCAAGGACTTTTAAATGTACTAAATAAAGTTTAAACTTGTATTTATCCATTCAGATAACATGTTTTCTGAGGTCACTCATATTTGTATGAGGCTGCAGTGGAAGGAGTTGAAGAAATTGTTCTTGTCCACCACAAGAACTGTGATACATTCAAAAGGAAGTCTGCCTAGTTGAACTTCATTATAATCGAAACATGAAAAAATTCTAGATTCTTTGCAGAAAATGTCATCTTCTTCTCTGCAGAAGTTATTAAAACATTAAGCAAGGTGCTCAGGCATACCATCAGGGACAGCAAAATTAGTTTTCAACTTAGAATCACCACCCTATTGAGGATAACCATGTGGTCTTTATCAGGTAAATAAAGAAAGTCAGAATTAACACCCTGGCCTACTCTGAACTTATTTATAATAGCATATACCACTCCAACCCTGAATCCACATTTAATATCTTAACTATCAAATTTCGCTCCAACTTTGTGCTTCATACATCTTCCACTGGCACGCCCATCCCAACATAAATTAACAGGTAGACCAAGTCAGACCAGCACTCTCAGAAACTAAAAACAAATGGCCCCCAGCAGTTTTATAAGATGTCTAATTGTATCTAGCACCATATAACCCAGCTCCTTATAAATCTATTCAGACTTAGTATCCCCAAAGGTATGTACCTGAAGATTGGAGAACCACCACACTTGTACACCTCCATAAGGGTTGTACCGCTGCTCTGCATCTGCTACAGTCTGCATAACCATGTATTTATGTCAAAGTATACTATAGCTGTGTCTTATTGTATAGTACCATGCATGCCACAGGGCTTAGAGAGGCATATGTATGTTGGAAGACAGTGGTGTCCTGTGTGTTCTGGCATTCAAAATCTGTGCTGGTAGAGGGTCTAGCCCAACAGGTTAACATAGGTCTGATTTTAACAGAGCATCTATGGCTAATGATGATGGCAACTTGCAAGTGGCATGGAGTGGCCTGTTCCAATGCCATAGTGGTGCTGGCTGCAATACCAAAGTAGAAGATGTCAACCACATCCACCATTACAGAGAGCTCTATGGAGGTACAGGCTAAACACATGCTCTCACAAGACCAGGGTGGACATCAACTGCCTGAGACTCCAGATTGAGCTCTGCTAGTGTCTGCACACAAAATGCACACTGCCTGTGAAGTACACATACCCACCAATGTAGACAGAAAGGTGTTAGGCACTGCCTCTGAAGTACACATACCCACCAATGTAGACAGAAAGGTGTTAGACACTGCCTCAGAAGTACACATACCCACTAATGGAGACAGAAAGGTGTTAGGCACTGCTGTGACTCCTACAGTATCCCTAGCAGGGCCACAACAATTGCCATTAATCAGTTGATATACAGGTTAATGATTCAAGCACAATTGGCTGCTACCTACAGCATTTTGTAGATGGTGAGTGTGCACACTTGTTTCTGGGATGATATGGAACACTGTCCAGTGACATGGTACATACATACATATAGAGACAAGAAATAGACAGTGCTGTTTAGGTCACTGATAACAAATGTTGCCTTCATGGATGACTCTGTGAGATGCAGTGCAGCCAACACCCAGTCTGCCTCCACATGTCATGCCTTCAATGGCCGTGGGATGGTCTGGATGAGGGAAGTCATCCATACAACATCCCAAATCAGACAACATAGAACATTGTTGAAATAGTTATCACTTTTGCCTGTAGTTAACTCCAATTAGTGGCATCATCACAGTCATGGATAAAAAGGTGTTCCTCTGGCTCAAAAGATGAGATGGTTCATTAGGCTGCACATACACAATCATATAGATCTACCACATCCCTTTTGCCTGTGGGCACAAAGCCTGTCATCTGTGGTTACAGGCCATGTTCCTTTCATGGTCAATGGTGCTTATCAGGATAAACTGAGGATGAATGCTCACAGTCCCATAATTCTGCAACCACAACAGACCCTGATACTACAGGCCAACACCCTGGATACTGCCAAATCCCATGTCATGGCAACTTAACTCCTCCACTGTAGGATGCGATCCTGTATGCCAAGGACATGAACACCAAATTATTTAGGTGGTTTTCATCACTGTAGCCCATTCTTTTTTTTCCCTAGGTCCTTTGCCCACCCCATTAGACTCAAACCCATTTATTCTCTAAATGTAGGGTATGTAGCATCATATCCCCTATTGCGAGAGCTGTCTGAAAGGGCCATCATCCTGGCATCCTGTCAATGATAGAATCTTGTATGAATGTCCTAACCCCCTCCCTTTGAGTGATGACATGGGCATTTATATCACTGCAGGGACTGCCTGTGCTTTTGTAACCCTCCGTGTAGCCATCAACGGCTACTGCATCTGGCTTGGGTGGCCATGCTCATGACATTCCTACACTACACCATCCTATTCAACTTCCTCCCTGCTCTTTAGCAAAGATCATGCTGGGACCTAATACTTTGCCCCCATCATCAATCACTTGAGCCACTGAACAAACTTGGATCATCTAAGCCATAGTCTGGGTTTTATCCATTTACATCATCAGTGAGACTCTAAAGTCCATCATTTTATTTCTAGACATAAGCCTGCAAAGAACCATAAGAAAATGGATGGATTATCCCAGTCCCATAACGCATCACATTCAGTATAGGACCAGGGTTTTGTGCCATAAGTGGTGTCATTGGGGCACAGTGGTTATTGACATGTTAGAAAAGCTGTTCTGATACATGGCATATATGCATATATACTATATACTATGGCAGCATGTGTACTGTATAATAAGGCAGCATATATACTATATATAGTAAGGCAAAAACTGATGATACTGGTTGTGTGTGTAGACAATATTATAAGATCATAGTATAATGTGACTCATCTGGAGCAAGGCTGTTAAAAGAAGTGCTGGAAGCCCATAATTGTACAAACATCTATTTCTTAGAGAGAGAGAGAGGGAGAGAGATAGAGAGAGAGAGAGAGAGAGAGAGAGAGAGAGAGAGAGAGAGAGAGAGAGAGAGAGAGTGATTTAACCAAGAGTGGAGCCTCTTGGTAGAAAAACGATAGCAGGAACCAGATCCAAAATTTATTGCACTTAGTGCCTCGGCCACTACAGCCTTCAAAGAGTACATTTTTTTGTTAGAACCTTCCCCTATATATATATATATATATATATATATATATATATGGATCTAGGACACTTGCTCGAAAAATCACAATTTAACGAAAGCGCTTCCATTAAACTGTGAAAAAAAAAAAACAAAACAAAACCACTAATTAAATGTTTTTGCAGGGGGGCTTTGCCCCTGCACCCCCCAACGTGGGGGGCTGTGCCCCCCACACCACCCCTACTTAAATATTCTCACTCCAAGGTCGCAGTACAGTGGAGTAAATGAATATTCCCTTACTCGCACCGCAGTGTGACCGGCACATCACTCGCACAAACCCAAAATTGCTGCTTCGATGAACAGCAATTTCGGGTATGTGCGAGTGTGAATTTGACTTTCGGTGAAAGTTAAATTCGTGCAAGTGTCCAGGTACCATATATATATATATATATATATATATATATATATATATATATATATATATATATATATATATATATATATATATATATACCCCTTAACACACAATTAGTTAATAAAACAATCCATAAAACAATTAAATCATTTAATTACAATAGTTTAAAGCAAACATTAACCCCCTTGGTGTATAAGTATCAAATTTTAAAATAAACAGTTTCTTTATATGCTAGTACATTTTAATCAGTCACTCTCATCCCCCTTTCTTACAAAAACGTTTTCTAAAATTGTTGCTTGTAACAAGCTACTATCACTATAATGTTTCTGCATAAATAGGACTTTCCAATCTCTGTTTTTTGATGTCTCTAATGTGTTCCTGCAACCTAATTCTAAATTTCTAAATTTTCTCTTGGTCTCCCCAATATAAAACAGGTTACAGGGACATCTCAAACAATACACCACACCTTCCATGTTACAACAAAAAGTATTATTTGATATAAATATTCTGTCATTTATTCTATGAAAACTAGACACTATATGACAACATATATTATAATTATTGCAGGGTGCAGTGCCCTTGCACCTTAAAGAAATAGAGACATTTACTGCAGGTAATATAAAGTAAGCCCTCACTAATTTATCTCCCAAATGTTGTCCTCTTTTATAGACAATACAGGGTATGCTACAAATAATTTTGTTCAACAATTCATGTTTCATTAAAAATTTCCAATAATACTTAACTCTTTCCCAAATTTGTCCACTTAAAGTATTATATGTGGTAACAAAAACATTTTTTTCACCACCATTAAATTCATTTCTATTCATAACATACATATTTCTATTGTTATGTTTAGAGAAATTGGTATCAATTATTTTATTTACAGATTCTTTGATCAAGTCTTTACTATAACCTCTATGTACAAACATAAACAAAGTCTGGCTTCCTTGTTTTTGTAGATCAACTATATTATTACAAAGTCTGGATAATCTAATCATTTCACCAAATGGTAGAGCATTGATAGTATGTTCAGGATGGCAACTAGTGCCATATAAATACTGGTTGCCATCATCAAATTTGGACCGTAGTTTTAATAGAGCCATCATCCATACCAGTAAAATGCACATCCAAAAAATGAATTTCTGTGCCACACTGTAAAACATCAAATTTAACATTGTAAATATTATTGTTCAACTGAAATAAAAAGTCTTGAACTTTATCTAATCCTCCATTACAAATAAAAATCAAATCATCAATGAATCTAAAATAAAGTAAAACATGTTGTTGTATAAGGCTGTTAAAAGAAGTGCTGGAAGCCCATAATTGTACAAACATGTATTTCTTATGGGGGGGGGGGTGACCAAGTGTGGAGTCTCTTGGTAGACCCTGGCCAGTAGAAACTAGGGAAATACAAGGACAACCACTGGAAGTCATGTGGATCTGCTCTACGAGTATCAGACCCTAACTGTGAATTTACTGAAGGAGTACCAGGAGTTTAAATGTCCATGCTTTCAGAACTGCATGGCTATTTGACTGGAGCTTCAGTACCAAGGACTACCATGTTTTGAAACTGTAGGTGACCAGAAATTATGTTAAGTATGATTGTTTTCTCAGTTTAAAAGTTACATTTAATTTGATGTTTGCAGTGTAAATACACTTCACATAAAAAATGTTTTTCAGCATATTACACTTGCTGTGATATATATATATATATATATATATATATATATATATATATATATATATATATAAAAAACCATCCATAAAAAATTCAATACATCTCAAGGCAATTAATCAAACACAATTTGTTGATAAACAGCCTATCAGAAGAAAAAAAAGAACAGATGTTGTTTTATGCAGCGGTCTTGCCCCCAAACATTCTGCTAATTATATATACCAACTCTGAGAGCACACTATAGTGGAAAAAGGGCAAATTGAACCACAATCTTGCACAGTACAACTGACGACATGTTTGATCGGCTGCTTTTTCAGGTTTGACAACTTGACAGTATCCCATATATATGTATATAGCATAGAGAGAGAGACTGAGAGAGATAGGTGTATATTTATACAAATATATATATATATATATATATATATATATATATATATATATATATATATGAAGATAAATACATTTAGACACATGCCCAAACTATTTTTAATTGTGAATGATAACATTCTAATGAGCCTGATTTGCAAAACCATGGAACGCATTATCGTGGAACTTATAAACAATGACATTGGCAACCTACAAACACTGGACCCCACACAGTTTGGTTTCATAAAGGGCCGATCTTGTCTCCTCAACCTGATTGACTTCTTCGAATCAGTCTCCAGAGCCATGGACGAGGGTAAGGCGGTACACACAGCCTATCTAGACATCACCAAGGCCTTCAACACCATCCCCCACTCTGGAATCATAGATAAACTTACTAAGTTGGACATTAATCCCTACATCACTCGATGGGTTGCCAACTGGCTTACTGACAGAATTCACACTTATAAGTAGCTGACTCAAAATCCAGCTCCAGATAAATGATAAGTGGAGTACCTCAGGGTTCAGTCCTGGGACCGCTCTTGTTTGGCATCTACTTCTCTGAAGTACAGGCCAGCACTATGGGACTCTGGCTAAAAAAGTTCTCAGATGACTGCAAACTGGGAGCCATTATTGAATCCTCAAATTATGTGGATATTCTACAAAAGGGCCTTACAGAAACAGATGCTTGGTGCCATAGCCATGGGCTCAAGCTCAATGCCAAGAAATGCAGTTATCCCCTTTGGGAAAAAACATGTACCCATAAATTAACACATAAGTGGCAGTACACTAAACACTGAAATTGTTATAAGGGACATAGGGACACAGGTAGACAGAGGTCTCACTTTTGATAACCACATTGCCCCTTCTATGTGGCACACCTCATCATTAAGGGCTTTTCATCCAGAAAAAAGGAGGTCATTGTCCCACTGTACTCATCCCTCATTAGACCCATTATAGAGTACAACGCCCCATTTGGTATGTACCTCACAAGATATCTGCAACAACTGGAAAGGCCACTGAAATACCTCACTAAAAGAATCACAGGCCTAAAGCAGATGCCGTATGCTGACCATCTGAGAAAACTCCAGCTATACTCTGTCGCATATCGCCTACTCAGAGGTGATCTCTGCTTAACATACAAGGCCATGTCAAACCCAGTGCTGTTGGACATGCTACACTTAAAGCAATCCCAATCCCTCAGAGCTACATGCTCCAGGGATCTAAATCTGGTCATCACAATGAACAAAACATGCTGGAGGGTTATGTTCCTGACACAAAGACTCCACATACTCTGGAATAGACTGCCCATACATGTCAAGCTGAGCGCCTCTTTGGTCCTCTTCAAAAGGAACCTTGACGATTGGATAGGAGATCGGAAATTCAACCCGGGGATCATGTCAGTCAACCTGCTAGACAGGGGACCAGGGAAGTAAATATTCTGGGAAGAAATAGTCAGGGAATTAATATGGCTAGGCTTGTATAGGCCCTAGGGCCGATAGCCTAGTACCAACCTATGAACCTATGAACCTAAAGTTATAGTATTGAAAGTAATATTATTTGTTGTGTCATGCGTGCCTGACTCTAAAAAAACAGATACTTCCTCCAGTGTTGTATCTGTCTGAGAAGTTTTGATATTTCCACTTTGCTAATTTTTTTCTGTGCCATGTGTATGTTACTGAATATTATACAATGACAGGTCATTAATATTCAAAAACGTGCACACTGATTGGTCACTCAAACCAGAGTGCCCTTTATAAATCGAGCATATACCAATTACAGCACATACCAATAGAAAAAGATCTGGTTGCCCAGACTTTCTTCTATTAATATATACTAAGTCTTTCCAGTTTTCTTGAGCTAAGAGGTCAAGAGGTACATACAAAGGACAATGAAAATACAAGGAAAATCAGTAACGTTACTCAAAACTAAAGAAACGTACCTGATTTTCCTTGTATTTCTGCCCTGTCTTTCTCGTATCTCTAAACTGCAGGATTTCAAACTTTATTTTTTTCAAAACAAAAAACAAAAAAACAAAGAGGCAGCAGAGATTTTCTTTTCTTTGTTGCTTGCTTTCCAAAGCACTGATGTACTGTGTAACCATGAAAACTAAGTCCCATACAGATTTTTCAGTAAATAAGGAAGTAGCAGGAATCATAAAAAAGCTAAATAACACCACAGCGCCATTATACAAAGACTATTTAAGAAAAGAAGTAATTTCTTTCTTAAATACTGTCATTGTGTAATGTCAATAATCAGGGTGTGATATATTAGAGATTTACCCTTGGTTGCCTTTGTTTAATCACTCGGGCTTCATCATTGTGATTAAAACACACATAATGTGGGCAAGTCTTTAATATACCACACCTGGTCATTGGTTATTGCTATATTATACCATGACCCCCCCAAAACGTGCACGCTGATTGGCCAGTATGCACATTGTAAATTGAGTTATACTAATGGAAAAAGGTCCGGTCGCCCGGACTTTTTTCCATTAGTATAACTCTACTTTTAAAACACTGTCTCGCTATGTTAAATGGGTTTAACATAGCGAGACAGCTTTAAAATAAGCAACGGAGATCTCCGTTGCTTATTTTAAAGCTGGTTCGCTATGCTAAACCCATTTAACATAGCGAGACAGGTTTTAAAAAAAAAGCAACGGAGAAAGCAAGATCTCTGTCGCTTTTTTTACTGTTTCGCTATGTTAAATGGGTTTAACATAGCGAGACAGTTTTAAAATAAGCAACGGACATCTTCGTTGCTTATTTTAAAACTGTCTCGCTATGTTAAACCAATTTAACATAGTGAAAACAGTAAAAAAAAAAGCAACGGAGATCTTGCTTTCTCCGTTGCTTTTGCCCACAGCTCTGATGTACTGCACAGGCGCGCAGTACATCAGAACTGCCGCGGATGCCAGACATCTGCGGAAGGGCAGTAAACAGGCATTATACTATGCCATTATTTAAGAAAAGTAATAGTTTCTTTTCTTAAATAATGTCATGGTATAATAGCAATAACCCACTTCTGGGTGTGGGTAATGCTGGATTTACCCACGGTTGGCTTTGTTTGGTCCCTCGGGCTTCGCCCTCGGGACCAAACCACGCCAACTGTGGGTAAATCCAGCATTACCCACACCCAGGCATGGGTTATTGCTATAATACGACCAGCTTAAGAAATTGCATTCCTTGCGTCTGTTAAAACAGCCATTGTGCATTACATTCACAAACCACTGTATGAGCACATTGCTGCCTTTACACAATGGTTTGCTTTTTCTTTGTTTAACAGATGTACACAAATTTATTGGGTGAAATACTACTAGAAAATACATAGAAAAGGTTATAACAGCAATGATTTACCAGAAAAGGAAGGAGAAATCATAGCCAAAGATGTACCAACAATGTAGCATTTTATTTTTCACGCAAAATGTGTCAGTTTGAGCACTAGGTGGCAGAATTCACCTACAGATCAGCAATTTGTGGTCCGTTTGTTTTCTTTCTTCCTTTCTTTTCACTTTTTATTTTATTTGAAATGATTATTTCAGGCAATGTTAGATAGCCTGTCAGTTTTTCCCCCTTCCATTAATTACTATAATTTGCATCTGTCGCTCAATATATTATTTGAGTTTCTCTACATTAATACTATTTATACCCGATCCTTATGTGTGTGCAATCAGGTCTGATGAAAAAAATATGAAAGACTGGGTGACAGACGATTACACTGTTTCTGGGTTTCCTGTACTGTCTGGTTAGACAGGTGTCTAAAGCTAAAAAAATAATAAGCTGAAATCATCACCTATACAGATACAGATTCAGATGTGGATGTCAACCTTTTGTGCATTCTTTCATAAATGTTTTCTCTGCGATTTTTGTTTCCTATTCATTATACACACGTGGGCAAGAAATATTTTGCTACAAGACATCACCTCTAGCAATTGTGTTACTAGGAAGCCTGCAGTGATTAAATATAAAAGATTTCCTAAATCAGAGACCATTCATTGCAGCTTTGATGCAGGTCCCTGTATGGTACACTAAAATGAGTTTTGGATTTACAGAGTCCTTATGCAAGTGCTTTACTGAGGCAAATGACTTATTGAAATCAATAAATGCCAGCCTCATTTTTAGCGTACTCTGCAAGGACTTGCATCTAAGCTGCAATGAATGATCTCTGATTGGAACTGTTTGAAGTGACTAAGAACTAAGAATCTCCTTTTTCATTAAATTTTAGGGACCTCAGAATCAGTAAGCTGGAGAGGTCCCCAGACTGGAGTCTCCCTAAAAAAAAATATAATAATATGTATATATATATATATATATATATATATATATATATATGTGTGTGTGTGTGTGTGTGTGTGTGTGTGTGCGCGCGTGTGTGTGTGTGTGTGTGTGTGTGTGTGTGTGTGTGTGTGTGTTTGTGCACATGTATCATTTCACATTCACTTCATTGCAAAACAAAGCTTCAAAAAGTGCACCAAAAAGCATACACAGATTGAATTCAATAAATTCATTAAGAAGCGTGCCACTGTGACTCAGATGTTAAGCTCTCTAACTTCTTGTCTGTGTTCAGCTTGTATGTTTAAGTCAAAAATCAGCAGGCCAGGACAATATAGTGTAGAAATAAAATGATTTTAATGCACCATAGGGATAATCCAAAAAGATTATACTCCACAAATAGTAATCATACCGGTTTTGGCCACTGAAACCTCCCTCAGTGTTAAACTTCTTAAACTAACAAAGCATAATTATATACATCCTGGCCATATCAAAAGCTTCATTTATTGGATGACCATAAATGCGCATTCAGTCCAAGTGGGAACAACCTACCTAGTTTAATAATCCACTTTTTCTCTTTATTGTTTAATAAGGTATGCTACCCAGTTTTTAGTCCTATCACCTAATACTAATACTAATAATCTTGAATCTAAAACATGCAGTGGAATGTATAAGTGAATGCTTATGCAAAATATTAGAATGTCTTTTATTTCTGATGTCACTGAAATGTTCCAGCACATGTAATTGTAATGGTCGAGAGGTCTGCCCAATATAAAATGCTGAACAAGATGATGCTTTCCATGTGTCTCCATGGATTTTCTCCAGATTGACAAATTTTCTTTTACCTCCCAGAGACATGCCTGTAACTAGCTATTCTAAACTGTGCTTATTTGTTGTTATACTTGTCTTTGTGGTCCAGGTAATGGGTAAAAAGGATCCATGATAACCAGTTCATTTTCCCACTAAAAAACTGAATAATATTTAGAAAAAAAATTAGACCTCTAAGCCACCATTGATTAATGACTTTGCCCTGGACCAGCAACTGGAAAACAGAGATGTGAGCACTCGAATGACTAACTATTTGCATGGCTTCCTCCTGGAATGTGTATTTTTTTACACTACATGTTTATTTGTGCATTTTTGATGTTATGTATGTTTAGCAGGTGTAAAGTACAGCTCAGCATGAAGATCACAAAATAACAAGCTAACTAGTTAACTAACTAATGAGCCACTGTAGGAGTACGGGAATCCAGACGTGGCTGTGATGAAAGACAGAAAAGAATGCAAAAGGAATTGTTTTTTTTTCAGTTTGCTCACCCTTGTGCAATCAATACTTATATTTTTGCCTAGGCCCACTTTTAAATAAGTGTGAAAAAAATCAGACAGAATATATGCATGGCTTGGATGTTCAAGGAGGACTCCACATGAGATTGATTTTGTTTATCATGGTGGCTGATATAAATCGAGATGACAGTTAAGTGGCTTTTTTAACTTTTGGGACAGACTGGAAGGTGGCGTTTAAGTACATATTTTAACTTTAGGAGTATTTTCTGGTCAGAATATTTGTGGGAGTGATATTTCTGTTTCCCAATGTGTATATGTCTATGTTTGATTACATTTTTACACTATGTATATTTTTTTTATTTTTGAAGTCCTTAATTAGCATTTCATAAGATCTCTCGCAGAAGGAAAATTAGTGAAACTATTCTATTAATAGTGCAAATCATAGTAGTAGCAGCTTGTTTGGTAGCTATTATGAAATATATGCAATATTTTCATGTCTTCCATAACTTTTCTTTCATATACCAGATTCAAATGTTAAACTCTCACAGACAGGAAGTCATGTGACATATGTCATGTGACATTTTTTTTTTTTTAGAAGGCTATCTTAGTGCACACTACATGGGGACTGGCTGCATATACCAATTACCTGAGCATTTACTGAGCATTCTGATAGATATTACAAATGTTACATGCTCTCAGATGAACATAATGGTTATGTAGTTTCTAAAATATTTGTATTTTTATAGCACAGAAATATTATTCACTGTTCAAAATTAGTTCATCTTTTCAGCCATGGTGGGTGAGAGTGAGCCTCCCTTCTGCCAGCTCTCCTATCCCGGGAGGAGAGAAAGAGGATTTTCTAGCAGGTGTTGTGTCTCAGTGGAAACAATGGACTCCAGCCCTCCCAAAGACAGTATGTGAGAACACAAAGACAGATCATTGACAGACAAAGATCTGCACTGATGCCTTTGCAAATCAGATGCGGGATTAAACAAAGGGATAAAGTATAACAGAGACAGTGTTAAATCAGTCATGGATAACAGCTTATCCTAGCCTGACTCTTTCCCCAGCCGTCAATATGACATTGGTCAGCCACTATGGGAAAAAACAGTGAATAAGGCTTAAAGGTATCTGGTATTTATCTTTAAATTCGAATGAGCTAGTTTCAGTGATTTGCTTGTCATGTGATTGTAGAACTTTCAGAAAATATAGATTTTGAGTTTACAGTACAACTCCTGTATGTCTGCATTATTTAAGCCTCCAGAGATAAACACAGTGTCAGAATCATGGAATATATGCTAGAAGTTAGAACTGAAAGCATACATCAGCAGCTATGAAGATATATATTTGCTGTCAAGATTTATTGTGTTTGAAAGTCCAGAAGTACAATTCCCAATGGCAATTTGGCTCCCTTTTGGAATACCCGTGATGTAAGAAAGGAGTCAGACTGAAAACTGTAAACCTTTGGTTCAGAAATTTAATTTATTCCTCACTGTAAGTTGATTAGGTAAAATGAGAAAACATCCAGAGTGCAATATTCTATTTTTCTGGGAAAGAAGCCAGACAGGGCATGAAGTCCTATGGTGGACAAGGATCCATCAATTATTGACCTGAAGAACAAACCAAAGCACTAGGAGTTTGTGACCTGCATGGTGCCATGATAAGAGAATATTTTTTGGCAAAAGGGCTTTTAAGAGAAACAGATAAAAGTTTATTAAAATCTGTGGATGTCTACATAGCAAGAAAATTAAATTTAATGATGACTAGGATGTGTGTAAACATGTAGGCTAAATAATCAAGCAAAATTAGGAATAAATGCGGGAAGTGTTTTTCTTCTAATAGTATTGGAAATAAAATAGAAAATCCAGAAGCAATGTTCTATAATGAAGGAAATAAGCTATAAGCATGTCCGTAAGCTGCCCATCTCTTAATCAGTCTTTAATAATCTGTGATAGAAAGGATGTTTTTATAGCAGAATCATCTTTATTTAGTTTACGTTTTTGATAACAAATTGTGGTTTCCTCAACAAGCAGAAAATCAACACAAATGCAGTAACAATAAAATTAAACCACCATGTTTGTGTACATACATAAGAAAACACACTCCCAACAATCCCACAGGTGTAATCTACTTCCCTTACTAACTACCCATTTATATCGAAACAATATTTTGGAAAAATATTTTCATATCTACCAAAATACTTTTCCAGCATTTCAATGTAGTTCTCAGCAATGCACAAATTTGTATTCCAATCCATATCAAGGCTGTTTTAAAGATAAATACTTTTTATAGGTAAACGTTTAATAACAAAAAGCTCACACCTTCCTTTGGGAAGGTAAGCTGTCTCACATTACACCCATTTTTTTCTGTCACAAATTTGCAAAGTTCTACTACCATTGGGCAGGCCCACACTATATGAAGATACTTGTAGGCATCACAAACAGCTGTCACTATTTGTCCATCCTTAGATTTCATTCTTGTGAGAGATTGTTGCCATGTACAACACAAGTTCACCTATGTAAATATTATCGTTGGTAGAATATCTCATGACACGGGCAATATGATAGACCCAGTCTGAATCATTAAAGTCATTTGTAAGGCTTCATCCCATTTTTACTTGATATCTTTGTATGGGTTGTCTAACTTCATAGTAATATCTGTATTTTCCTTTTGAGGTCTGTCTTGCAGTATGTGTGGCTCAGCTTGACTATAATAGGTCATTATTAAATTCTCCCAGATATAGGTTCATAGGTTCATAGGTTCATAGGTTAGTACTAAGCTAACTGCCCTTGCGAGCCATTTTTTTAAGCTTAACCAATTATCCCCTGAGAGACTCAAACCCTGCACCTTGTATTTGTAAGGCAAATACCTTAACCATTAGGCCACCCTCCCAACCCTAATTCGATTCCTAGGTCTGACCTGTGTCTGGATCGGAGTACTAAACTATAAGTATGGCCATAACTCAGATCCCTGCAAGAAATCTGGACAGAGCCAAAAATAATGGGGTGACAAAGGCCCATAAATAGGGACAGATTTTAAGTATTGCTCTTATAAATGAATAGAATATCAGGTTTTGCATTATTATGTATTTTCTGAAGGACATGAAGTCTAAAACTCATATGTCTGTCATTATGTAGTATTATTTAGTGACTCAAATCTCAACTATTTACCATAAAATTGCAAATTTTATGAGGAACAAACAAAACATGCAACAAAAGTCTAGACATTCTGCTAAAATCTGGGCAGATGAGAGGTATGCCACCACTTATTTGTCTTTCTCCCCTGCCACTCTTACTAAGACTTATTCTAAGATCATATTTTACCTTGGGTTCTCTCTCTGTCTCTGTCTCTCTGTCTCTCTCTCTCTCTTTTCTGAGCCCTATCAGTTTGGAAGGGAAAAATGACAGAACAGCTGACCATTAACCAAACTGCTTTAAGGGCAGATGTGACTTTGTTAGTGGGTACTATTCTCTCGCAAAAAGACGTGTTTAGAGGTAAGGAAATGGTTTCCTCCATGTTAACTATCAGCCCTAATAATTTCTCAAAACACCTAAAAGCATCCAAAATTTGTTCCAGGTTTTTGTCTAGATGGGATAACCAGATGATGTAATCATCTTGAAAGTAGACAGAAATCAGAAGGATTGTGCATTTATTAGGTATGCCTGCTTGGTCAATATTGTTTCTATCACCTGTATAAATAGGGGTTGGGGAAATGAATATCCTTGCATGTCCATAGTAAAATGCTAATGACTGGGGAGAAAATACAATTTGTATACATCTGGGCTTAATGATCTGAGTATAAATGAATCAGTAAAGAAGAACTGTCACATTTTATGGCCTCAAAGCAGGTAGGAGCAAGTTATTGCCTATGAATCTGATTGTGCATAGAAGACATACAAAAGTAAAAAGTGCATTTCACAAAGCAATGGTTATGACTGCAGAAACTAACAATAGTATTATTTGTCCATATGCATGTAATGACTGTGGATAAGGCAAATGTAGAGTATACAGCCTTTTGTATTATACTGTATCTATTCAGAATAAGCAAGGACCTGGAGGATATTTTAGTTACAATACTATACAAGTTATGTATAGTGCAGCATGTCTTGCCTGCAGTACCTTTTATGTAAGAACAATGCATACATTAGCAACACATATCTATGAACACACATATGCTATTTGAAGGAAAACTGTTAATAATGCTATAGCAAACATTATGATGGATTGTTATTCTTTTAAAAAAATATGTTTAAAATGTTGTATTTATGTGCAGAATATATAATGCTCAATATCATAGATGTGAAAATCAGTATGCATGCAGAAAATATTACTGGCAAACACTTTTTAATGCTGATAAAATGCCAGGATTTTATGATGTTTTTGATATTAAAAGCAAATGAATACAAAGTAAATTGTTTCAGTAGGTCATGGCTATGATTTGCTGTTTTCCATCATGTGACTTTGTGTAATTAGTATTTATTGCTGCATAGATACATGTTGTATCTAAACTGATGAAGTTGCAGTGTATGAATTGAAAGAAATCACTGCAGTAATCATTGTGTCTGCATTCACTTATTGAAGAGGTAGTGCAGTTTTCTTTCACAAATTTTGTAAACATCATTGATGATTTGTCTGTGTGGAGTCAGACACAAAAAAGATCATGACAAGATAATCTTGGGGATCCATTAACAATGTGGCTTCATCCCAGCCAAGTCAACACAATTACATTTCTTAGCATAATGAGAATCATTACTAATCAGAAATGTATGCCGCCAAGGCACTTTGTGTTACAAGGGGCCTCTACCCATAGCCCAGCACAGGCTTGCAACTAGATTGTGATAAGCAAATTTGCAGCCGCATCTAAATATATCTAGTAAACAATGAGTGTGTACAGGAAACCACAGTAACTGATGAAGTTGCATGCACATAGCTCTTTAATAATGATATAAATAGTAGCAGATACATAAGTAAATACAGGAGTAATGGAAAGGCTAGTGACCCAGACACTGGCTAGATCTGAGGTCACGAACAGAAGTCATTGAGAGCGTAAACACTAATGTGCAAAGTGAGTTGTGTAACAAAGCATTGCATGGAAAGGTATACCATAAAGTCAATGAGATACGGCCATTTTGAAGTATCACAGGAGATGTGGGATGTAAAGTAATAGTGTAATGTGATGTAACAACCCGCTCTATACTTAACAATGGGGAGGATTAGCCAGTACCCATACTATACTGTAAAGGTTATTTAAAATGACAACATGGTTGTTCCAAGATGGGTCAGTAGAGTAGTTCAGTATACATGCCAGTATAATCACATTGCAATATAAAGGTGAAGCACTGCAAATGTCACAGAGCAAGGCATCATATAAACATATATCTCTGAAATATATTACATGTTCAGGCAAATTGCAATAAAAAAGAAAAAGTAATAATCTTTAAGAGAAATAAAAGCAGAACTCCCACCACACTGCAGTTTTGAAATGCATGGTATATTTTGCGTCATATTATTCAGTTAATGTAAATTTACCTGTTATATTTCACTGATAATCTCTTACAGGTAGACATACTTGCAACCCTGGTAATGCACCGATATTGAAAATATAACTATGAGAGGCATGGATTGCCCTGTGTTATATATGTCTTTCTTCCCCTCCTCCATCCTGCTCACTCCCTATTTCATTACATATGGATTTTCCCTTTTTAACAATCCCTTCAACTATGATAGAAGCATACAGTATAAATCCTTCTATGGCTTCATATAATATTGCATTGATCTGGTGCATATTACTTACTCAAGCATGAATATTCCCTTTTCCCAATTTTATGTGATCTCAGAGTTAGTATATGTAATTAGCAGGGAGGGTAAAGGATGGGTTTGCCCCCCTGCAAAAATATTATTTGTTTCTGTTTTTCTTTATAAGTTTTACATGTACAAAGGTTGTTTTTCAGCCCATGTTTAGTAGTGTGTCAACATTCACATTTTCAACATATTGTGGTGTCTGTTTGGTACATCAGCAAACAGAACTATTGATGAAACCTAACATAACCATATATATGCAGATAGACAGATACAGTGATATGTATTATTCCCTACCACAACATTCCATCTTAACGAACACATGTAGACTATTATACACATGGATAATGGGAGTTAATGTAAAAAGAATATTACTCTTTGCATATATATCATTGCACAATGGTTAGCAGAGAGCATTGTTATTATTCACAGTTCAGAAACCATAAATAATAGCTCACATCCTATGGCAAAAACTGAAGAAAATGCCTTCAGCTGCATTGATATGTTAACCATCTCATGAATGAATTTACTCTCGATGCATGAAAGAAAGCAATATTAATATAAGCATAAGTAGACATTTCCCATTTTACGTGCAACAGCTTCCATGGCTCAATGTACTCCTAGTCTTCTTCTTTCGGCTTTTCCTGGTTAGGGGTCGCCACAGCAGATCACCTGTCAGCTCATGATTGGCAGTAGCATTTTACGGTGTTGAGTTGCTAGCCCATCACCCAACCTTCCACGGAAGGCACACACATGCACGCACTCATGCCTAGGGCCAATTTAGAGTGTCCAATCCACCTACAGCATGTCTTTGGGATATGGGAGGAAACCCATGTGACCACAGCGAGGACATGCAGACTCTGCACAGAAGGCACCCCAGCCGAGGATTGAACCGGAGAACCTCTTGCTGTGAGGTGACAATGCTAACCGCTGCATCACCGTGGCCACCCAGTAACATATCTGGAGGGTTGTGAGCCCTTTATAACTGGTATATGTTAACATTTCTAATTTGGCAGTCTTCCTCAATGTTGTATCTCTCCCTTAAAAATATGTGCTTTCAGACAACTATTGCATAACTTGCCCTGTGGTGTCAGCAGGTAGTGTACAAATCAAGACAATGTGAGTTATGCAGTTAGGTGTTCAAATCCAGTGATCTGAACACTGTGGTTCATAGCTTAGTACTAGGCTAACTGCTCTTATGGTCCATTTTAAGCATAGCCAATTACCCCATGTGAGAATCAAGTCCAGCACCTTGTGTCTGTAAGGTAAACACCTTAAGCATTATGCCAGATTTGAAGTAACACTTCAAAGTAATACTGTGTTAGTATGGAAAGCAATTGGTGACATGCAGCAAGGACTTAGCGAGCAGGTGTGATGTAACAAATTTTACTCAGATGTAATACTTTCACAGGTGGCGATCCTTGATCCTCTAAGTTATACTCCTTTTAAACCATGACTATATTCATTCATGTACACTGTTGCTGATATCCATTTAGATGTCTGCTTTCTGAGAACAGCTATATTACTTCTTCTCTGTCATCCATTGGACATACATAAGCCAAGGGAATGTAACTTAAGCAGACAGGAGTTCAAACCCAATGAGCTGTACATTGTAAAATTTTAACATGCAATCAGTACCTAGGTAATACTGTTAGCATGGTATGTGCAAATTACATTTTGTAATTATTGTGCAAGTTGCCATTGTTATAGGTTTTTATCCCCTTATTTTTGCATCCTGTTTAGTTGTTGTTGTGTCTTTCGGCTTTTCCTGGTTAGGGGTCGCCACAGCGGAACTCCGGTCCGCTAATGATTGGCAGTAGATTTTTACGTGCCGAGTTGCCAGCCCTGACGCACAACCTTCAATGAAGGTACGCCCATTCATGCATGTCTCCACACAGAAGACGCTCTAGCTGAGAATCGAATGGGACAACGTCTTATTGTGAGGCGACAGCACTACCGCAGCACCACCACCGCAGGCACACAGTAATAATGCAATAGTGAAGTACATTAAACACAATAACATTCCAGTGACATTTTCATATTGCATACATCAGCAAAAAGGGGTATCACAGTACACAAATCATATATCTGTGGTGTAATTTGTGTGACAGCTGGCAGGGGTATGATTTGTGTCTTTAAGTAGGAAGAGAGGAATATTACATGTCAATTTATAGCACACACTGAAGAAGCCATTCAAACACTGTAAGGACTTAGCTTCTGTCGCACAAGTCCAGTGATCACTGGTGCATGACACCAGGCAACAGTAACACAAGTTGACATTAATAGTTGCATTGCCACAACATGCAAGTGTCTGAATAGTCATAACTTGATGTGTACATCTATGGGAGAGATTGTGAGTCCATGATTGTTACTTGCTGTGAACAAGGTTCATAGTGTGATAGCATTCTACAGTGTTCTAACATTCCCTGGAAATGTTTGTGCGTAAGTTTAATAACATAACTTCTTCTGTAATGGCACTTGGTAATATGCTGGCATGTGGAATATTCATTAGGAAGGCAGGAGTTCCATTCCATGATGGTCTATTTTGTAGAATGCTCACAAATGTCATTATTGTCTGGTAATAGCATACTATACAGGTGTAAAAGGCAATAACATGATATGTGCATCTGAGAGATCCCATGCCTCAACAAAATCATGCATTGGATTATGGGCTTCAATCCCCATCAGTGTTATGTCATTTCCCCTGTTCATTTTATAGTCCTCAGCAGTATTGTAATATTTCCATCATATTTGTGTAGTCAAACATTTTCAGTACAGGATCTTCTGTGATGTAACTTAGTCACTACCATCAGTTTGTAATGTCATTGTGAAAACTCAGGAGTTCAAACCAGGTATATGTATTTTGTTTGCTCTGAGATCAACTATTCTGTTCCCCCAAAATGTATTTCCAATTCACTTCTTCCATGAATTCACCTATATAGTGTGTCTTGTTAATACTCCATTCTGGTGATTCTATACTTGAACAAAGTCAGAAGTTCAAACCCTAGTATGTGTCTTTTGTTTGTTTTGATAGCAACTGTTTTGTTCCCCTGCAATGTGTTTCTTTAATCACAATTGCTACCACTTCCTCTTTAGCATTCCTTACTAACACTGTGGTCAAAAGTATATCCATGACATAGAAAAGGGCTCAAAATTGCAAACTTTAGGCAACATACAGATTCTGTGGTTTATTGGGTGCACATATAAGCACATTTTGAACATATGCAAAATCTGGGTCTTACACCCCATATTTCTTACTGTACCACAAAAAATATCTTCCTTGGCTAAGAACATTTAATAGTTACAGCACATAATGTAGAATTAATTATGTAGTTATATAGGCTGTATGACAGCAACTTGATGAAATTGTGGAGTTCTAATTTAGTTTTAAGTTAACAAAAGCCGCAAGAAAAGAGAAAGAGAAGATAGAGACAACTATGTTGAGGTTTCTGCTCTGTCATTTTTTTCCAGTATTACAGATATAGTATGAATACAAGAGATGAACCAGATTAATCCATGCCACATCACTGTGTTTATTATTACCTAAACTGATGTGATTGTACAAAATAATGCCCCAAAACAACACTGCTTTACATACACTGTAGTGTAATATGATCCCCTTCTCTGGCAGCACTATAAAATGAAAAATAGCAGTTACAGTAACACATTACAGTGACAGTGATCAAAGGAAAAATAAATTCATATTAGAGAAATAATATGATTTAAGTCTGCAAGGATTCAGCTTGCATAACTGAAACCGATTTTTTTGGATTTTTGTTTTTTCAATTAATGGCTTGGCCAGTAGGTGTCAGTGTTCATCAAGTCACATACAAATTGCAGCTGATCTGATTATATGGTAAACAGATGCAAGCATCAAAATAGAAATGAATCATTAAACTCTAAGGAATTATATGGATTCATTGCATTTTCAACAATACAGTTGTTACTGAGCTGTATGCAGTTAATGTTGTGGTATAACGTGTGGCCAGTTAAAGTATAATCATGTTATGAAAGATAAACAATGATTACATCTAATTTGATGTATATCTTCTCAGAGGGTGAAGAATGTAAATTAGGAAAACAGCTGGATGCTTTAGATTCTAGAAGAGGATGGAAGGTATCTCACACAGCAGTTTAAAGTAAACACAGCTCTGTAAGTGGTGGTGCATACTAGAACATGTTGTGCAGAAAGTGGTATAGGGTATATAGATACATGCATAGATCAATTGATAAATCTATCTATATAGATATAGATATAGATATACACAAACACACGCATGTGTGTGTTTGTGTATGTATGGAGAGAGAAAGTATATATGTATAGATAGACCTAAATAGACAGATAGACAGATAGACAGGCAGATATCTATAGACGTATAGGTAGATGGATAGATATATGCTGCATAGTTGAAATTACACTCAGAGGCATCATGGTACATTACTACCAGTATCACTGCAGGCCTCACTCTAATTATAGTATAGTGTTTCAATGTATGAGATGCTCATACTATTCAAACAATAAAAGAAGAATATAATATAGAGCATTATGATCAGGTTGCTGATTATAAACAAATGCTTAATATGTTCATGAAGTGAATTTGGGAAATTCACCTTGAGAGTGAACACTGAGAGGTGAATTTCTCAAATCTATCTTGAGAATTCAATGTTGTTGTTGTTGTGTCTTTCGGCTTTTCCCGGTTAGGGGTCGCCACAGCGGAACTCCAGTCTGCTAATGATTGGTAGTTGATTTTTACGTGCCGAGTTACCAGCCCTGACGCACAACCTTCAACGAAGGTATGCCCATTCACGCATGTCTCCATGCTGAAGACGCTTTAGCTGAGAATCGAACCGGACAGCATCTTACTGTGAGGCGACAACGCTACCGCAGCACCAATTCAATAACAAATTATTTTGATTGGTGACCCAATCATAACTATTTGTAGTACATGGAACTTTAGCTGCCCACATTACTACAAGCAAGAGAAAAATAAGTGTATATACATCCAATTTTGCCTTGAAAGCTATAATTCAGCAATATCCCACAGATAATAAAGAAAAGCTAAGTATACCTGTGATGGACTGATAACTTTAAAAGTTAACACTTCAGCCTCTGTTGTGTGGCACAACACAGTGAAACGCAGTGTTTTATAGTGTTTAAAGCTGTTACCATTCCACAGTGCTAATCTGTAATGGATGCTCTGTGTGGTCATGTAGGAGAAGCTGATGCTGTATGCAGTACAAACAATTATGATACGTTTTCTCTAACCGTAACTACATGTTCAGTATTTGAGAAATGGATGCCAAGATTCACCTCCTGATTTCAGCTTCAGTCCTGCTCGGGAGATGAGCTTCTTTATATCCATGCTCAACCCATAATCAGTTGGTTATAACTGGAAACTCAATAATAATTTTTTATGTTCTGCCCCTGGTTATTGTCAGAAGACTGCCAAACAATGTTGTTTTTTCCCAGTTTTTGAATGCAATGGATATGCTCCATATAGTACTATAGCTTAACTATTTTCTTCAAGCAATTCTTGATTACACATTTAGGACAGAAATGTTAGATTTAGAAACTTTAATCCTGAATATAATAAAGAGTTATTTTGTTCCACATCTTTCTCCTAAAGTTCAGTTTGATAAATGAGGATACTGATATATTAGCATAAAGGAATCAATGGCACAAAAAAGCTATCAGCTTAGGTCCATACTGTGACAGTCAACCATTAATTCAGTATCAGTATCCACTTTATCCTGTTTAGGGTCACTGGGAAACTTTGAGACAATCCCAGCAAGCAACCGGTAAAAGATAAAAAGTAATACTGGAATGGATACCAGTGTATTGCCAGATGCATGTGTGTGTGGAAACACACACACACACACACATACACACACACACACACACACACACACACACACACACACACACACATACACACACACACACACACACACACACACACACACACACACACACACACACACACACACACACACCATAAACTCAGAAGCAATTTATAAACTCACCTCTTCACCTACTTTAGAATTTCTTTCCCTCTTGTACTGAGGTGACAGAACCATTACTCACAAAAATATGAGGCCCTTTCATACCACAAAATGAAAATGAAATTTCAGCTTTGTGATGTAGAGAAATAAGACTCAGAATGTGACTGAGACAACATGAATTTAAACAATGGTCAGGAGACAGTGGACATGAGAGATTAAGGTGGCAATGTGAGGCTGATGCTATCTCTCCAATCTTTTAGGGAAGGGTGTGGTACAATAATTCCACTGACAACATACTAGCAGTTGGAAGTTTCTGGCTATGCATCATGAATTAGGGTTGCATGCTGGGATCTGCCAAATGTGTGATTGTAGCCTCTACAGTGGAGGCCCAAGGGGAGAGGGCCATAATGAGCCTAACAGTGACATAAGTACTCACACCAGCCACCAAAGGGAGGAGTTAAGAGTGCCAGAAATGCCCCTGAGCTCCACATTTTGAATGATGTGGCTCCCTTGAGGGCATGACATGTGGGTAGTTGTCTGACCTGGAGACAGTCAGGGATCAGACCCTAATCAGAACAGGATGAATTAAAAAAATACAGTTCTGATTAGGGAGGACGAGGAGGATCCAGACCTCAGGGCTGCTAGGATGGGGCATTTCTCACTCTTAGTAATAGGATAGATTGAAAGAAACAGGACAGTGCATGAACCATATTCATGACTGCTGTTTCACTCAAGCTAGTAGACCATGCATGTGCATGTTAGCTGGGGGATGAATGGATTCAGGATCTGTAGAAAGTGGGCAGATGGATTGCAAACAGAGAGGGAAAATTATACATGCACAGACACACACACACACACACACACACACACACACACACACGCACGCACACACACACACACACACACACACACACACACACACACACACACACACACACACACACAGGCATGCACACACACAGTTGTATATATTTGTGGATATATTTGTATATATACATATTTCTATATATGTACATTTGTACATATTTCTATTTATTTGTATATATGTATATGCATGTGCCTTCACATATAAATATATGCACAGACTCATAGTTACACATGCACACTATATACAATTAATCTGAGGAATTTAAAAAGATATGAATTTCAGTTAGGCATTTAATAATTCCTGCTAATGAGATAGTTTTAACCAACTGATAACTTTCCTAGCAGCTCTGCTAATATCATAGCTTATGTGTATATTTATTTTGCTAATCAGGTAGTGAACTGACTCTTTACAGATGCATGTCCGACACACCCTGGACAGCAACAATGAGTAAATGCAATATATATGTATATGTATATATATATATATATATATATATATATATATATATATATATATATATATATAGACAGAATGTTTAATTCCTGGATGGGCTGTCCTATTCTGTGCTTCATGTTCTTCCTGTGAGTATCTGGTGCTTTATCTCTCCCTCCCCCTTTCCAAAACCATGGTGTTAGATGAAATGGACATCATTTAAATTGATTATAAATATGTATGCAGTGTTTGAATACCAGTTTGCATGTGGTCAGTTAACCATACAGGTTAGTTCTGCTTCTTATAACAAGCGATTACTTGGATAGGTGCTATTTCCCATGCAACTCTGAATAAGGAAAAAGTAGGCATTGGAGAATGAATGAATTAAGTAATCACTGAACAAGCCTGTTTTATGGAAGGGAGAAAAATGGAATATATAGAGAAAAACCATATAAACACAATGATCATGTTTAAATTCAGAGGCTATCAGGACTGAACCATTAATCAAAGGCCTGTGCATAGAAAATGTTGAATAGAAAATTACCATGTGACCAGATATCATTTCATAATTTTCATTTCTGAAATATTTTCATCTGTTCCATATATTAACAGACATTATAATGAATACGTCTTAGTCCTCAAAATCTCCTTAAGTATGATATGTTGACATGACATTTTTTAATCAGTTCAGACTGGCCTTGCTGTCACTAACTATGTCACCTAGAGGACAACCTATCATCATTCTTTCACTGTAGCAGTCTAACATTCAGACTTTAAGCAGATGCCTGATAGGTTCTGCCATTTTACTTTGTAGCTGACCACATAAGAAATGACAAAATCAGGATGTTAGCTGACCTCATGATAAAATACAGCATTAGGATGTTAGCTGACCACATGATAAAAGACAACATTAGGATGTTAGCTGACCACATGAGAAATGACAACATTAGGATGTTAGCTGACCACATGGTAAAATACAACATTAGGATGTTAGCTGACCACATGATAAATGACAAAATCAGGATGTTAGCTGACCTCATGATAAAAGACAACATTAGGATGTTAGCTGACCACATGATAAAAGAAATTAGGATGTTAGCTGACCACATGAGAAATGACAAAATCAGGATGTTAGCTGACCTCATGATAAAAGATAACATTAGGATGTTAGCTGACCACATGATAAAAGACAACATTAGGATGTTAGCTGACCACATGATAAAAGAAATTAGGATGTTAGCTGACCACATGAGAAATGACACCATTAAGATGTGAGCTAAACACATGAGAAATGACAACATTAAGATGTCTGCTGACTACATCATAAAATACACCATTAGGATGTTGCTGACCACATGACAAAAGACAACATTAGGATGTTAGCTGACCACATGAGAAATGGCAACATTAGGAAGTTAGCTGATCACATGATAAAAGACAACGTTAAGATGTTAGCTGACCACAGGATAAAATACATTAGGATAGGAAATTCCCTCCAACAGAGGTATGTATACATATAACAATCAATTATCAATTACACAATTATTAAATATACAGTTTTTTTTTTTAAATGATCATTCCGGCCAGGTGGAAATAATCCAGGAGTAATAATGTCAGGTTAGTTACTACATATGGTAAAAATACACATTATTTTATGAATATTATTTCGAGACATTGGGATATATTACAAGGGGAAGATTCACTCAGGGAAATTGTGGGTGATTGGTGTAACTATTCCTTTCGTAAAGGCCGGTCATTGAGTTCCTTGTTCAACCACTACAAAAGGTATCAAAATCAGGATAGGTCTTCTGTTCAGAGAACTATGATGGGAGACAAATTGATGGGTTGCAATCCTTGTGGTCATTGTTGTAATTGTTCTAAGGTTTATAAAACTAACAGCTTTATTAGCCAGAATACACCTTATGTGTTTGATATAATTTTTTTTGCTACTTGAAGCACTAATTGGGTGATATATCTGGCAAGATATACATGTCCAGCACTTTATGTTGGACTAATGTCTAGACCACTTAGAATGCGGATAAGTGAACATATGAGTGATATCAGGAACTGCAAACAAGCCAGTGCATTGTATAAACATATATGCAAACATAAGACTGGGTCTTTCAGATTTACAGTTACTGACTGCATTGTACACACAACACAGGATAAGGCAGGAGGACATGAGATATTAAATGTAAAGGAAAAGAAATGGATAGTCAAGCTCGGTTGATTATTTCCACCTGGCCTGAATGATCATTTTTAAAAAAAACCCTGTTTATTTAATAATTGTGTAATTGATAATTGATTGTTATATGTATATATAGCTCTGTTGGAGGAAATTTTTGTCATTTGTTTTTTTCTCACTGAGGAGGGCAACATTACAGAAACCAGACTGATGTAATTGTTGGGTAGGTGTATTTTTTAATACTCCATGCATTACTTATAATACAATATATTTTTCCACATCGAATTGTGCTGGCTCTGCTTTTTTGACTTGTGGTACTCATTATTTTGGGCTGTTGCACTAGCCGTACTTGCGGGTTTCTCATAGTATCAGTTCATACATCATAAAATACACCATTAGGATGTTGGTAATCACATGATAAAAGACAACATTAGGATGTTAGCTGACCACATGATAAAGGACAACTTAGGATCTTAGCTGTCCACATGATAAATGACAGCATTAGGTCTTTAGCTGACCACAGGATAAAATACATTAGGATGTTAGCTGACCGCATGATAAATTACAACATTAGGATGTTAGCTGACCACATGAGAAATGACAACATTAGGATGTTAGCTGACCACATGAGAAATGACAGGATTAGGATGCTAGCTGACCACATGAAAAATGACAACATTAGGATGTTAGCTGACCTCATGATACAAGACAACTTTAGGATGTTAGCTGACCACATGAGAAATGACAACATTAGGATGTTAGCTGACCACATGAGAAATGACAACATTAGGATGTTAGCTGACCACATGATAAAAGACAACATTAGGATGTTAGCGGACCACATGAGAAATGACAACATTAGGATGTAAGCTGACCACATGAGAAATGACAACACTAGGATGTTAGCTAACCACATGATAAATGACAACATTAGAATGTTAGCTGACCACATGAGAAATGACAATGTTAGGATATTAGACTTACAACCTCTTGGCCAGAAATGTGCATTTTGCTGAAAAGGCAGTTTGGTAACAAAGCACATCTTCTTCGGCTCCCGACCTCCCCCTGGGAAATGATCTTCTCCTACAGTATTCAAATGTAATCTGGGTGAATGGATGGGTAATCACAAATTCACTCCTGGTTTACCAGCACTGTTCTTCATGGGTAGGGGCAGATGTAAATCTCCCAACATATTTTTGTTCTGTCTGTCTCTGGATTATTTATGCACAAAATATAAAGGCTAAGAACTACCATGGGAATATAAGGCTAGGCTTCATAAGAGCCTCACACATCACTTGTCTAGTGGGTATCTATGAACCTAGGAACCCATGATAGAATTTATGAAATCCCAACAACAGACAAGGGGTTCTAAAAAGCAATGGAAGTTAAAATGGCCATCATTGGTAACTTGCTACTAATGTGTTTTATTTTACTTGTAGATTATCTCAAGATATGGCTAAGTGGCTAGCTTTCATTTTTTACATGGAATGGGGGGGGCTCATTTTTATTATGGCATCCTAAAGCTTTATTTGCATTAATATGTTTCACTTTATATGGTATTCAATTATGGGCATACCTTAGTTCCCAATGACTTGCTCTTTACACAGCATGATGAAAGGCTACTATTATCCTGATGTTATATACACACACACACACACACACACACATATATATATATATATATATATATATATATATATATATATGATGGAAACATGATTTGGGTGCTGTTGTTAAAGTTACATTGGTGTCCATGATGTTGCATGATTTAAGATACATTATTCATAAACATCCTCAACCTACAGTGATTGGGTTACAGATTGCTCCAAGACTGATCTGAAAAAACACTTGGGATAAAAGACATAGAGAAGGCTAAAAAGCATAGATATTCATCAGCAGTAATTTGAGGATAGTATTCGGCCTGCTTCTGATCAGATGGTGTCCACTTCAGACCCATCTTTAGGCGTCTTCAATGTACACAGCAAGATGCTTTTACAGGATTGGACTGAGTAAAGAAACAAATAAAAACAGGAGAGTATAAAAGGACCAAATACTCCACAATAAAACCGCTGGTATATTGATGCTGTAGAAAATGCTGGTAGTTCACAAAGTAAAGCAAAAAAAGTTTATTGTAAGACAATAGAAAGCTGGTAAGCACTTTCGTCCTCAACAAAAGAACTTCATCATACAAACTAAAATCAAACACAGAACACATTTTAAAGACTACCTTTGTGCTTCACATGATAGTAGCCACTCCCCCTTAGTAACAAAAATTTAAAAGGGTAATACAAACTGTGATGTCAATGACAAAATGTTAAATAAATACATGTTACTAGATATAAAAAATATAGAAAATGCATAAAAAAAAGATCATCCACTTCACAATTTTTTAAAAGAGCAATGAATAAATATATAAATAAATATATAAATATATAAATAAATAATCATCTGTTTAAAGCTCTCAATTTTAAAAGGGAATTAATGGAGAGGGATTTGTTTAAACCTGGCCAGTTATTCACATTTAATAACAACTGCCAGTATAATTCTCTCTTTTCTAGTAAGGCAGACCATGCACCTCCCCTGATATCCATCATGACACCATCAGTAACAAAAAAATTAAAATTGTGGTCACTGTTCTCTGAGGTATGTTTATACAAAGCAATTTCTACACACAGACAGTATGCAGATTTTAGATGTGAGCATTTTAGAATTTTTAAAAGTATAGATGATTTGAGTAACAATATAAAATACCATAAGATAAAAATGTTAAACAGGGACAAAATGGAGTATAGTAAGGGCATTGCATACCCTAAACCCCCACCATCACAGGAATGGGGTAACAAATATAACGTATCTGAAAATGGGATGGTAAATACTAAGGATGTTCCCCAGACCCATTTTTCTCAAGACCAAGATGATTATGAATATTTTTTTAGATGAGGAAGAATACCCCCCTTTAAGACGTTCAGAATGTCTGAAAAACAAGACCCCCCCAAGTGAACAACTTGAGGGGGATGAATTATGTAGCCCATCCCCACAACAACAACCAATGGAATAGAGGGAGGGGGGGTTTGAACAACCACAAGGGTGGAGGGAACTTCAGCAACAGGAAATGGTCGAACAGGAAATAAGTTTTATGCTGAACAATACAGTCATTGATGATGTACAAGTAGTAGATAGTGGAGACCATTTTTTACCCACTTGCTGTATTTTAACTAACAGCATGGGTGATTTTAAGGGTTATAATTTTTCAAACCTTGAATTTAATAAAGAACAATGTGATGTTTTTTCTAAAGGTTTTACTTATGTCCCATGGCAACGTAGTAACATATCACAAACCTTGATGGACCTGAAATTGTATACCCGTGAAATAAATTTTAAGGTTTTATTTCAGAATTCCTTCCCTATTCAACCCACCAGCTCATTATCTATATCTAGCACATATAACCCCCCCCCTCGCACCCTATGATCACCCTATTTGAAAAAATATGTGAATTAGATATCAGGAGTGCACTTTCCACGTATTGTAATGGGGGGGGGGTTACAATATCCAAGAAGATATTCTTATAAAAGAAATTAATAGATTGCTTGACACAATCAGAATTATGAAACCCGATAAGGGTGGGGGGTTGCTATTATGAACCTGAATGACTATAATAGAAAAATTTTGTTCATATTGGAAGGAAAAACATACGGAAGATCATCCATCAGTGAGGTAAATGGTGCCTATTCAAAAATTAAAAATGAATTACAGGACCTATTTATTGATGGTTTCATTGATATGGACGTTTTGAATTATTTGACTGTTATGTATCCTAAACTAGCAGTAATATTTGGTCTCCCGAAACTACATAAGAGGATATCATAACCACCCATGCGACCCATAGTTAACTCTAAGGGTTCAATTATGCAACCCCTGGCAAAATACTTAAATTTTAAGTTAAAGAAATTTGTGCAAGAGTCACATATATGTAAAGACTCATGGAGCTTCTTAAAAGATATTAATCACGTACCCTTTGAAGGCTCCTATATGTTAGCAACGGTTGATATAAAGGATCTTTATTCAGTAATTCCCCACCAGGAGGGGTTAGAATGGTTTAATGAATTTTTATATGAAAAGAAAATAAACCATTTTGATACAATAATGTACACCCAGTTGATGGAGACGGTCCTTAAGAACAATTTTATTTTATTTAATAAGGAGATTTTTTTACAACAGGAAGGGGTGGCTATGGGTTCTGCGTGTGGTGGTCTTTATGCTAACATAGTGGTTTTACAGTGGGAGAAGAAATATTTGTTTCCTTCTGACTTTTACAACCATGTTAAATATTATACATGATTCCAGGATGACCTTTTTATTTTATGGGATGGTCCCTATGCCCTTATTAGTGATTTTATTAGATATTTAGATTCCACCACTTCATTTTTAAGATTTACATATTCATTTAACTTACATGAGATAGCCTTCCTTGATATTAAATTAATTAAGGATTACCAGAATAGTAGGTTTATATCTAAAATATATCGAAAGGACACATATTCAAATTCACTACTTCATTATAGTAGCATCCACTCTCAGAAACAGAAAAAAGCTATTATTAAGGGACAGTTTGTACAGGCTGCCCATATGGTATCACTTTCAGAAGATTTTTTAGATGAATGTGATACCTTAAAAGATATGTTTTTAAAGAGGGGCTACCCGTTGAGATTTGTTAATGATGTTCTTTTAGAGGTAGTAAATAAGAGAGAAAGAAATTTTTATATACCTCTTTTATCTGAAGTTTCATTGGAGGTAACACACACAGTGAATGTTGCACCCCTAAACTCTGTTTTTACAGGAAAAGATTATAATACTTCATTCATTTCTACATGCATGATTGATAGTCCTGATATTAAACACATTTTGAGTAAATATTGGTAAATTCTGACACATGACCAAAGTATCAGAACACATATTGATGAACAACCTACTGTTATTTTTAGAAAAGGTAGAAATTTAAATTTTTTTTTCGAGAAAGGACATGCTGTGGATCATTTTTTGAATGGACGTATGTTGAAGTGTGGTATATGTCAATACTGTCCCTTTATAAAGGAAGGAACAGTATTTATGATCAACAGCACTAAGATTCATATAAAAAATAACTGTAACTCTGAACGTATTATTTATTGTGCCCTCTGTAACCTATGTGATTGTTTTTACATTGGAAAAACTGATAGAAAATTTAAAAACAGAATATATGAACATTTGTATGAAATAAGAACAGGCAAAGAGAGAAATGATTTGTATAAACATACCTCAGAGAACAGTGACCACACTTTTAATTTTTTTGTTATTGATGGTGTCAGAATGGATATCAGGGGAGGTGCATGGTGTGCCTTACCAGAAAAGAGAGAATTATACTGGCAGTTGTTATTAAATGCGAACAACTGGCCAGGTTTGAATCCCTCTCCATTAATTCCCTTTTAAAATTGAGAGCTTTAAACAGATGATTATGTATTTATATATTTATATATATATATATATATATATATATATATATATATATATATATTCATTGCTCTTTTAAAAAATTGTGAAGTGGATTATCTTTTTTATATACATTTTCTATATTTTTTTATATCTAGTAACATGTATTTATTTAACATTTTGTCATTGACATCACAGTTTGTATTGCCCTTTTAAATTTTTGTTACTTAGGGGGAGTGGCTACTATCATGTGAAGCACAAAGGGAGTCTTTAAAATGTGTTCTGTGTTTGATTTTAATTTGTCTGATGAAGTTATTTTGTTGAGGACGAAAGCACTTACCATCTTTCCATTGTCTTACAATAAACTTTTTTGCTTTACTTTGTGGACTACCAGCATTTTCTACAGCATCGATATACCTGCGGTTTTATTGTGGGTATTTGATTCGCACACCTGCAGTCTGGTCAGTAGTTTCTTTCTGTCTTTTGGTGCTTAGAGTATAAAAGGAATATGAAACCTCATAGGTTGACTGGAGGATGAAATTAGGGTGAGCAAAGGCAGGCAGGGAGACAGGGAGGGTCACAAGGCAGGAAATAAAGAGGGAGGCGACTGCAACTATTGCATGACAATGAATGTGGCCTGGTGAGTCTAGCTAGCTAAAGGTACAGGGTTAAGGGCAATACCTTGTTTCAAGGTAGAGGAATGGGCCTAGATATTCTTCAGGCCAACATGATTGTTCATTCTCTGAAACATCTCTAAGGTGTCAGGGTGATAAACATGACAATAAATACAGGTAGGCTTACTATGGCTAACCAGGATGTTTCCTTTCACTATGGTACAATGTTGGTTTTACAAAAGCATGAATGTAAAGTAAGTTCACAGACTTTGATTTAAGGTTCAAGGCTGTAGAATGTAGAGGAGGAAACCAATATCACCCCCCGATTAATGCAGGGTGATCTTGCTTCTAAGCAGATATAACCTTAGGAGAAACAGAACATAATAACATGAATAGCTGCAGTGGGGTGGTGTGTTTCACAGTGTGGTTACACTTATGAGCCAGGTTTAGACAGAAGGGCCATTGCTCTACAGAATTCTAAGTTTATTTGAGGAAAGGTGTTTGGATGTGTATGTCATATTTCAGTTACATAGTGAAGACATGAACACTAGATGTCGAATATTAAAAGTGATGATGCATATGGCATTACTGAAAATGAATGGTATAAGAAAAACTAAACATTTCTTAACTATAGTAAACAAGTGAATAAATTGCCTGACCAAATGCACCTGGCAGTACAGGTGTATTCATTGGAGGGAAGCCATAAGACAAACAAATTTTGAATGGAAGGAAGGCACGGCAATATAACACCACTTTACTCGAGCTGTAGTGACCCTGAAGTTAGTATACAGGAAAAATAATTATCAAATTCCACTTCAAATCCAGTTTCTTTATTCAAATTTAGAAGTTTGTGCAAATAATTTTGACTGGACTGGACATTACAGATTTGACTGTAATCTCTCCATATAAGTGCGTGTGTAAAAACATATGCACATCTGTACGACTGATCTCACAAATGGTGCAGGTTTATGCTCAGTGAAGAGTTAAAGAATCTGAATGAATAGAATAGCTGCTGAGGAGGCTGAGAAAGAAGATTAGAATTGGATAATTTTTAATTATAAGTAGTTTATTTATTTTATTTTTATTTATTTTACATTTGTTAACCGGGCTAGTCTAACTGGAATAAGATCCATTTTCAGTAGAGGCCCGGGGAGAAAAGCTCCAGCACAGCAAACTTTTTACAGTAAAAAATAATAAGTTCAAAGCAGAATAACAGTAGTAAAATAGCTCTAAACAGTTACAGCCATTTACATACGCAATATATGACTGTAATAAATTGTTTAAAATTAAAAGAACTATAATAATAATTAATCAGAATACAGACATACTGATTAGGTACAGTTGACATTACAAGGATACCAAGGTTATGCTGAGGTGATATGCATTGCAATAGGAATAGGAACAAATTAGTAGTTTTCATTTGAAAACAGGATAACAGAAAGTATATACTGATACTAACTTATAGAAATGTATCATATGATATAGTGAGATAAAGGTATCTAAGAGGCAGCAAGAATATGTAAAGTGGTGGAATATATTCTTGCTAGGAGCAGAGAAGATATTTAGTCAGGGTTAGTACAAGGGCAAAGCCAGTGAGAACTGAGAAATTGTTTTATTCTTAGTTTAAAGAGTCTTGTGGAGGTTAGAGCTAGGAGTTCAGAGGGAAGTTTGTTCCAGTGTTTGCCTACGGAGTTAGAGAACAGAGAATCTCCAGCTGAGTTCTTGGATTTGTTAATAGTAATAAGTGGCTTATTTGAGGAGCGTAGGTTCTTGAGATTGTTATAAGGGGTGATGAGGGTAGTCAGTATAGGTGTATAGGTGGGGTAGTACAAGCTCTTATGTATAATAGTGAGTTGTTGAGATAGTATTTGGTTTTGAAATTCAAGCCATCCAAGTTGTTTAAGGTTGTTGCAATGATGAGTACGAAAAGGAGAACCTGTGGCAAATCTAGCAATGGAGTGATAGGCAGTAGCAAGTTTGTTTAGATTATGTTTTGAGAGATTGGTGTATATGGGTGAGGCATAGAGTAAGGTAGTGATTAAATGAGTTCTAGCTATAGCGATTTTGGTTGAAGGAGTGAGGAAGGGTTTGATTCTGTAAAGGGATCCCAGTTTCTTATTTACTGTTTTTATAGTGATGTTAGTATGAGTGTCAAAGTTTAGATTATTATCTATAGTAATTCCAAGAAGTTTGGTGGTTATGTCAGGAGATATGAGAGTCCCATTGTTGGATGTAAGAGTAAAGTGAAGAGGGGGAGTTCTGCGAGTAGGAGTAAAAAGTAAGAGTTTGTTTTTTTTTTGGGTTAAGTAAAAGGCAACGGTTTAAAAACCATTGTTCAACTGTGTTAAATGCATTTTGTGTAAGAGATTGTAGCTCGGCAGGGTTATTTGCTGAGCAAATAATAGTGGAATCATCTGCATACTGAATGCAGGTGATATGTGGGATTGCTAGGTGGAGGTCATTAATGAAAATAGAAAATAACAGTGGGCCTAAGATGGAGCCTTGGGGGACACCAAGGGAAATAGGGAGGAGAGAGGATAGGTTACCTTCCCATAGTACTGCTTGTTGTCTATTGTCTAAGTAGGATTTAAACCATTGTAATGCTAGAGAATCAAGAGAAAGAGTTTTAAGTATTTTAATAAGGAGCTGGTGATTAACCATATCAAAAGCCTTAGATAAATCAATAAAGACAGAGGAGGAAAGGGTATTGTTATTACGGTTAGAATTAATACAGTCTGTGAAGGAGAGGAGGGCTGTGGTGGTGCTGTGGTTAGGTCTAAATCCATGTTGACAATTGGCAAGTAAGTTATTATCTATTAGATGGGTGAGTACTTGCTTATGGACACATTTTCCATAATCTTTGCTAGTGGAGAGTAAGGCTATTGGTCTATAGTTTGAGATGTCGATAGAGTTACCACCTTTATGAAGGGGATGATGTGTGAGATTTTCCAGATAGATGGGATATTTCCTTCGGATATAGTTCTGTTTATGAGTATGGAAATGGGGAGGGCTATGGCTTTGGCACCTTTTTGCAGGTACTCAGCAGGTAGATGGTCAGCAGAGACGGTGGTAGGTTTCAATTTTTCTAGTAGGGAGCAAATAAAGGATGTAGGAACTGGTTTTAGCTGAAGTAATGGAATAGGGGAAGTGGAAGAGGTGGTTAGATTGGGGGAAGTAGGAGATAGTTGTTTAGCTAGAGTTAGAATGGTGTCTGTAAAGAAAGAATTAAAGGCATTAGCAGTTTGTGTTGGGTTTTCTTGGTTAGAGCCTAGAGGGGTAGGTGTTATAGATTGGCCTGGGTGTAGGAGTTTGTTGATGCTGGACCAAAACTTTTGTGGATTTCTTTGGTTAGTTTTTTGTAGTTGGATGTAAAAGTTTTTTTTATCTAGCAGGATAGCTTTTTTAGTGGTATTCCTAAGTTGTCTGAAGGTTAGGTGGTCTGTTGGATTCCTGGTAGTGTGCCATTTTGACCACGATTTGTTTCTGAGGAGAATTTTTTTTCTAGTGTCTTTGGTGAGCCATGGGGCAGGTTTAGTGTTACTTCTAATAGAGCGTACTGGGGCATGTTGGTTAAGGATGGATAAGAATGAGGTATTAAAGTAGTCAACTGCTTCATCTAGGGGAAGTATTTTTAGTGGTGACCAGTCACAGTGTTTAAGTTCTAGCTGGAAAAGTTCTGGGTTGAATGATTTTGTAGTCCTGATTGTACGATATGTAGTTGGGTTAGGTAAGTTAATTTTGTAAATAACAAACACCACCATGCGTTGGGTCTGACGGCTGATAAATTGTAGACTCCTCGAGCACTGAAATGTAGGAAATCAGTTAAAAACAGTTCAAAACACGATCACCAACTGTAGTATAAAATCCAAGCAGTTTATTGGTATAAAACTGTTAGCGCTTTCACCCTTAGGCTTCTTCAGACAGTTACAAAAGAAAAGCATGCCTATTCCAATTTAAATACTGGAGCACTGTTGGTGATAGGTTAAACCCAAGCACATGTCAAACACTAATTACTATGCATCTAAAAGACTGCTCAATATACAAATAAAGACACAGTACTTCAAATTCAACAAGGCTAACAAGCGCTAAATATTAAAAACAAAAAATAAAAAATAAAAACATCTAAGAACTGTCACATAGACAGCATTTACATATATCATCATCAAAGACATCAAAAACATCATCAAAAACATTATGGTCTAAAACATCTCCTTTTCCTTAACACAGGGGTTATATTGACCTTGTCATTGAGTCCTGGGAACTTATCTGCCCTACATCTGATGATCCATTGCATCTCTCTCTCTAAGGTATGATTGATAATGTCCCCCCCTCTCTTACTAAGACGTACTACCTCTATAACACAAAATGAGAAAGTATGCTGTGGGCTAGTGACTATAACATGTCTGGCTAAGGCATTCGTGGTGTTAGCTGTCCTAATCTGATATATATGTTCCCTCACCCACTCCCTCAAAGTCCTATTGGTTTTACCTATATAGAACGAGGTGCAGGCGGAGCACCTAGCCAAATAGACTACATTAGAATCTAAGCAATTGGTACCTGTAGAGAACTTAAACTCATAATTAGTAACAGGATGGATGAATGAAACCCTAGTATCTATAAACCCACACTGGTTACAACTACCACATGGGTGTGTATTCAATGTTGATCCATTCATACGTCCTAAAACTGGTGAAACAGGCCTATGACATAGCATACTCTTGAGGTTGGGTTTATTCTTATAGCTGATGGAAGGTTTCAAACCCACGATTCCCTTGACCACAGGATCCAGAGTCAAGATCTCCCATCTATCTTCCATAAACCTCCTAATAGACCTAGCATCCTTAGTATAAAAAAGGGGGGCTCTAACAATACCTTGTGGGAGCCCGTTACCTATAGATTCAGCATCATCGGCTACCCCTAGTTCTGAAAAATAGGGTCTGGCCACAGTACTACGTGAATCCACCTCTGTTTTCATCCTACTGAAAGTACCTGAGTCATAACCTCGGGACAGGAACATCTCTCCCATTCTCTTTAACTCTCGGGAGTAACCCATATCAGAGGGATTCAACCTTGAAGCCCTCATGATTTGTCCTTTCATGACATTTTCAAATACATAGGTAGGATGCATACTACTCCTATGAAGGAGTGCATTCCGATAGCATGGTTTCCTATGCATAGAAGTATTGATCAGTCCACCTGGCAGTCTACAAATATCCACATCTAAAAAAGAGATAGCATCCTCTGAATAACCAAGTGTAAACCTCAAAAATCCAGTAGAGTGGTTAACATTATGAACAAACAGCAACAGTTCCTCTAGAGAGCCACCCCAAACGAGGAAGAGGTCATCTACAAACCTCCTATAAAACTTCACATGGTCTCTAAAACCACTTGAACCAAACAAATACTGATCCTCCCACTCTGCCATAACTATGTTGGCGTAGCTATTGGCACATGAAGTGCCCATAGCTACGCCATCATTCTGCAGGTACATATCCTCACCAAACATAAACACATTATTGGTGAGTACAGTTTCCAAAAACAAAGATAGTAGGTCTATAAACCTGTTCGTGTAACTAGAGTTCTTGTGTAAGTGGTTAAGATAGAACTGGACCCCTGCCTCATTGGGTATAACGGTAAACAGACTCACCACATCGAGCGTTACCATTAGAAACCTATTATTAGGTTCCACATCCTTCATAAATTCATACAAATCTATCAGAAACTGTTTGCTATAGGAACTTTGCCAATAGGACTTTGAGGGAGCGGGTGAGGGAACATATATATCAGATTAGGACAGCTAACACCACGAATGCCTTAGCCAGACATGTTATAGTCACTAGCCCACAGCATACTTTCTCATTTTGTGTTATAGAGGTAGTACATCTTAGTAAGAGAGGGGGGGACATTATCAATCATACCTTAGAGAGAGAGATGCAATGGATCATCAGATGTAGGGCAGATAATTTCCCAGGACTCAATGACAAGGTCAATATAACCCCTGTGTTAAGGAAAAGGAGATGTTTTAGACCATAATGTTTTTGATGATGTTTTTGATGTCTTTGATGATGATATATGTAAATGCTGTCTATGTGACAGTTCTTAGATGTTTTTATTTTTCATTTTTTATTTTTTGTTTTTAATATTTAGCGCTTGTTAGCCTTGTTGAATTTGAAGTACTGTGTCTTTATTTGTATATTGAGCAGTCTTTTAGATGCATAGTAATTAGTGTTTGACATGTGCTTGGGTTTAACCTATTACCAACAGTGCTCCAGTATTTAAATTGGAATAGGCATGCTTTTCTTTTGTAACTGTCTGAAGAAGCCTAAGGGTGAAAGCGCTAACAGTTTTATACCAATAAACTGCTTGGATTTTATACTACAGTTGGTGATCGTGTTTTGAACTGTTTTGAACTGATTTCCTACATTTCAGTGCTCGAGGAGTCTACAATTTATCAGCCGTCAGACCCAGCGCATGGTGGTGTTTGTTATTTGCATTTATTCTTTATCCATTGCGATAGCTGGGTCTAGTTTCTATAGTACCGGTGTGGTTTTTGTTTTTGTTATATACTTAATATTAGTCTACTTGCACCGGACTAGGAGGATGGCGGATGTGGATGTGACTAACATTGAATTGCTGTATTCACTAAGGAGAGGAGAAGTGTCCAATCGTGGTCCAACAAACTTTCAAGATTATGTGAGAGGTGGAACTAACTTGCTGCTTTTGTATGAACCGCGCATTTCCGAGGATAACCGGGACGTTGATGGAGGGTCTGTGCTCTCTGTCACGGATGATTTGGAGAAGTTTGAGAAGGATTTTATCAAACTTAAAAGGTTGCAACTACAACGCCAACATTTTGAGGCGTGCCTGGCAAAACGGATTATTCCACGTGGTCTGCGCATCCTTAAGATGCCTACTTCAGGTAACTTGTTTCCTGAGCTGCTATGTAAATGGCAGCGTTTAAATATAGAATTGAGTAACAATTATATGAAACTTCTTATAGAGTTTCATAAGCCAGAGGAAGAGGCGCTAGTACGAACTGTTAATGAACTTTATCATAAGATTAAATCCAAGGACTGTGATGGGACTATTATCAAGCTATTGGAGAATGTTATAGACAATGTTAGCATGTTTGAAAGACGCCTTTTAGAATTGAAGAAAGGCAAAATCCTTAGGGATTTAAAGGACTTCCACAGTAATCATGTTTTTACTTGGCCTAGAACTGTTGCCAATGAACGAACTGTTGCTAATGAACGATCTGTTAGCAGGGGGAATGCTACTTCTTTTAATAGGAATAGGAATGATGGGAATGTGCTAAGTAATACTATTAGACCAAATGTTGCTCTTGAAGTACCTGTTGTCACTGAGGCGCCGGTTTCAGGCACCTCTAGTGCTAATGTTTTTGTTAATACCTCAGTTTCTCCTATAGCTGTGGATGTTACAACAGCACCGTTAGATGCTGCAGTTGATAGTAGTACTGAGAAAGTAGTGGTGCAAACGGTTGGGGTTATTGAACAGTCCCAGAATAATGATGTAGTGGTCAGGAGGAGAGCTCCTAATATGGTGAATTCTCTTAGTATAGAGAATAATACTGAATCCACTTTTCACCCTTTCCCCATAGCACAAGATCGCCGACTAGGGAGGGGGAGGTCCCTGAGCCATGGTCGGCACAAGAGGAAAGGGTCAGTGAACGAAGTACTGGGTCCCACATTAAAAAAGATGTGGGAAAAGAACACAGCACGCTAGTAATTAACTTAGCCAGTAGGGTGTTAACACAGTTTGAGTATGAGGTACTGAATAGGGGCCTCAATTTTATACCCACCAAATGTGGTGATTTAGTTGAATCAATAGTAGATTTGAAAACTTTTGTAAGGAATGTACAACTTAAAGTAGATTTCCAATCAACCCATGAGGAGGTGAGAGAAGTGAGATTTAAAGAGAATAGTGTGTATCAACCACAGTTACACCCTTTGTTAGACACCTACTCACGTCTGGTTGAGAATGATATTTATCAGTACTTTACAACTAACAGACGCTGTAGGTATTCGTCTAATTTGAGTATGAAGCAGCGACAAGCCCTAGAGAATTTAAAGCATGACCCTGAAATTGTTATTCCGGCAGATAAGGGTGGTCCTATTGTATTGATGGATACAGAGGCATACGTGTATTGTATGCAAACACTATTGACAACAGATTCATTTTATACGAAGGTTGATATGATGTTGGTGACAGAGAAGGTGTTCACAGTTTATGGGATGCTGGATGACATGGTTTTGAACTATGACATCACAGATGAACTTTATAATTATTTGAAGGTGAAGAATCCACGTATACCTATAATACAAGGGCTACCCAAGGTACATAAGTCTATGGATCCACCTCCAATGAGACCTATTGTCTCAGGGCAGGGATGGTTAACTGAACCGATGTCCATTTACATAGAATACTACTCTAGACCACTGGTAGACAAGTGTGTCCATATTCTTAAAGATAGCAAACAGTTTCTGATAGATTTGTATGAATTTATGAAGGATGTGGAACCTAATAATAGGTTTCTAATGGTAACGCTCGATGTGGTGAGTCTGTTTACCGTTATACCCAATGAGGCAGGGGTCCAGTTCTATCTTAACCACTTACACAAGAACTCTAGTTACACGAACAGGGTTATAGACCTACTATCTTTGTTTTTGGAAACTGTACTCACCAATAATGTGTTTATGTTTGGTGAGGATATGTACCTGCAGAATGATGGCGTAGCTATGGGCACTTCATGTGCCAATAGCTATGCCAACATAGTTATGGCAGAGAGGGAGGATCAGTATTTGTTTGGTTCTAGTGGTTTTAGAGACCATGTGAAGTTTTATAGGAGGTTTGTAGATGACCTCTTCCTCGTTTGGGGTGGCTCTCTAGAGGAACTGTTGCTGTTTGTTCATAATGTTAACCACTCTACTGGATTTTTGAAGTTTACACTTGGTTATTCAGAGGATGCTATCTCTTTTTTAGATGTGGATATTTGTAGACTGCCAGGTGGACTGATCAATACTTCTATACATAGGAAACCATGCTATCGGAATGCACTCCTTCATAGGAGTAGTATGCATCCTACCTATGTATTTGAAAATGTCATGAAAGGACAAATCATGAGGGCTTCAAGGTTGAATCCCTCTGATATGGGTTACTCCCGAGAGTTAAAGAGAATGGGAGAGATGTTCCTGTCCCGAGGTTATGACTCAGGTACTTTCAGTAGGATGAAAACAGAGGTGGATTCGTTACGTAGTACTGTGGCCAGACCCTATTTTTCAGAACTAGGGGTAGCCGATGATGCTGAATCTATAGGTAACGGGCTCCCACAAGGTATTGTTAGAGCCCCCCTTTTTTATACTAAGGATGCTAGGTCTATTAGGAGGTTTATGGAAGATAGATGGGAGATCATGACTCTGGATCCTGTGGTCAAGGGAATCGTGGGTTTGAAACCTTCCATCAGCTATAAGAATAAACCCAACCTCAAGAGTATGCTATGTCATAGGCCTGTTTCACCAGTTTTAGGACGTATGAATGGATCAACATTGAATACACACCCATGTGGTAGTTTTAACCAGTGTGGGTTTATAGATACTAGGGTTTCATTCATCCATCCTGTTACTAATTATGAGTTTAAGTTCTCTACAGGTACCAATTGCTTAGATTCTAATGTAGTCTATTTGGCTAGGTGCTCCGCCTGCACCTCGTTCTATATAGGTAAAACCAATAGGACTTTGAGGGAGCAGGTGAAGGAACATATATATCAGATTAGGACAGCTAACACCACGAATGCCTTAGTCAGACATGTTATAGTCACTAGCCCACAGCATACTTTCTCATTTTGTGTTATAGAGGTAGTACGTCTTAGTAAGAGAGGGGGGGACATTATCAATCATACCTTAGAGAGAGAGATGCAATGGATCATCAGATGTAGGGCAGATAAGTTCCCAGGACTCAATGACAAGGTCAATATAACCCCTGTGTTAAGGAAAAGGAGATGTTTTAGACCATAATGTTTTTGATGATGTTTTTGATGTCTTTGATGATGATATATGTAAATGCTGTCTATGTGACAGTTCTTAGATGTTTTTATTTTTCATTTTTTATTTTTTGTTTTTAATATTTAGCGCTTGTTAGCCTTGTTGAATTTGAAGTACTGTGTCTTTATTTGTATATTGAGCAGTCTTTTAGATGCATAGTAATTAGTGTTTGACATGTGCTTGGGTTTAACCTATTACCAACAGTGCTCCAGTATTTAAATTGGAATAGGCATGCTTTTCTTTTGTAACTGTCTGAAGAAGCCTAAGGGTGAAAGCGCTAACAGTTTTATACCAATAAACTGCTTGGATTTTATACTACAGTTGGTGATCGTGTTTTGAACTGTTTTGAACTGATTTCCTACATTTCAGTGCTCGAGGAGTCTACAATTTATCAGCCGTCAGACCCAGCGCATGGTGGTGTTTGTTATTTGCATTTATTCTTTATCCATTGCGATAGCTGGGTCTAGTTTCTATAGTACCGGTGTGGTTTTTGTTTTTGTTATAAGTTAATTTTGTGTCTGATGATATAAGTGAGTAAGTGATCACTTAGATTATCAGGGAGGGTTTCTGCCTTGTATGTAAGATGTGCGGAGTTTGTAAGAATCCAATCTAGTATACTTTCTTTATTGTTACTTTTATCAATTCTTGTGGGGGAGGTTATAACTTGGGAGAAGCCATGAAGATTAATGTGGGTGGTGGGCTGAGGGGTACTACAGGATTTCCAATCGATGTTAAAGTCGCCAAGTATTAAGGTTTCTTGTGGAAGATTGATAGATATCCAGTTAAGAATGTTTTCAAGGGTATTAATGTTATTACCAGGGGGAAGGTAAATACAAGCGATGTTAATGGATTTGAATTTGTTGATTTGAAGTTTAGTGACTAGGATTTCTGAGTTATTAAATGTGGGTAGATTTATGTTAGATATGGTGACATGTAGATTATTTTTAAAGAGGTCTGCTACACCACCTCCCTTTTTGTTAATACGATCCCTTCTCAGGATACTGTAGGCAGGTGGGATAAGTTCATTGTCATTAATGGATGGTTTTAGCCATGTTTCGGATAGACATAGGAAATCAAAGTTGTAGAATTCTAAAAGGGCATGAAGATGGGTGGTTTTATTGCTAATGCTTCTAATGTTAAGATATGCTATGGAAAGGGAGTTTGGAGGCTTATTAGGTGTGTGTGGAGGAGTAATGTTGGAGGTAATTTGTATAGTGTCAGGAATATTGTGTGGTCCAGGATTAGGATGAATGTCTCCATCTAGTAGGACTAAGTGGAGTATTCTATATGTGGGGTTGTTAATGTTAAGGAAGTAGAAACAAAGTGTTTTCCTTGCAAGGTGAGTACTGTATTTTATGTGGGTTAGCCTGTGATATTTGGCATGGAGGTAGCAGGGAGAAGTTGTGGTGTTAAAGCTATAAAGAGGAATAGGTAGTAGTGGTGTGGAAGTGAGCTTAGAAGGCAGTAGAAGGTTTGGGTGGAGTTGTTGTTCATAAGAGGTTAATGTGTAGATAGTTACTAGAGGAGTTAGAAGTAATATGAAGGCTAAACATTTTAGTTGAGTTAGGTAGGTAATATTGGCCATGATGTAGGTAAGAGATGGGAAGATAGATAAGGGTTTGTATAAATAGCAGGGAGGTATTAGAAGCTATTTAGGGTGGGGTGGGGTATTACACTTTGTTAGGAGAGGTAATTGAATAATTATGGAGGGGAGTGGCAATAAGGAGAATTGATTTGATTGGTGTTGGTAAAAGTAGGGGTGTGGCGTAGTGGAAATATATTGAGGACCCCTGGGGGTGGGTGGGAATTGGGGGTAGGGAGGGGAGCAGAGTGAGCCCGCAGGGCGAACGGAGCGGGTTGAGACAGTTAAGTGAGAACAATCAGTGAAATTCTGATTGTGGAGGAGGGACTGCAGGGGTAAGTAGGCTATGTGATCTGTGTAAAAGGGTAGGGTGTAGTAGAAGTGAATAGTAAAGGCAGATAATGGGAAAGGTGTAGCAAAAGAGGTAATATGTCTGGTCAGTGGTAATAATACTAGAGAGGAGCTCAAAAAAGAAGGCAGTCGTATGAGGATGAAGGGCAACAAGAGAGGAGCAGTTAGGAGGGTGCCACCTAGTGGGCAGTAGAGTAATAACCACAGAGGTGAGGAAAAGAAAATCAGGCAAGGTTAGACTAGGGCTAGGAAGGCAATATATATGAAGGGTTAATTAATTAAACTAGAAGTATGAGAGGGAATATACGTAGTCTACTTGAGTGGGGGGGGGGGATGGCTGCTGGGTGTTCAGGCTGTGAGGCATACAATAATTAACAACCAGGATTAAGGCAGAGTATTAAATCAGGTAGGAGTCAAACTTACAATTGCATATACTCTCCTATCACTTTACGTGTGAGAACAACAGGTTTCACTATGAAGTGATGATACAGTTGAGAGATTTGGGGGTCCTTGGGTCCCTGCTGGATAGTAATCTCTTAGTAGAGGGTAGGCAGGCTGAAATAGGCGAAAGCAGATATGTATATAGCAGGAACAAGAGAGAAGGGGAGAAAGACAAGAAAGAGACAAAAAAGTATTAGATGGCACAATACAAAATGGTTAGGCAAGTTGCTTAGTTAATCAATTAGAAGCAATCAAATCCATTTCTCTAGAGTAGGAAAGACAATAAATGGTTTACTACAAACAGTTGTATCTATCAGTTGTGCAATAGGTTAGGTATGAGTGAAAACACTGTTGCAGGCAAAAACATTTGTGTTAGAACACAACAAGAAAACATATAATTACATACAATAATCCAGTGCAAAACAGTTGCAATGTAGATTATACCTTGCTCACTTCACTGCTGATTCTAGTGCACTAAAGTAATTTCTAAGCTTTCCTGTCGTATTTATCAACTGCTCTAGATGAGAGGGATGCAGCTAGTTATCAATTGGAATTAGGAAAGATACATAATCAATGCTGGTGGGTATTCCGGGATTGGCGTCCCTCTGGATAGGCTCACAGTAAAAGCATCAAATAAAAGGAACATATAACTAGTCAAAAGGATGAAACGCCACTGTTATGAGTGGCAGTGGGCAAACTAAGTACAGATAACAGGAGTGTAGTGTTTGGGGAGAAAGAATATTCCCGCCACGCACCACGTGCTAGCAGAACAACAAAAATCAGTTTATTGTTAAATATGGAATTTTAGGATAAAAACGGCACTATCGCTGTCTAGCTTAGGCCAAGTTAACTGCAGATGTGAAAGGGTAAATGTCAGGAGAGATAAAAACTCCCGCTACACGCTGAGTGTTTACAGGACTGTAGATTGCAATGCTACAGACTATCCGTAGCGTAGGTCGAGATACCAGGAGAGAAAAACTCTCTTCAAGCTTCACAAGTCCAATTAAGGGAGAGTGGGTGTAAAAAAGACCTCGCTATCATCTAAACTGGCGAACCACGCACTCAGAAGAGTAGCGGCTCTTTATAGGGTTATACAATCGTATATGTCCTTCAGCGGACAAGATTACTAGGCTAGATAAGGATTGTACCCTTCGGCGGACCTGTGTACTAGGCTAAGAATAATCTAAAAAACACAACAAAATGCCGGAATGGTAGGTCCTCACCACACAGAAGGCTCTACGACAAGTTGTGAGCTACTACAATAAAACGTATCGTGTAGCGGACATGAATCTAGGCTAGACTACACATTCCTTACATGACTAAACCAGTTTTACTATGAAAAGTGTAAAAAACACAACAAAAATGCCGGAATGGTAGGTCCTCACACACAGAAGACCCAACGACACGTTGTGAGCTACTACAATAAAATGTATCGTGCTTCACTCTGTCTTGTCAATGACCATATCAGTCCATTCCCTTTAATTACAATAAGATCAACAACAAGAATAAGCTGAGTAAATGTTGTAGCGAATGACCATGTATGTACACACAGACATGATCATTTCTACCTAAACCTTTAGTGGTTTGAGTTGATGCGCAAATAAGGAGAAGCTGGAGTTTTGTTTAAAAAAACACATATGATGCAATGAATTTTGGTTGAAGAGGTCTAGAAAATATGGCAAGGCATATGGATAGCCTTGCAGAAGAGAGAGAGAGATAGAAAGAGAGAGAAAAGTGGAAAGACCTGGTAGTCGTAACTCGTCCCAATCAGTCCTAGAAGTAGTCATGCAGAGCAATGTGAGAGTGGCATATGCCTGCTTAACTGCTCCCTGCTTGATCAAGATTGCTCAATTAACAATGGCTGGCCAACAGATCTTTATTTTTTAACATAAGGGCCTTGTCCTCCTTCCCGTTCATGTTGGAGTAAATCACATATAGCTCCTCACTGACGTAACATACCCCATGGCTACCAAATTTCAGATTAAGTTAACATACAACAATTTATTTTCAGCTGGTCTCTTCCAACCAACTGGATTTTGACCTAATTGACACTCATTAAGTGTTCAGATACCATTAGATGGTAAAAGCTTGAGACAGCAGAATATTGGAAAGCTGGGATAGGTGCATCGACTCTTACTTTGCTACACTTATCTAATTCTACTGGGTAGAGCAGGACAGTATCTGGGTCTAGTTTTGTTAGCTCCACAGAAAAAAGTGCATATATTAACAAAGAGACACAAACAGACAGGAGTTTTTTTGTCATTGGATCATAATGACTGACTGGGAGCATAGTTGTGCAGAATATAATTTAGTGCTTGACAGTTAGATGGATACTGGATAATTTTGTAGTTGGTAAGAACCTGTGTATATGTTAGTTGATAGGGAAGTTCTAACCAATTTAGGATTTTTAGTGTTATATAGTGGTGGGTTCTGAAAGGGATATTTGCTGCGAATTTAGCAACTTTATTATGGTATTGTTCACGTTTTGATTTTGTGTGCCTGAAGGTTAGTAAGGTGAAAGCACCATAAAGAGGTGTGGGGCGGAGATAAGTAGTAGCAAATGTACTTTGGTTGCATTGCTGAGAAACTTTTTGGCTCTGCAAAGCATCCCTAGTTTTTAAAGAGTTTTTCTTCAGCAATTTTGTACATGCAGGTCAAATTTAAGGTTATTATCTGGCTCACTATTGAAATGTTGGCACTTGAAATGCCAGGTGCCAAAAAGATGAAAAAAAAGACTGATGACACAGGAGAATAGCAGATCTTTCACTCTTCTCCTTAAAACTTCTTTTCAAGGGGAGGGCAAGCCCCCCATACCCCACACTCTCGGAACATATATAGACCAACATCAAGATCTGCATACTTTCATGCAAAAAGAATATTCTGAGAAATGACATCTCAGACTTGGTATATATAAGTCGGTTATTTTGACCATTCAGTCTCCACATTTCAGATGGTTACTTTATCATCCACTATCACTGTTAATAATTTGCTATGAGAAGTGACTTCAATGGTTATATTTTCAAGAGAGAGAACGTTAAATGTTGTTTTTTTCATGAGAGAGAGATTTGAAGATAAAAGCTGCAGTTTTTTTTTTTTTTTTTGTTTAGGGTCGAACGTGAGTTGCAAGTTACAAAGACATGTTTCTGTGGCTGTTAAAGCTTGCTGAATAATTTATTTGGAGGTGTGCCATGTTGCCAGATGTGCAAATGAGTGTGGAGTCATCTGCATACTGTATTAAGGAGGTGTGTTCTGTGGATGTGTAAAAGGTGTTAGTGAGAATGTTAGAGGAGAAGACAAAGGACAGAGCCTTGTGGCACACTGATAGTGACTAGGAGGTATGGAGAGAGGGTGGAGTGCAGTTTTCCTGCCTGGTATCTATTGAACCATAAAAGGGTTGGGTGAGAAAGACCTAATAAGAACATTTGATGTAGAGGTTTGCTGTGACAAAATGTGTTGAAGGCTTTAGACAAGTCTAGAAATGATGAAAAAACTAGTTTGCCATTATCTCTAGCTTTATTGACACATCGATATAGGTTAGAAGTGCAGTGTTAGTACTCTGAGAAGGGCAGAAACCATGTTGTGTGGGAGGGTGGGAGCTCTTCCTGCAGGAGATAATTTAGCAATTGTTTTTGAATACATTTTTTGAATTATTTTGGAGAAGGGGATATGACTGATGTCGGTCTAAAGTTAGAAATGTTTGCTGAATTTCCTCCTTTATGTTGGAGGGTATTGATTGACTTTTTCCAGAGGGAGAGAATGTGGGGTTCCTGGATTGATCCATTTATTAGTATTGACAAAGGATAGGCAAAACTATTGACTGCTCTTTTAAGGTACTCGCTTGGAAGATCATCAGCTGAAGTAGAGCACAATCTGAGATTGTTTAACAGTAGCTTTATATAGAATGCGGGCACAGGTTTGAAGGTGAAAATGGATGTAGTGATATGTGGCTTTTGGGCAGGGTTAGGAATAAAGGTTGGGGGAGTCCTTCGTTAGACTTGCTAGGCTATCTATGAAATAAGAGTTGAATTGTGTTGTGGCTTCGAGTGGTGAGTTGTTGGGAGAGGAGTTAGGGTTGAAGATTTGGCCAGGATGCAAGATTTCTTTAACATCTGTCCAGAATTTTTAGGCTTGTGTTTATTATTATTTTGAAAATTATTATAGTATAGTGTTTTTGTCTTAATTTATTTGCTTTTTAATAAGATTGCGAAGTATTCTGAAGTTTTCAAAATATTGTTAGTGTTTATATTTTTGCTATTCCTTCCATGTTTTTCTCTATCCTGCAGTAAGCATTATACTCTTTTTGGATAGCTAAATTGCATTTTTTGTTTCCTTCTAGGAGGTGCAAGACTGCTTAGGATAATCAGGAAAGTTGTACTGAATTCATTTACAGCATTGTCTAAGGAGAGGATTTTTAGAGAGATCCAGTTAATAGATGTCAGGGTAGTAACGAACATTTCTGGGTTAAACTTGGAAATGTTGCATGTTGTTTTATAAACATGCTGTTTAATTAGACGTGTGAGATGTCTGATTATATAGAATGGGAAATGATCACTGAGACAGTTAGACATTGCACCTGTGGTGGTGTATTTGCTGAGGTCTGATACTAGGATCCAGTCTAATAGGGAACTTGATGTCTTGCTATAATGTGTGGAGCTATTAATTAGTTGGGTAAAACCATGTAAGTTCATGCTAGATGTACAGGAGATACAGTTTCTGCCCAACCAACTGACATTCACATCCACTAGTAGTATTTGTTCTTGTGGAATTGTTATGGCTATCCGATGTAGGTTATCTTCCAGTATAGCTGTATTGTCACCATGAGTGATGTGAAGACAGTAATACATATTGGTTTATAATTAATTTCAGGAATGTAATAAGCTCTGATGAAATCAATTTTTGTATTGGTTTGTTATAAGGGAAAATATGGTAGTTCTTTGGAAATATTAAAAGAATACCACCACCTTTCTTCTTTACATGGTTGGGTGTATAATTTCAGAGTCATTTATGCTGGGTTTAAACCAAGTTTAAGTTACAGCAAGAATATCAGGCTTATGTTGGGTAATCCAGGCATGTAGTTCAACAATTTTTTACTTATACTTCTAACATTAATGGCAGCTAAAGTTAGATTGGGTTGGAATTTGACCATTGTAGGATTAGAGCACTGTGTGGAAGAGAATTGTCTTGACATTCATTGTGATAGGTGGGGCCATGATTAGGGTGAATATCTCCTCCTAAAAGGGTTTTAGTTTATTGAGAAATTATTGTAAGCTGTTTTTGGAGAATAGTTTTCCACTTAATTTTGTTTTGGTTTGAGATGAAGTGGAGTTAAGCAGTCTATATTTGGAGTAAAGTGAGCAGCATCATTAAATAGGTTTGGTGCGATGTGTGAAGAGTGTAGGGAGGAAGTATGACTAGGTGGATGGGACCGAGTTGGAGAGATGTTGAAACCTATTATAGAGTCATGGTAGGATGAGAGATGGCCCAGTATCAATAAAAGAAGAGAGGATAAGCTGAGGAGTAGCATGATTAAGTAAAGGGATCTGTATGTTATTAATGATAGGTAGTGGAGAACTGGGGATTAAGAAGGAAGAAAAAATTGTAGGGCCGTATAATATTTAACAGTGGTGGGGTCTGAAAGCTGATCGAAGGTAGGCAGGAAAGAATTATTTTCTATGAAGGAACAGGGATAAGTTGTCCTAGTATCTTCTCTGGAGTGTAAACAATAGAATGGTTTAAAAGGCTAGAGTATGTGGATGCAGTTAAAATAGGAAGAAGTTAAGAGTTTACTTGGGAAAAGTAGACAATACAATGTAGAATAGATAGGTACTGGTAGGGAGGAGTGTGACTATGAATGAATATAGAGAAAAGCAGTATGGGAGAGAGAAAGGTAGTTGGAAATGGAAGTTGGGAATTAAGTAAAAGGAAATAGGATTGTTTATATGACAGTAGTAAGTTTGTTTGAGGAGAGTTATGGAATAAGAGTCACAAGTCAAATGTGTGTGGGAAGTAAAATAGTAGAGTAGGAGGAGGTAAGTGGGAATTGGAGTATTGTAGGGGAATGAGCTTCCATTTTCAGGCCAAATTATAACAAGTTTCAGTTTGTAGTCAGTGCAAAGCAATTAACAAATAGGAAAAAAGTAGAACAGTTTTTTTTTTTTCATTTCCTGAATGCAGAAACCTGTCAGCAACTGGTATATACAGGGTAATCTGTTAGTCAAGACAAATGGTAGTGGCCAACATAGTAAGTGATTCTTAGTGTGAAAGGACTACTCCTTTGAAGACGGACATTAAAGCTACTTTCTAGCACAGGACAGACATGTATTCAACTAGTTGAAGTTAAAAAACAGCAAGGTTCTTCAAGTTAAATTTACTTAAATTTTACAATGACAACATTCTCAGTCAAAATGTTTGGGAATTTCCTTATGGCTGAGTTCCTGCAGTACTGGGGTGAGATGTAGTGACCACAGGCAACTGTATAGTAACAAAATGTTCAGTGAAAACATTTGGGAGTTGTGCCTTGTAGCTGAACTCCTGCGGTATCAGGATCAGATGTAGTGACCACAGGCTCAGCACTGTGAAGAAAGATAGTGGGTGCTTGTTCCTGATGTACTTCAGGATGAAACAAACCATCACCATTTATATGACATGAAAAATGTTTATATTTGGTCTTGTGTTGGTGTCCACACAGAAGAATGCTCATCATTACATTCAAGCACAGAATATAATAGGAATCCCCATTTGCGGATTAGAAATTGTAACTAGTAGCTAGACGTCTGTAATAAGCATAAATTATCTACCATGTAGGTACTGATTACGCTTCTTAAAACCCCACACATAGCTTAATGCCTCTCTGACAATCTGTGCATTGATGTAGCAAAGGAGACATCAGATAAATGCCAGAGGTGTACATAAAACCCACAAGAAACTGAGTATAAAAAACAAACAAAAAAAACACAAAGATCACAATGAAATCACTCCACCAGCAATTTAATATCCCCGTACCTCAGCTTTTCGCCTTCAAGGGATAACCAGTGCAAAAACCTTCCACATTAAATAGTCACAACAATTGTTCAATAAATCAATTAACATTCAAAAATCTGATCATTTAAAGTGACCGATGCTCCTGACAAAACATTTTAAATTATATACATCCCTATATACAAAGTCTAATACAATTTTTAAAAATTGTATAATACATTCACATAAACAGACCCTTACCCATATGGAACCATACAAAATTCTAAAAGTTAAGGACAACCTCCTGATTTAAACCCTTAGGAAAGAGAGTAACTTGATGCCTCTCTGACAATCTGTGTACTGATGTAACCAAGGAGACATCAGATAAATGCTAGACGCCTCTCAGTGGCATTTTTCATTGCAAGCTGGATTATGGCTCCAATAACACATGGAAAGGGATCACATCTCATTTCAGTAAAAGTCATAGCACATCAGGACTGTATCAGAGGTGACCAACCTCACTGTCTCACAAAACAGACGTTCCTACTCTTTAATCTATTTCAATGGAAGTAGCTCATTTAGGGGATGCAACACAGCTATCAAATTAGGCAAAACCTGCCATAATATTTCATAAACCCAAAGAAGGGTCTGAGCTGTGAACCATCTTGTGGTCAAGGAGTCTTCAGTGCAGCCTGATCTTTGTCTTGGTCCTAATGCAGTCCCTGGACATCTGCAATTTATCAATAATCCATAACAGTGGGATTCAGGGACTCATATTTTTCTACCTAGTTCTTAGCCCGTTCTTCCTCAGTTTTGTTTTTCATTTATGAGGTTTTCTAAGTACTGCTCATCTATATCTCCAATGTACATGATTTCTTACTTCTTGGTGGATGTGATCCATTACCCATTGCAAGATGGCTGACAGAGAAATGACCCCAAACAGCAATCTGCTGCAGTGGTTGGAAAGCTTAATGGTACTGATTGCTAGGTACAACTTTCTTCCTTCTCCAAATGGAAGTAAGCATCAGCTTTGAAAAGCATTGCCCATCTGACAGGATGACAAAACCATCCTTAGTTCATGGTAAAGGATACTATTCAGCTTTTATTACAGAGCTTATTGTAACTTTAAAGCACCCAGAAAGTCTGACTTTGCCATTCTAGTTTGCTAAAGAGATCACGGGTGTCACTCATGGATTCTAATCTACTCTCAAATATATAACAACATATATCCCCCCTACTTACAGCTGATCCACCTCCTTTGCAAATTGCAGACTGATAACATAATGTACTGGGGTGCCATTCAAGACCACGGAGAGACATCCTACCCAAATCCAGTTTTACCCTTAATAAGCCGAATAGTACATTGCCACTTTTAAACAGAGGCAACATCCCCCAACATTGATTCCAGTTTTTCTTCCGTAGCTTTATAGTCATTCAGAGACATTATTGAAACAACTGTCTATGTTCGGCTCCACATTTAACAGTTGGCCATTTATCTTTGACTTGAGCCAGATCACATGCTTGCTGCCCCGATATATGCTAAATAATTCTAAGCTGTCCACTATATCAATTTGATAGCACATGAACTGTTTTATGGCATCGTCTACACTTCTCATTTTTAAAATTACACTATGAAAAAAGATGGGTTCTGCCTCTACAACAACAGCATCCCTTTTGCTTTGAACTTTTTATTTCTACCATTTTGCTGACTTTATATATTTTAACCCTAACTTTATGATCATAGGGACATACTAGGCAAGAAATCAGAGGGACCATATGATTACTAGCCAAAACTCGGACCGAACCACAAAAGGAGGGGGAGTATCCATATTCATCAAAGATACCCACACTTCCAGGTTAGTGGCGTTGCACGAGGCATCAGAGACCATCCATGTGCAACTAACAGTGGGCAAAACTGCCTTTCAGGTTGTAGCATGTTACAGACCATGCTCTCAAAATCAGGAATCCCACTCGGCTTTCCTGAGATCACTGGAGAATATGAAGATCTCTCCAAACACCATTATATTGGGTGACTTCAACTACCGAAACATAGACTGGGGGCACTACTCAAGCCCCAACACCCTAGCCCAAAGGTTCCTAGAATTTATAAACTCAAATGCTATGGAACAACTAGTCACCACTCCCACAAGAGGGGAAAACATACTGGACCTGGTCATCACCAACATGGGGACTCTATGCTCCATACCAGAGGTATACCCCTCTTTGGTAAGATCGGACCATAAATTAATCTCACTGGATATCCACATCCTGACCCCACCCTCAGCCCAGAAAACCACAGTGAAAAACTTCACACTTCTCAAAACCGAGGTGGAATCCTTCAAGGCCCCCGAGCCAGTGGGAACTACGGCCCAAACTGCAGAATCCTTTATAAATGCATTCTATGGACACCTCCAGGAATGCATGGATCATGCTATCCCAAACAAAACCAAGACCCAATCTTCCAAAGGCAGACGTCCAGTCTGGTGGACCCCAGCCATAAATAAGCTGTACAACAGAAGGAGGAAGCTACTACACGATAGAGCAAAATCCCTAAAAGGGAAGGCATCTCTGATCAGTACTAGCAAAAAATTACAATCCCTCATAAAATCCTCCAAGGTCAGCTTCGAGAGAAAAATTGCACAGGACTCTAAAGAAAATCACAAGGCTTTCTTTAGTTATGCTAGGAACCTGGGTGGCAACTCCCAGATATGTTCAGAGTTGATCCAAAATGACAAAAAATACACTGAACCCACAGACATTGCCAACATCCTGGCAGACAGATTCAGTGCAAACCCCCCCCCCAAAAGAGCAAATAACTATCCCAGCAGAGTGCAGGCTCCCTAACATCTCAGATGCTCAGGTGAAAGCCGCCCTCTCCAAAGCAAAAAACACAGCATCAGTGGGACCTGACGGTGTCCCGGGTTGCGTCCTACATGAACTCCAAGAAGAGCTAAACCCTCACGTAAAGCTGCTGTTCAATCTCAGCCTTACTACAGGATATGTACCCAAACAATGGTGTACAGTGACAGTGGCCCCACTCCACAAAGGTGGTGCCTCTACGGACCCTGGAAACTATTGCCACATAAGCCTGACTAGCCTGGTCTGCAAAGCTATGGAGAGGATCATCATGGAACTCATAAACAAAGACATTGGGGACCTACAGACACTGGATCCTACCCAATTCGGCTTTGTTAAAGGCAGATCCTGCCTCTTGAACCTGGTAGACTTCTTTGAAACAGTCACCAAGGCCATTGATGAAGGGAAGGTAGTCCACACAGCCTGCCTGGACCTCGCAAAAGCCTTCGACACAATACCCCACTCGAGCATCATAGATAAGCTATCCAGCTTAAATATAAACCCCTATGTCATAAGATGGGTTGCAAACTGGCTCAAAGACAGAACCCACATGGTCAGAATTGCTGGAGCCATGTCAGACTTGAAACCAGTTACAAGTGGCATCCCACAAGCTCAGTCCTGGGACCTCTCTTGTTCGGCATATATTTTTCTGAGGTACAGGCTAACACGGGAGGACTGTGGCTGACCAAGTTCGCAGACGACTGCAAACTGGGCACCATAATTGACTCTCCAGCTGACACAAGTATCCTCCAAAAGGGTCTCACAGAGACATATAACTGGTGCCAGAGCCATGGCCTAAAGCTAAACGATGAAAAGTGTATAGTCATACCCTTTGGCAAAAACAAAGTGCCCACAAATTACCACATAGGTGGTAATCCATTAAGTACGGAAGAAGTAATTAGGGACCTGGGGACCCAAGTTGATAGTAATCTCTCCTTTGACAACCACATTGCCAAAGTGGTTAGAAAGACCTTCTATATAGCCCATCTTATCATAAAAGGATTCGTTTCTAGCCCCCATGTTCAATGGACTTTGTAAACCAACATGCAAGTAGTCCACTATCCTGGACTGCTAAAATTAACCTTTCATCTTTTGGTTTAAATTCACCTCGCCTTAACCATTCCTATGTCAGATACTGATCGACATGAGGTAGTTCCATGAGTTTTCTGTACTTGCAACTATATTTTTTGCCTTTTACAAATTTCTTGTCTTCTCATCCATACCTTCTCCTTATATTCTTTCTTTTGTTTTTTTTTTTGGGTTTTTTTTTGGAACATTCAGTTGCTGCCTGATGTTGTCTACTTCTGGTTTGGTTTCCATTCCCGCTTGATATGCTTCTGCTAAACTAAGCAAGGAAGTCATCTAAGATTGTTGCCTTCATGTTTCAAAACTTTCACTATGTTTTGATCTGATAAGGTCAGCGGATATGTATGCAATCCTATGATTACAGGTCAATGCATGTAATCAGTTTTGAGGAGGCCCATACGTCCTTCAGAATAAGGAGAAGGAGTTGGTTCTGTATGAGACTCACAGTTTTTGATGTTTTCTTTTTTTGACACCTCCATGTATATGCTGGTCATACCTTACGTTATTGTTTATGATGTTGCAAAGTAATTTTGTGTGAACTACAATTTTTATGTGTGTGTAATTGGCAAACAAAATTGTGAAATCATGTTTGTTGTTGTATGCTTATTTTGGAAAAAAATATTAATTTACTTTTCTTTGTGTTTAATAGAAAGTTAGAGTTACAAAGCCAGGATTCTGTTGAAGAGAAAGATTCTTGAGTGAGTTCTTGTAGTTTATTTAGAGCTGGAGGTATGGCAGATGATGGTGGAGTCTTCTGCATACTGTGCTATGGAAATAAGTTTGACTGCAGAAGTAGCGAATTTGCAATCCCTACTTTACTGAGATCATGCACACTATAACTAAATTTTGCAATCGCTTGTATACTCAAATGCATGTGTCAGTCCTTATCGCTATTCAACCGCATGGATTCCTGATCACTTGAAATTAAACTATATTCTGTGACTCATTTACATGACAGGATCTGTATGTATGTGTGGCCATGTGTTTGAACTTTCTTTGTATTGAATATTCACTTTGTTGCATGTATGCTATATTGTAACAGGTAGTATGTTTGTGTGCATGTCTGTGTGTGTGTATGTGCATGTGTGTGCATGAATACTTGGATGTAAGGGTTAAAGGGCTATGGAAGGAGATAGATGTAGTATATGTGAAAATGTGTGGGGTATAGGGTTAGGGTAAGGGTTTGGTATGGGGATATATTTAATGGTGTATGCATGTGTTGATGTATGTGTGTGTCTGAGTCTGTCTGCTTTAGTGGCAATGTTGTTATGGAAAGGGACATTTTTAGGATAATGTGTGGGGCAGTGGCATGGTTAGACTAGGGTTAGCACCTATATATGTATATATATATATATATATATATATATATATATATATATATATATATATATATATATATACACACATACACATGTAAATTAATATTATGGTATTATATATAAATATTTATATGGGCCCGTATCAGTTGATTTGAGTTTTCAGAAACTTAAACTCCATAGGACTGGGTAATTGAAAATCGAAGCTTTTGAATGGAGATCACAGTACAGTGACGATCAAGAAACATACCATTTCCTCACTGTAGTGAGATGTTGGAGTTCATATATATAATTTGTTGGGGATGTGGTGGGTGCAGAGGAGCTTGGATGTTTGCATTTTCAGAAACCTGATCTTATGGTCTCTTCAGTTGATCATCTGACATAGATCCATATATATGTATATATATATATATATATATATATATATATATATACATGGATTCACTACTGAATCCTGAAAGTACACAATCCTGAAGCCCAAAATACAGAGACTATAATCCCTAAACCCCACATTACCGAAATGTTAAAAGCGTGAAATTCAAAATCGTGGAAGTACTACATACATACAGCACACACACACAAACATATACACAGCCTCCCCCCATAACCAAACAAACCACCCTACACTAAAGATAAGCAGGGGGCTTCACCCCCTGCACCCCCCAACTGGGGGGCTGTGCCCCCCACACACCCCTACTTTAATATTCTAACTCAAGAGATCGCACAAACATACACACAAAGCAAACTCACACCCACACATTACAGCCCCTCACACACACACACACACACACACACACACACACACACACACACACATGCACACACAACACAGTCACAACACACACTTGCACACACTAAAGCCCCTCACAAACACACTTACACACACATACTTACCTGAACCACAACACCAGAAGCGCTAACTCAAAATCCCTTAACATCGGGATTTTGAATTTTGCACTTCTGGTCTTTCGGTAAAGTGGGGTTTCGGCTACATGATTTCGAGATTTTGAAATTCGAGATTTTAAAAGTTCAAGATTTAGTAGTGTTCCCATATATATATATATATATATATATCTTTATATATATATATGTGTGCGTGTGTGTGTGTGTGCGCGTGCGCGTGTGTGTGTGTGTATGTATACATATGTCTGTGTGTGTATATATATATATATATATATATATATATATATATATATATATATATATATATACACACACACGCACACACACACACACACACACACAGACACACGCGCGCGCACACACACACATAAATATCTGTATGCGTATATATATATATATATATATATATATATATATATATATGTATATATTATATATATATATATATATATATATATATATATATATATATATATATATATATATATAGTGACAGATAGATAGATATATGAGTTCTCTTATATTTTTATTTTGTTGATACATGTTCTGGCAATTATGAATGATCAACATATGTGATCAACTTATCATTGTGAGAACACTGTTACAGCAAGGATAAGCCCTTTTCTGACTAGTGTGCAATCTTGGAGATGGTTAGAGGAGGTTGAAGGGGGGCTTTTCCCTCTGAAAAATCTATTGTTACTTACCTTCCATATCCCGTGGTTATATCCAGGGCATTCACATTTTCCTGACAATCTTTTAAGACTAATGAGTTTTTGACAGAGAGAGAGAGAGAGTGAGAGAAAGATGCTCAACAGTATATGAATTTTCACCACAGTTTTCCATCATATGAAGAATCGTTCCAATACTTCTAGAAACAAACATGTCTGCTAGCCAACTTCACATTTTCTATAATGAAAATTTATTTGCAGTGAAAAACTAAATTGGTGAATAAACAGAACAAAAACTGCAGTCCTTCTTATTGTGTTAAGATTTCCCCAATCCATACCTCTGAGCTATCTACATTTTCACAGTTATGTCCAGGTCATTGCCTCATATTTTTGATCTGTTCTGCATACATTTTGTAGTATTCAGACAAACCACCAGGGGCTGATGTCAGTAAACAATAGCAAACGTGAGTTTCAGACTTTGTATCCTTCAGAAAATGCAAGGTAAAGAAAAACCTGATCTTTTAGTAAACCTTTAAATTTATAAAAGCTATAATTAAAAATTGTCTCGAGTTTTGAACCTTTGCCTCCCTGTTATTTTTGGCTTTGTTTGGATTTCTTGTGCCAAGAGGTTGTGAGGTAAGTGTCACAGAGGTGTGGCATCCTGAAGTTCGTATTGTGATTTTTCACAAAGTCAGCTTCCAAAGCATCAACATGTTTCATTCTCTTTTTCTTCCTGAACTGTTTTCCACTCACCAGACAGGGAAGCCTATCAGCAAATAATGCTACCCTTGGTCATCTTCAATCTGCAGACACATGCTATCACACACATAACAACTTCCCAGAAACGTCTTTGCTGGTCCTCACTAGCCGCAGGCCAATAATCTGGAATCTGCTTCTAGTGAATGCAAGGTAGCTCTAATATCTATCTTGTGAGGATCAGTTCTTCATACTTCTCAAACGTATGCTGTTTCCCTCAGACTTTGTAGGTTTTTAAATATAGTCCATTACCGGATTAACTGCAGCTTCCGCCCTAACTTTTCATACAGGCAGATTAACTGTTTCTGCTACCTCACTGTGCCTCACTATATATATTTGTTTATATATCTATACACACACACACACATATATAAATATGTGTGCATGTGTGCATGTGTGTGTGTGTGTGTGTGTGTGTGTGTGTGTGTGTGTGTGTGTGTGTGTGTGTGTGTGTATGTGTGTGTAGAGAGAGTGAAATAGTAAAAATAGTAAGGTGCAGTCAGGTAGATGAAGGATTTAAACTGTCTGAACGTACATACATACATACCTACATAGATACATACATATACATAGACACACACACACACAGATAGAGAGAGAGAAGAATTGCATTTTTATTGCAGTCTGTCAAACAGCATATTTTAGAGAAGTTGTCATAAAGAGAGAATCTACACAATCATTGAGGAGGAATGTAAATTCATTCAGTTACCAGTACTCAGTCTGATTCTAATATCCCATGTTTTGATCCAGGGAATGAAAAATAAAGTCCATGCTGGCAATCTACACAATTATGGAGGAAGAATTAATTTCATTCAGTTACTAGAACTCAGTCTGACTCTAATATATCATGTTTTGATGCAGGGAATGAAAAATAAAGTCCATGCTTGCTTTATAACTGTTTAAATGTTTTGGCTGATTTTGTGGAGTGTAGCAGTTTCCCTCTGTCTCCATGAGTAATGATTCCGCATTGACCTGTTTAGACAATCATAACCTGACACACCATCCAAGAATAAACTCTTTAAAGAAGTTATTTATTTTGGCTCCAGATTCCTGAAAGCAATGATGTTGTACTGTACCAGTTGGAATGCATCTGAAGCCCACCCTCCCATAAGTAGGGTAGGGATATGTCCGTGCTTCACCGTGAGTTGATTGCTCTGTTTGAAAGGCAAGGCATGGAGTTGTTGGAGATTCTCATGAAACATAACAATAATACCACTGACTCTATGCATTCCGAATTAATGGAACTTGATAAAAATTTGCATGATGATCTTTTGTTTGATTCATCAATTCTAGCATATAAATCTGTTTTGCAGAAAGCAGACAGATTTATAGGGGACATTCAGTTGAAAAAAGGTAAAGAATTACTATAAAGAGACATTGCAGCTTATAAGGCTGGGACTGCATATCCAAAACCAGTGTCTACTTTGCAAACTACAACATCATCCAATTCTATTGTAGGTAAAGACGAGAGCCAAGGAGGTGGAGCTGAACAGCGATCCAACAATGACGTCCCTTTAGGGCGGGACCCTCCACCCAGGTCTGAGAGGATATGCAACCAGACCTGGAAACACAGTACAGGAATCATTGGAATCGACAGGGGAAACAACAACAATTTAATTTGTTTTGGGGCAAATTTGTTTCAGGGAGGACAGAGGCAGTCCAACAGATGGAACTAACTATGGGCAACAAAACTAACTTTGGTGGCTTGGAAAATGTGGAACATTGTTTCTAACTGATTCCAAGGGTTAAAATATTTGACCAGGTGAGTTCAGATGTAGCTGGTGGTTACACGGTGCACATGAACAGAAAAGGTGACTTTGCTGTTCACAATTATTCTGGGTGGCATTTTGACTTGGAATTGCCTGAATTATTCAGCAAAGGTTTTAACTTCATTCCCACTAAGAGAGCGAACTTGGTGGAACTTATATTAGACTTAAAAACATATGTCAGGAAGTTGAATTTATGCTTACTGTTTGGGAGTGATTTATCACATAATCAACACAACGTTTTCCATAGGGGCAGCATGTTTAATCCACCTCTACCAAGTGTGTTAGTTTTGTTTAAAGCCCTGTGTGATTTTGTTTTCAGGGTGATGTTGCATGACAAAGTTGATACTAATTTGTGGAATTTAACTAGGAGTGAAACAATGTTGCTTAGTAAATTAACGTCTGACAAATCTTTGCGTATTATGAAACCTGATAAGGGGGGGGGGGTGGGGTCATTATTATGACTAGGACTGACTACAACAATAGGATGAATGTTTTACTATTGGACGGTGTTATTTATGATAAAGTCTTTGAATTTGGTTAACATTTCTTACCACAAAATAGATCTGGCGTTAAAAGATTTACTTGACCAGGGTCAGATTGATGCGGATTTATACAATTATTTAAATGTCAGCCATCCTAGGGTACCAAATATTTTCGGTATCCCTAAAATACATAAGAGTCTTAACGCCCCCCCAATTAGGCCGATTGTCTGTATGATGGGATCTAAGACATTTTTCATTGGTAAATATATTGATTTAAAGCTGAAAAATGTTTTGAGCTCTGAACAACACATTTGTATTGATTCATGACACTTTTTGAAAAATCTAAATGAAGTTAAGGTCGAAGATTATACTTTGTTTTTGACTATTGATGTTGTGAATTTGTTAAACACTATCCCACACATTTTGGGTTTAGAATGGTTTGAGGAGTGTCTTTTTGACTCGAGGAGGTTTAACAACAATGACGTTTCGGTCTTAGTAACATTGATGGAACTTGTTTTAAAATACAATTTTATTTACTTTGAGGGTCAGTTTTTCATACAACAAACAGGGGTTGCAATGGGGGCATGTTGTGCCCCCATTTTTGCAAACATTATCATGCTCATGTGGGAGCGGAAGTGTCTTTTTAAATCCCCTTACACTAGTTTATGGGACATCTATGTACGTTACATTGATGATTTGTTTTTTGTGTGGAAGGGGGATGAGTATGAGGTGGAAGAATTTGTTGAATTTATTAATGGTACAACTGATTTCCTTCAATTCAAGTTTGAATATAGGAAGGATGTTATTAATTATTTAGATGTGTTAGTAAGTAAGGACCTTGAACACAAATGTTTAGTTAGTAATGTGTACAGGAAGCCTACTTATAGTAATGGCCTGTTACACTACCAAAGTTGGCCTCCAGAGCACATTAAAAAAGGCCTGGTGAAAGGACAGTATGCATGAATTTCATGTATGACCACAAGAGATGGTGATTTTTGTGAGCAAAGTATATTATTGAAAGAGATATTGGAAGCCAGGGGGTACCCACTGAAATTAATTGACAGGGTGTATGATGAAATACTCACCAAGAGGGGGGGTGGGCGTTTTTGCACCATTGTTAAACAAAGAGTATCAGAACCCCCAAATGGATTCCAACACTGTAGTTCTACAGAGTGACTTTGAGGAAGTGTGTTCTAAATCTACGTGGAAGTTATCATTCGTTACAAAATTCTGTGCTGACTACAAGGACATCACACACATTTTGTGTAAAAATTGGACTATTTTTAACCATCAAACTAACATTTTGGAGAAGGTGGGGAAAAAAACTGGTATTATTTACAGGAGGGGAGTGTCTTTTAAACAATTGTTGCAGAGAAACAACGAGGTTGGACAAACACAGGCTAAGGGGATTAAGCCTTGTGGTTTTTGTTCACAGTGTCCATTTTTTTTGGTAGAGGTAATTACATATGTATTAATGGTACCAAAATTAATATTTTAGGAATTTATTCCTATTATACTAAGGGAGTGGTTTATGGAGCCACATGTTGCTTATGTCCAGGTTATTATATTGGGAAAACCAAAAGAAATTTTAGGGAGAGGATTTACGAGCATATCAGAGACATTAACACCTCCAACCCTAATAATACTTTGTATAAACATTTAGCACAATTTCCTGGGCATAATTTCAGATTTTTCATCATTGAAAAAGTGGCTTATGATATTAGGGGAGGACCATGGGAGGATTACCTTAATTTCAAGGAATTATGGTGGCAAATTAAACTTAACGCCACTTGTCCTCCTGGCCTCAATGATAGTATTAGTTTCAATAGCTTCTTGAAGATACGTATGCATTTTGGATTAATTGAATATTAGCTTATTTTGCTATTGATATTTATTATTAAGGTTTTTAAATAGGTAGTTATTGTTTTTGTATATAATGGTTAGTTTTAATAATTTTGTGTATTTATGTACTGTGGTTTTAAGTCAAACAGTCCTATTGACTTACATGTGATCAATTATGTATTCAAATCCTGTATTTAAAGTGAGGCAAACTAATGGTGTTTGTATTCTGATGAAGTCAGCTGTGCTTGCTGATGAAAGCTCTCAATAAATTGTTTGAACTAAAGTTGGTGGTGTTCTGTGGACCCGTGGTTTGGTTTCATCAGCTGTTGATTGTACTGTATAGGACTGTTCTAGTTAGAAAATTCATAAAACAGGCTCCGTGTGCCAGTGTAGCATATATACTGTACCAATATAGGACTGCTCTAGTTAGAAAATTCATAAAACAGGGTCTGTGTGCCAGCATAACATATACACAACACCAGCATTGGACTGATCTAGTTAGAAAATTTGAAAAAAAGCACTGTGTGCCAGTGTATTATATACACTGCATCAGCATAGGACTACTCTAGTTAGAAAATGCATAAAACAGGCTCAGTGTGCCAGTGTAGTATATACACTGCACCAGCACAGGGCTGCTCTAGTTAGAAAATTCATAAAACACGCTCTGTTTGAACCAGTGTGGCATATACACTACAGTAGCATAGGCCTGCTCTAGTTAGAACATTCATAAAACAGGCTATGTGTGCCAGTATAGTGTATATACTGCACCAGGATAGGACTGCTCTAGTTAGAACATTCATAAAACAGGCTATGTGTGCCAGTATAGTGTATACACTGCACCAGGATAGGACTGCTCTAGTTAGAACATTCATAAAACAGGCTATGTGTGCCAGTATAGTGTATACATTGCACCAGGATAGGACTGCTCTAGTTAGAACATTCATAAAACAGGCTATGTGTGCCAGTATAGTGTATACACTGCACCAGGATAGGACTGCTCTAGTTAGAAAATTCATAAAACAGGCTGTGTGTGTGCCAAGGCATTATCAGCTTTGTCATGATTACATCTTACGATAAAATGATGTACTTCTTCCTAGGCCCATGATGTCCTACTAATTAGTACACAGTTCTCATACTGAGACACATTTTTAGTCAATTAATTCTGTACTTATAAGCTGTAGAACAATATTTCCTGCTCTCTTTTTCATGTTTCACTGTATTTTAATTAGTTGCTTCCTACTGGCATTAAACGCTTGACAGAGAGAAAAATTCTGTCATATCTGTTAGTGAACTTAATAAGGTAAAAAAAACACCACATAGTAAGAGTTAGAAAACCTTTAGCATCTTTTCAAATATTTATAAAAATGCTTTCAGAGAGGCTTTTTATTGATGTCTACCTTTAATATATCTCCTTTTGCTAATGAGGCATGGAACATGTGGCAATATTAGTGCTTACCAGACATATCAGTGTATACACGACATATTAGGGCATTAGTATAAACAAGACATATTAGTGCACATCAGACATACTAGTGCATACCAGACATATCAGTGCATACAACACATATTAGTGTATTAGTACAAACAAGATATATTAGTGTATTAGTATAAACAGGACATATTGTTGCACACCAGACATACTAGTGCATACCAAACATATTAGAGTATCACTGTATCGAAGACATAATAGTGCACACCAAACATGCTAATGTATACCAGATATATTAGTGTATTAGTCTATACAAGACATATCAGTGCATTAGTGTGTACAAGACATAGCAGTTCACACCATACTAGTGCATTAGAGTATACAAGACATATTAATGCACACACTACATATTAGTTTATACCAGACATATTAGTGTATATCAGACATGTTAGTGTATATCAGACATGTTAGTGTATAGCAGATATATTAGTATGTCAGTGGATATCAGACATATTAGTGGATATCAGACATGCTAGTGTATAGCAGTATATTAGTATGTTAGTGGATATCAAACATATTAGTGTATATCAGACATGTTAGTGTATAGCAGATATATCAGTATGTTAATGGATATCAGACATATTAGTTTATACCAGATAAAGTAGTATATAAGCGCAGAGGTTCTTTGGTTAATTGGTAACTATTGGGTTAACTGCCCTTGTGCAACATTTTAAGCCACCCCAGTTTCCCATTTTTCTGCTTGAAATAACCTATCCCATGGTTCTTCTTCTTCTCCTCTCAGCTTTTCCCGGTTAGGGGTCGCCACAGCAGATCACAGTCCGCTCATGATTGGCAGTGGAGTTTTTAAGGTGTCGAGTTGCCAGCCCGGTGCCCAACCTTTCACAGAAGGCACGCACATGCACGCACTCACACCAGGACCAATTTAGTGTGTCCAATCCACCTACAGCATGTCTTTGGGATGTGGGAGGAAACCGGAGCACCCGGAGGAAACCCATGCGACCACAGGGAGGACATGCGGACTCTGCACAGAAGGCACCCCAGCTGAGAATCGAACTGAAGAACCTCTTGCTATGAGGTGACAATGCTAACCACTGCACCACCATGGGGATCCCATGGTTATTAATCATATATTACATCTATTAAGAATAAATGTTATCATACCATACATAATATAAGGGGATCCATGAATGGGATAAAGCATTTAGGAGATGCTTCTGTCCATTAGAAGTAGACCTTATGTTTCCAATCAATACATCTAAGTTGCATTTGAAAACGGACAGGAATGAACTTTGTTTTATATGGGTGAGGAATATGTTCCACAGCAGCGGCATCCACTGCAAACTATACATATCGCTCCAAACCATTCTGTTGGTGTTGGAAAAGAGGTTTAGATCCCCAGACTGAATATTTCTGATGCCATTTGACTTGCTGATGTGCCGTAAATCCATCAGTAATATGTTGGAGGATGCCTTGTATAGGTGCATAGGTTTATAGGATGTTACTAGGCTATTGACCTGAGGGTCTTTACAAGCCTAGATGTTAAATCCTAATATAATACTAGATAAGAGATATCTTCTTTGCCCATAGTTTTTCTAGCAAGGACTACCCATGTCCAAGGAGATGCCGGGGCAATCCCTAGCAGAAATTTACAGTTTCTCATCCAGTCATCCAGGTTGTTCTTAAACAGGGTCATGGAGGTGCTCTGCCTGATCTGGACTAGAAGCCTATTCCAGAAGAGTAGCAACCTCTGAGGGATGTATCTGTCTCTCCAGCAGGTCCTGTTTATGTTGCAGGCTAGATTGAGATCCCTGAAACAGGTGACTCTAATTCCATTTGACTTATAAATGTGCAGCATTTCCATTAGATTTGGGTCAGAGACAGCTCTGTAAACCAGGCATAAGTCGGCTCTAAATAGTCTATATGCTACTGAGTGCAGTGACAGCGACTTCAGTCTGCCCATATAATACATATGTTGGAGATCCTGCATTTTCTTAGTTAGAAATCTCTGAGGTCTCTCAAGTTGCTGCAGGCGTCTAGTACTGTACATACCAAAGGGAGCATTATATTCAGTAATAGGCCTGATGAGTGGTGAGTGCAGTGGAGTTATAATCTCTTTTACTCTTGAGGCAATGCCATTGCTATTTGGGTGAGTGACATAGAATGCTTTCCACACCATGGTAGACACATGGTGGTCAAAGTTGAAGTCACAGTCACCTTGTGTTCCCAGGTCTCTCACACTACTGAATTGGTACTTAGAGTATTATTGTTTATTTTATAATCATCAGGGACATTGTTTTTACCAAAGGGAATGATGATGCATTTTTTAGCATTTAGTTTAAGGCCATGGCTTTCAAACCAGTCATTGGTCTGTGTAAGCCTCTTTTGAAGTACACTGACATCGTTAATGGACTCAATGATAGCACCTAATTTGCAGATGTCTGAAAACCTGGTTAGCCACAGCCCCTTCATTTTGGCTTGGACTTCTGAGAAGTATATGCCAAACAAGACAGGGCCCAGCACTGACCCTTGTGGGACCCCACTGGTGACAGGTCTGCTGGTGGAGGTAAAGTCTCACATTTTGACTGAGTGTTGTTGATCTGTGAGCCAATTTGCAACTAACCTGACAAAATAGGGTTTGATATTCAACTGGGTTAGTTCATCAGTGATGCCTGAATGTGGGATAGTGTTGAAGGCCTTGGCCAAGTCAAGATAGGCTCTTTGCACGGTTTTGCCATTGTCTATGACTCTGGTCATGTTCTCGAAGAAGTCTACCAGGTTTAGCAGACATTATCTGCCCTTGACAAAACTAAACTGGGACAGATCCAGGGCTTGGAGGTCATATATATATTTATTTATGAGGTCCATGAAGATTAATTCCATTGCCTTACAGATGAGGCTGGCTAAACTTATGAATCTATAGTTAGCCAGGTCTGTTGTCAAGTCGCACTTGTGGAAGGGGATAACAGTTGCTGTTTTTCATTCAGTGGGGACAAAGCCAGTACTCAGGCTGTAGTTGAATAGAGTGCCTAATGGAGTAGCTAGTTCTTCTTATAGAACATTAAGAACGCAGCCTGGAATGTCATCTGGTACCATGGAGGCTGTGTTCTTAGCCTTGGAGAGAGCATTTATGACTTGCACTTTGGAGATGCAGGGAGGAGGAGATGATGAAGACATGGCTTGTGTCATGCTTGGGGAGATAGGGGGTAAAATTTTTGCCAAACCTGTCTGCTAGCAGGTTTGTTATTTCTGCAGGGTCATTGTGTTTGATGCCATCCACAATTAGTTCAGCACACATCTGAGTCCTATCTTTTATGCTCTGGACATAGCTAAAGAAAGCCTTATGGTTATCCTTGGCTATGGTTGCTAAATTTTTCTCATAATTGCTCTTGGAAGATTTTATGAGTTGTCATTTGCTTGTTTAGGCTGAGGAGGTTGCTCTTCCAGTTCTAGGATCTCATTTTTGTATTTTTAGACAGCAGCTTCTTTCACTTATGTATAATTTATTAATGCTAGACATCCACCAGGATGGTTTGTTTTTCTGCTGAGGATCTTGCTTTAATCCTATCTGGCACTGCTGTATCTATACATTTGTGTAGATGTTTATACAGGGTTTCAGTGTATACCTTAGTGCATCTGTCAAAGCCATCTGTGGAAACTGGAGCTTGGAAGTTTATTATACCTTCCTTAGGAGGGTATAGCTAGCTTCGGTGAAGTTTTTTAGCCTGACTTCTCCTTTGCGGAGTTGTGGTGCTTCCTACTTCAAAAATGACTGATGTATGGTCAGATTTAACCAGTGCAGGCCCTACACTTGAGGTGTTGCATCAGTCACTCAAATTGGTGAGGACCAGATCTAGAATAATTGAGCACCTTATGGGGTGGTGCACTATTTGTTCCAGGGCATTTGTGTTAACAAGGCCCAGGAACTTTTGTGCAAGTGAATTTGGACTCATATAAGTTTCCCAATTAATAGAAAGATAGTTGAAGTCAACCATGCCTAGGGTGTTAGGTTGTACCTTAATTCTCCCAAGTAGGTCTAAATAAGCTGTGTGGACATCTTGTTTCATGGAAGGGGACCTGTAACTGAGGATGACCTGAAGAGGGGTCTTACCCCTGGTAATTTGGACTTGAAGTAGCTCTAGGGTTGCCAGCTGTCCGGTTTTTGACCAGACTGTCCAGTTTTCAGTCAAATTGTCCAGTTAAAAACAATCATCAAAACCGGACTAGTGAAGTCCGTTTTTTTTTTTTTTTTTTTTTTTGCAGTCAGGAGTCAAGGACTGAAAAGTGAAAACTGAAAACATACTATATGCAATGCTGTGCAATTACCGGTACCGCCGTCCGCCGCCCGTGTTCTCTCCCCATTTCCTTTAAGTACGGCTTATTAGTCATCAATCAGCTGCTCATCATGCATGTGTGCTTATTCCACCATTCACCAGTGTGGAATGGAAATAATTGCGTGGAAATTTTAAGCAGCACAGTTCCAGCGTGAATCGTGATTGAAGAGGTAGTTTTCATTCTGTTTGTTAGCTTTGACTACAGGCTAGTAGCACTGTATGTTGCTATGTTTGTTTGAAAACCAGGAAAATACCTCATCTGAGGTTTCCTGTGTAAAAGCTGTGGTTGCATGCTTATGTATGTATTGAAATAAGTGACTTGCTAGGTGCTCATGTTTAGATTTTGTACAGCGCTATATGTACCTTGTCTGGTTGCATGTTTCTAATGCTGTCTCATAAGAGTCAGAGCCCGTAAAGCTTTTATTTTCTGTAATTGGTTTTAAACATTTAGAAAAGGGCATCTAAATGTTTTCTGTGCTAAAATTAGGTGGATAAAAGGTGTGGGTAGAAAAGTTGTATTACTACTTCACAATCACAGGCTATAATCTTAAGGTTTAAAAATCAAGTTTGTGTATAAGAGAAATTACGTGATCCAGATACAGGAGTCTGAATTAGTGAGCACAGCAGACAAGTTGCACTTAGTTTGACTAGTATATATTTTGCATCTGTTTGTTAAAATTAGCTGTAATCTTGGGTTGTCAAAATTTATGAAGTGTAAGTGTTTCATTGAGCTTATGTCAAAACATCAAATGACACAAACGTCAGGAGTCCGTGCATTAAAAACAAACATCATCTCCCAATCCATCAAAATAAAACAAGTGTTCCCCCCTGCAAAAACAACTGTATTTGTTTCAACTCCCGATCCCTCAAAACAAAAATAAATGTTTTGCAGAGGGACAACCCCCTGCAACTATTATACCCCTTTATATTTTCTAACTCTCAAGATCACAACAATCCAGGAGAGGGTAAATAACCCTTACCTGCAGTATTCTGTGACTTCACGTGCCCACACTCACAGCATATGTAACCAAACTACCTAAAAACACACACAGAACTGGAAGTTGCTCTATTGTAATACCAGCTTTAAAAAAGTATGGAAGCACAAAGTATCTAACCACTTTTGAAGCTGATGATTCAAGGTCCACTTTGCTTCTGGCTGCTGTTTGTGTTGAAGTGCGAGTGTGTACCTCTCAGCTGTTAAAGATGTTAAGTGTCATATTATAGCTCAAATTTTTGATTTATCCCTTCTGTATTCTGTAATTTTGTGAAATGAGGTGATGATTTATAGTCAACCCATAATGGTAGTCACCAAAGTCAGAGAGTTGTTTTAATTGAGAAAATGTGTATCCTTTGAAGTACTGTTATTGTCCCAACTTTTAAAACCAGAAATATAATTTACAATAATTATTGATTATTTTGCCTCTATTGCTGATTCTGGAGATAAGAAACTGAGAACTGTTTGGCAAGATATGTTACAGCTTTTGAAGCAGTTACTTGGCTTCCCAAATAGTACTTTATTATCTGCTGCAGAAGGTTAATTATAACAGTAATACTGAAGAACCTGAAGTTATTTTTCTCTTGCTTTCAGAGCACTGTCAACATCTTTCCTATATTAAGGTGTTCATAAGTAGGTACTAGGCTATCGGCCCTAAGGCCTGTAAAAGCCTAGCCGTAAAGATTCCCTGGCTTTCACCACCCAAAATTATTTTCCTGTGTCTCTGTTGAGCAGAGCCACAGAAGTGATCCCCAGGGTGTATTTCTTATCTCCCATCCAAGCGTCAAGATTTTTCCTAAAGAGGGCTAATGAGGTGCTCTGCTTGACATAAATGGGCAATCTGTTCCAAAGTATGGGGAGTCTCTGGGGCAGGAACCTATCCCTCCAGCATGTCTTGTTTATTGTGGGAAAACACTGTACAAACTCCATTTTTCTGTTTCACAAAAAGAAACAGACTATCAGTGTTTGTTACAATTGGCTGATTTACTATGCTTTTTTACAGGAAAGCATAGTAAATCGGCTGAAAGCAGGCATCCGGAACAGAAAAAGAGGGCGTTCCCATCAGCTGATATCACAGTGATGTCACAAACTGGGTGTGGCATTGATGGGAGAGTGGGTGGGAATGGGTGGAGTTATGGGTGATGCGAGGGGCGTGACCTTAGTCTGGTTTTAGCCACAAAGAAATCTGGCAACCCTAAGTAGCTCCATAGATTTTTCTTGTCTAACCAGTCTAGAGGTGTAATTATCATTAATGAAGACATATACTCCACCTCCTTTGGTTCTCACACCTTCAATTTTCAGTCTAAAAGTGTGGAAGGCATTGTAGCCATGCAAGGCTGGGGTACTTTCTGCGGCCTTTAGTCAAGTTTCTTTGACTGCACATATGTTAATACCTTGCAGGGAGAGAAGTGCTTCCAGAGAGTGCAGTTTCTGATTTAAATTCCTAGCATTTAGCAGCATGACCCTTAGTTTCTTTGTGTTTGAGATTTTCACTTCGGGAATTTTGTGGTTGCGACCTTGCCTAAAAAGGCATTTTGGGAGAGGTTAAGTACCTTAGTCAGCAATTGAAAGCCTAGAGGTGCCAGGTGAAGGCCATGTCTGACAAAGCAGCATGATCTATCCACCATGTCATCACTGGCTGACAGGAACTGGATCCCCTTAGAATGACACCAGAAACTAATCCAATTATTGAAGTCAATCATTTTCTGTTTATACTGTGGTATCATCCTAGGTGAGGGTAAAATGCTGCTCAAAGCTAGGGACTACTCACCTAGGACACATATTCAGAGAGCTCAATCATAGCTCTCTTCATCTAGTCCAGAGAGGTACGTCTGAAGTTGTTCACACCAACATGAGTTATGATGGAGTCATAACGGTTCTTGCTGTTGAGAGACTTGAATGTGTGTGCAATCTGGTGAATCCTGGTACCAGATGGGCAGCTGACTGCAACCTTCTTCTTGTTCAACCAGGTGAGTGGGGCATTTGTAGGTCTCACTACAGAGTCATGTATAACTAAAACATTTGGAATAGTTGTGTAGTGCCTTCAGGACTTTTTTGGTGAGACATAGGTACTAGTGTTTTATGTGTATTGGGTGCTTTAGGTGTTATTTTAGGTGCAGCATGTTTGTGTTTTGGAGGTCTCTGGTGTTTAGGCAGGTTTCTGGACAGTACCTCTGCATATGAAGGTTTATGTGTTGGGTGCATATTACGAATAGGAGCTGTGGTGTGTGAGCTGGAAACCTGTTTAGTGTTGCTGTTCTGGGAGTGAGAGAGCAGTGATTCCAGATTTTTAGTGTAGGAACATCTCTCAGAAATTGTACTTGAGTTATTTAAGAGTAAAGGATTTTCGGTGTACATGAAGCATTTCCTACATTGGCCAAAAGCCCATGTCCACCAGGCTGGCAGAAGAAACAGAGGGAAACTGACAGTCTGTAATGCAAGGTTTGAACCTGGTGTATCAGCTTATAGATAAGGAGAAAAGTAGGGGGGGTATCAGGCAGGGAGCTATTTTAGGGTGACTAACCTATGGTGTATACAGTAGGAGGTCTATAGGTCTGTAAAAGAGGGGGATCCATAGGATCTGATGTTGATAGGTAAGTGGCAACATTTCTGCTGTGTAATTCACTGAACAGCTGAGCTATTCAAGAACTGCTCTGCTAGATATCAGCTGCTTCTAAGAGAAAATACTTCCACTGGTGCTTTTGCATCTGTAACCGCCAAGTGTTTTGGTGTGTTATGCACAAGCAAGAGCAAAGCAGCTAATACAAAAAAAAACTGAAAAAGCTCAAACTCATCCTTCCCCCACCTGAAATAAAAAAGACCACAGTGAAAAACTTCTCAAAAGCCGACTTCACACTTCTAAAAACTAGTGTGGTCTCCTTTAAGGCCCCTGAGCCAGTGGTAAACATTACTCAAACTGCTGAATCACTTACAAATGCCTTCTACCAGCACCTACAGGACTGCATGGATCAGGCAATCCCAAACAAAACTAAGACTCTTTGTACCAAAGGCAAGCGTCCAGTCTGGTGGACCCCAGCCATAAACAAGCTCTACAACAAAAGGAGGAAGCTACTACAAGATAGAGCAAAATCCTTGAAAGGTAGGACACCTTTGATCATTATAAGTAAAAAACTAAGAGCTCTCATAAAATCATCCAAGGCAAATTTTGAGAGACAAATCGCCAAGGACTCAAAAGACAATCATAAGGCCTTCTTTAGCTATGTTAGAAACCTAGGAGGAAACTCCCAGATATGCTCAGAATTAGTTCAAAATGATGTGAAGATTACTGAACCTACACACATTGCCAACATACTGGCTGACAGGTTCAGTGCAAACTCCCCTCCCCCAAAAGAATAGAGATCTATACCAGAGGATTGTAGCCCCCAAACATCTCCAACGCCCAGGTGAGAACTGCTCTCTCCAAGGCAAAAAACATAGCATCCATGGGACCGGATGGTGTCCCCGGCTGTGTGCTCCACGAACTCAATGAGGAATTCAACCCGCAGTTAGGACAGCCGTTTAATCTTAGCCTCATCTCAGGATACGTACCCAAGGAGTGGCGCACGGCGACTGTGGTCCCACTTCACAAGGGCGGTGCCTCCACCGACCCTGGAAATTACCGTCCCATTAGCTTGACAAGCCTTATCTGCAAAGCCATGGAGAGGATCATAATGGAACTCATAAATAAAGACATAGGGAACTTGCAGACTTTGGATCCAACCCAGTTTGGCTTTGTCAAAGGCAGATCATGCCTTTTAAACTTGGTTGACTTTTTCGAGACAGTCACCAAGGCCATTGATGAGGGAAAGGCAGTCCATACAGCCTACCTCGACCTGGCAAAGGCCTTCGACACAATACCCCACTCAGTTATCATTGAAAAACTCATCAGCTTGAATGTAAACCCATACATCACAAGATGGGTTGCAAACTGGCTAAGTGACAGAACCCACAGGGTCAGAGTTGCTGGAGCCATGTCAGACTCAAAGCCTGTCACAAGTGGTGTCCCACAGGGCTCAGTCCTGGGTCCACTCTTTTTCGGCATCTACTTTTCTGAAGTACAAGCAAACACAGGAGGGTTATGGCTGACAAAGTTTGCAGATGACTGCAAACTGCGCCCCATAGTCGAAAACACATCTGACACAGATATCCTTCAGAAGGGCCTCACAGAAACGGATAACTGGTGCCAGAGCCATGGCCTAAAGTTAAATGCCAAGAAATGCATAGTCATACCCTTCGGGAAAAACAAGGTTACCCCTAGCTACCATATAGGTGGCAATCCACTGAGCACAGAAGAAGTCATCAGGGATCTGGGGACCCAGGTTGACAGTAGCCTTCGCTTGACACTCATGTTGCTAAAGTAGTTAGGAAATCCTTCTACATTGCCCACCTGATCATGAAGGGATTCACATCTAGATCAAGGGAGGTCATCGTCCCCCTGTACTCATCACTCATTAGACCTATGATTGAGTACAATGCACCATTCAGAATGTATCTGACCCGACACCTGCAGCAGCTGGAAAGGCCCCAAAAGTTCCTCACCAAAAGGATAAAGGGTCTCAAAAATATGTCTTATGCTGCCCAACTGAAAGAACTCCAGCTCTATTCAGTCTCATACCGCTTGCTCAGAGGTGACCTGTGCCTGACATATAAGGCCATGTCAAACCCAGATTTGATGAATATGCTTCACCTCAAAAAATCTAGATCCCTCAGAACCACAAGGGCGGAGACTTAAACCTTGACACGGTTATTAATAGAACGTGCTGGAGGGACAGATTCATCACCCAGAGACTCCCTATGCTGTGGAACAAAATCCGGTACATGTGAGGCAGAGCACCTCGCTGGCCTTGTTCAAGAGGAATCTTGACCAATGGATGGGAGATCGCAGATATACCCCAGGGATTACTTCAGTGTCACTGCTTGACAGAGGCACAGCAAAATAATAGGCATAGTTTTATTCAAACTAAAGGGGTGGCGAAAGCCACATAACTATGGGCTAGGCTTATAAATGCCCTTGGGCAGATAGCCTAGTATGAACCTATGAACCTATGAACCTATGAACTGAGCCTTGAACCAGAAACCTTCAGTTAGATAGTCCTACTGTATGCTCCTGCCACGAGGGTACAGGGGGGCTTCTCCAAAAAGGATGTCCTGATTTTTAGTATTCAATCTACAAATAGAACTGAATTCAGCTGGTGTGAATAATCTAGTCTATACTATGGCCAACAGTGCAATAGAACAACAGAAAAAGCAGGCTATATATTTTTAATTAAATAAGCAACAGTGTAACAAGCAGCACAGCTTCTCTTGAATTAATAATAGCAACAGGATAAAACGCAGAAACAGATATTTTCTTAAATTAAGTAAAAGCGGCAGTTGGTTTGAAATACAGTAAAATTGCAACAAATGCAGCAGTAAAATACAATTCAGAGCAGCAGCAAGGAGTACATTTTTTTAACTGCTGAAGTGCAGTCACAGTATATAATAGAAGTGCAAAGAAAAAATACTTAAAGCCCTTTTACGGGTTTCCCAACTCAGAAAGGCCTGGTAAACACCTACAGCCACTAGATGAATAATCCCTGTCCTCCTAATGTAAAAGCACAATAAGACAGTGTCCAGAGTGAAGTGCTACTGCAAACAAATTTGTTGACCGGGCTAGTCTAGCTGGATATGTGTCCATTTTCAGTAGAGGCCCGGGGAGAAAAGCATAGGCAGTGACATATCATATAATTACATGCAAATAGCAAACAGAAATAAAAAAAAAATATATATATATATATATATATATATATATATATATATATATATATATATATATATATATATACAGCAGACATAACAGTGTATAAATATATATAATTTTGGGAGGTGTGGGGGGCTTGTCCCCTGCATTAGAGAATGCAGGACAGCCTGCCCCCCCCCCCCTGAAAAAATGACTAAAAAATATGTTCATCCTTTTGACTTTGGGATATTTTTTATTTTCATCCATTCATCATGTTGATATTTAGAAAATTGGCATTTCATAGCTGAACCCATATACTCCCCTGACTATACTGTCTGCTCAGCCTGCACACATACAGCTAATTTAAAGATTCACCAGTGCACCTATTGATATGTCTTTGGGACATGAGTGGAAGCTGGAGATGACTGCTGAAACTCACATAGATACAGCAAGAACATATAGACTCCATACAGAAGTCGCCTCAGCTGGGATCACACCAGAGAACCAAGCATTGTAAGATATCATAGGCTAAGTGCTGAATCATTGTACTATCTCACGCAGGTTATTATAGCTTCAAATAGACTGGAAGGACTGTTTGCCCACAGATCCAGAGATTGCTTTTCATTCTTGGATGATGGACAATAAAATAAGTTAATACGTATAATCTAATTGAATGAGTCATTACCTTAATTCGGTCAGCTAACGCTTGGTCAAGTCATCATTTCTCACCTGGCAGCCATGTACAGAAAATCATGTGTTTCATTAAGCTGTACATTTGGACATTTATGTTAAAAAAAGAGGTTCCCTGCTCAGCGTGGATCACATCTGTGGAAGGTTTTGCTCTGGCTAAAACACCTCATCGGGAGCCAGAAGATATCTTCTTCTGGATTCTTCTGGTGAATAAAGATACAGATTTATAGGAGGAATAAGACTTCTTCAAGTAGTCTGGTCTTGTCTCTAAAGAAAATCTAAAATAGCACGAGATGACAGCAGCTGATACTCTTTCAGGGAAAACAAGAATAACCAACCGCAGCAGTACAAGGGAAAAGGAAGACAGAAACAACAAAGGGATTTCCTCCAGTGTTTGAATACACTATTTCCTGTTCCATCGTAACTATCATAACTACTAAAAGAACCAGAATAAAAAGAAATATAATTAACCAGGAAGTACTCAACTTCCTGAATTTGGGCAATTCACCATTCTGGAGGTGTGTGCAGTAGTTACACAAGTGATAAGTGCACTTTTTCACTTGTCTCAGACTCAGACATTTCATTCCATGTAGTATCATTTGCCTAAATAATATTACCTGTGTCATAGGTTCATAGGTTTGTAGGTGTATACTAAGCTAATGACCACTGGGGCCTTTATAACACTAGGGCCTTTATAAACCTAGCCTTGCATCCAAATGTATTCCAAGAAATATTGTGCTTTAGAGGTTATTTTAAAGGGTGTATGTTAGTTAGGGCATTATTTAGCAGCTGATTCTGTCATTCAGCAATGTAGCTGTCAGACCAGGGGTGAATTTTCAGTTTCCCATCCACTGGCCCAGTTGCATTTGAATGGGGTTAGGGAAGGGCTCTGCTTCACATGAATGGGAAGCCTATTCCCTCTAACATGTCCTGTTTAAGTGTGAACCAAAGTTTAAATCCTTAGATGTAGTAGCTCTGATACTGATCTTTTTAGTGATATGCAAGGGTCCATCAGAGTGGGATCAAAAGCTGCCTTGAATGCCAGGCATAAATCGCCTCTCAGAAGTCTCCATGAACCAGAGTATAGGCATATTGGTTACAGCTGAACTGTACAGTAGATTGTGTTTATGCCATGTATTCTTTTTATGAGGAAGCTCTGTGGACATTTCAGTTGTTGCATGTGCCTGGTCAGGTACATATCAAGGAACGCTATACTCAGTGTTGGGTCTGAAGAGGGCTGAGTACAGTGAAACAATGACTTACCTGGATCTAGATGCCATGAGTGACATTGAATAATTTGCTTGCTATCTCAGACTTATGTTGATTGAAAGCCAAGTTACTATCTATGAGAGTCCCCAAAAGTCTTGATTACTGTGTTTACTTTTAGGGGTGTTTTATCAATGAGGTAGTTTTCCTGGGTGTCTGACTTTTCAAAAGTTGCTATTATGCATTTCTTGGCATTGAATTTTAAGCTGTGGCTTTGGCAACAATCATTTGTCTGTGTTAGACCTTCCTATAAGATGTTACTATCTTGAGAGATTTATATGATTGTTCATAACTTGCAGTCATCTGCAGACTTGAAAAGCCAGAGGACTTTGATGTTGTCTTTTACTTCTGAAAAATAGATGCCAAACAGGACCGGATGCAGAACAGATTCTGGGGGACTCCACTGGTAACCAGCTTCTTTGTGGTGGTGCTCTCCCCAGTCCTAACTTCAATGGTCCTGTCTGTGAGCCATCTGGCTATTTTATGAGTTACATAGGGATTTATGCCTAATTCTGTGAGTTTGTTTACAATGCCTAAGTACAGTGTTATATCAAATGCCTTAGCTAGGTAAAGGTAAGCAGTGACCTCATCCATTGCTTTGGTGATCTTCTCAAAGAAGTCCACCAGTTCAGTAGGCATGACCTGCCTTCAACAAAACCAAACTGGGATGGGTCATGTGTCTGAAGTTCCCCTATGTCACTGTTAATCATTTCCATGATTAATTCTTTACATGGCTTTGCATATGAGACTAGTCGAACTAATGGGTCTGTAGTTCCCTGGTTACATTGATGGTCCACCATTGTGCAGAGAGATGACCACTATACTATAATCTTCCATTCATGTGGCACAAAGCCTTTGCAGAGACTTTGGTCGAATAGTGACACCAGTAGCCTTGATAGGTCTTATTTCAGGCTATGTAGGAAGTATCCTGGGATATTATCAGGGCCCATCAAAGCTGTATTCTATTGGCGTTAGACAGCACATCTAAGACCTGTCCCTATTGATAGTTGGAGAGGTTCTGTTAAATGGTATTTCCTGGGGAGAGCAGCTGGGGGTGGGGGGTGAAGAATAAGATGAGTTTGTCAGAGATCTACTATACCTTCTGGTACCATAAATGCGACTACATTTACCAAAAGTTTGGCACACTGTTGTGTACTGCCTTTGCCTTTTTGGACATAGCTAAAGAAGGCATTATGGTTGTCCTTGGCCAGAGATGCTATGTTCACCTCAGGATTTGCTTTTTTGGGCCTGATTAGTCTTAGTTGTCTATTTAGTTTAATGACAGTATTTTCATTGTAACAGTTTCTAATTTTAGCTATGACTTTTTCTTTTGTTGTACAACCTATTTAATTTTGGATTCCAAAAGGGTATTTTTTTTTTTTTGAGTTAGTTTCGGGCTTACTTCTCTTAGGCACAGCAGCCTGTATATGATAATTGCCATGGTTATAGAGAGATTATGTAAATAATTCCACATAGACTGCTGTATTATCTGAGTTTGGAATGATTTGAAATTGTGAAAGGTTATCACATAATAAAAGGTAGTTTGCCTTCGAGTAGCTTCTAACTGTTAAAGGGTTTTCTGGGGTGATGGAAGTGATTCATATTTCAAAGAACACTGGGAGGTGATGCAGCATTCTCCATATTTGGTGTACCAGGTCCAAAATATTTGTACTTCTGGTAGCCATATGTACTAACTGGCACAAGGTGTTCTTGTTTAAAGAGTCTAGGAATCCCTGCACCTGCAGCACCTGTAAGATAGTGTACAGACAGACTTGAACCTGCATGATGATGAAGGTTGGGTCAAACTCCTAAGCACCAGTATGATACTGCACAGGTAAGTATTGGTGCATACTCCCCATCACCAATATGATACTGCACAGGTAAGGGTTAGTGCACACTCCCAGACCCCAGCACAAGTATGATACTGTGAGTGTACTATGTTGATTGAAAAATCACTTGACTGAAAATGAAATTACTAGGACCAGTTCACTGAAAGCTCACGTCACTGAAAACTCATTTATTTGAAACTCATTTTGCTAAAAGTTATAAATGGCCTTTTCCCCACTGTAGTGTGACCATGGAGGTAGTATATAAAGTAAGGGGGGTGTAGCCTGACACATATTATAAACATTTTAAACTATACACAGTGATACTTACAAGTGCAGTAAATAGCTGTTTCCAAAAGAGAATATATAACCAATATATGTGGGGAGGGCCTCGCCCCCACACCCCCCAATGTGGGGGGCTGTGCCCCCCACACCCTCTTACTTTATATACTAGCTCCAGGGTTCCACCACAGTGGGGAAAAGGCCATTTATAACTTTCAATGAAATGAGTTTCAGTGAAGTGAGTTTTCAGTGAAGTGAGCTTTCAGTGAAGTGGTCCTATTAATTTCATTTTCAACAAGTGAGTTTTCAATCAATAGTAGTAGATTTGATACTGCACAGGTAAGGGTTGGTGCACACTCCCCAGCACCAGTATGATACTGCACAGGCATCCTTGATCTCCTCACCAGTGCCAGATGTTAGCACACACTCCCCAGCACCAGTATGATACTGCACAGGCATCCTTGATCTACTCATCAGTGCTAGATGCTAGCGTACACTCCCAGCACCA
>NC_056745.1:89467143-89613590 GCF_019279795.1 Protopterus annectens | reverse complement strand
ATCAAGTAAGGCAAGTGAATTATAAGGAATTACATGCTGGAGATGTGAAATTGGGAGAATGCACACAGAATACAGTGCTAATAGTTCAGAGAGAAGTACAAGGGGAGGGAAAATGGAAAATATGTACTCAGTTAATGCATTCAGATGTGATGATTTCACAAAGAAGCATATGCATCAGAAAGATGTCCATATTGATATTAATAATAAATAATCCTGTTTGCAGCAGTTCAGCCATGTAGATAACTAAAAACAAATATGGTTACAATGGATATGAGAAAGATACAATGCAACATTGTAAGAAAGGGGAGTAAAAAGGGGGGTAAATGTGATATTAATGCTCATAACATGGCAAACTGAGAACAGTCTGCAAGGACAGTGGATACATTAGGGACTCTTCACATATGCTGCAGTTATTGAATATGGTATATATACATGGAATGCATGTGTGGTAACGGCTTATACTGCTGTATCCACCCCTTCATCCTGTATAAACAAGGCATGCACAGCAGAAAGGGGCATATGTTACCATTTATTGCCATTGGTCAGCCATAGATAAGAGGGTTATATTATCATGACATATTTATTAGACAAGCATGCTTTACATTTATGTAGATCGTATACAGTAATATAGTAGCGCTCCAAATACACAAGTGACAAATGACAACAAAGATCTGATGACACTGCAATAGTTCAAGATCTCTGATTGTAAATGGAGCATAGGTACTAGGTGATTATACTGGGCATGTGTACAAGACATTATAGCTAGTGCAGCCATAACATCATGTAATCAACACAAACACACAAGAAAGTGTCCGAACACAGACCCAGTCACACTTCATGATGATGCGGGATCATGCCATACAGGAAGACATATTTATGTAAGTACTCATGTCCTGTAAAGCTGTGCAGTAAAAAGAAAACTATTGCAGTAGTACATAAATGTGTGGGGGAAGGCATGGCAATGTACTGCATTCTAATTTGGAAATTAAGTAAAGCCTGTGAACAGTTAATGACATACTCAACATTTGCATCTTGCCAGACTCAAACACATGCCAGGACAGGTATCAGAAATATTCGTATCAATCTGCGACATCACAGAAATAGGCATACTGTGTGTGTCATAACCAACACACTTGAAGAACTTACAGTGCTTCCCTGTTGTAATGGGTGTGAATTCTCTACCATGGAGGGTGATGCCTTAAAAGTGCTGCCCTCTGACTGTGCCATAAAATACCTCTTTTGCCTGAGCCACTCCTGTGTGACACAGGTATGTGACAGATGTTACCAGATTCAAACCTCTGCATATCATACTACACATTCTGCAGAGCTGTCTGTTAACTGCGTCTGTCACACAACATAGCAATGGCTGTTGTCACAAATACTCAACATTAAAGTGTGAAATAATAAAGGACATTTGAGAATAATTTGTACAATATGCTTTTTCAGAATGATGACAAGGAGGTAAATGTTGATGTTTACACAACTGTCAGCAGTGCAGTATCAGTGTTTCTCTGCAAAGGAAGCTGTTCCTGTTGTTTTATACAACAACATTGCCGCAGAATTGAAACACACTGTATCTATGTAGATATGATGTACAAGTCATTACTGAATGCATGTGATGCAGGACCACTCACAGCACGACATTCGTAGAACATATGTTTTACTGGGAGGATTTTATAGAATGACTTTATGTATCTATTTCAAAAATACAAATTGAGAAAAACAACTCCATGCAGTGCTGTTTGTGTAATGTCAGTATATTCAAGGAATGTTGCATTTTGCTAGCATTGAACAGAAAGCTGTGTAATTCCACCAACTCATGTGTATGAATCACATGTGCCACAGTGGAAGTCTTAACAGATCTGTGAAACTCCACCTATGGGAAGTCATTACATTATCTGATTGTGTTGCAATATGTATGAGATAAAAGGGCTGGATGAGGTTTATTCCACTGTAATTGTACACATTATAACACTTGTGGATGTCATTCATGCATAATAGCATTAGTATACACTACACTTACATTTAGTCAGTGTATGTTTTAAACACCTGACTGTGACAACAGAAGCTACATGGTATTGAGAAGAATGAATGCACCAGGGTTTAAGTGGTGCTACAGTTGTGAGATAGATATTTTGGTCTTGGAAGCCATAACATCAGGTTATTACTCTAAGAGATATGTGTGCATGTCATTTCTTTAAAAAACTGTTAATATATGTGTCTTTTTTCACACAACATTGCCTGCTGCTCATTATACTGAAACACGTGATGCATAATGCAGTCGTCACTGTGACATGAGAATGAATGGCAGTCATGCATGATGTTTGGGTAATCATGGGATGTTAAGTTGTCTATCTCGCCTTCATTCTTGCTGGATGGGTTCGGAGCCGACCTCGGCTCCGACTCGGCCACTCTAAAGCTCGAGAGTTGGTTCCACCGGCTCGAGGCTCCCCTTATATCCCACAATGCTAGGCGAGAGTTACCTCAGATCTCGTTTGCCGCTACAGCTTCGAGGTTGGTTGTTCTACCGGTTCCTGGTGAGTTTAAGCTTTTTCTATTAAAAGTTACTCTTTTTACCCCTTTTTTAGTTTAATTATTCTCAAATTAGTGTAGTTCATTGAACTTTATCCCCGACCTAATTTTTTCCCGTTTTTGTTTAAAAGAACTTTAGTTCTTCCCTTGGGCCTTAGGCCTTCCCTTCCCTAGGGAGTGTTTGTGTAGTTTAACTACTGTTTATTGTACTTTATTTTTTAGTATTTTACTAAAGTTGTTATTCTGACAGGGTATAACTGGTGTGTTTGAGTGTGTGTTTGTGTTCACCAGTTAGGCTATGTCAAAAGAAGCAAAGGTTCGATTCAAGAAGTGTGATGCGTGCTGTCAGAAAATGTCTCTGACAGACGCCACACTTCTTGTGTCTATTGTCTGGGGTTTGCACCTGCAGGACTCCTGTGCTGTTTGCCATGGCTTCAGCCCCAGGGTCCTGCAGGAAAGAAAAACAAGCTTATTCTGAGAGGCTTGTTGAAGCCTGAGGATTCCCCTGTCTGTCTCAACAGGGAAGCCCTCCAAGGCATCGAGGTCTTCGGCCCGCTTCTGAGCCGAGACCTCAGGTTGTTCAACCTTGCCTTTATCGGCTCCGGCTGGAGCCGATAAGACTCAGTCCACAGTTTCTGTGGCTTCGGCCCGGCCGGAGCCGAGGTTATCGAGGTACCCGTGTCGGCTCCGACAAGATCTTCAGAGCCGACAACCAGAAAGAGGTCTAGGTCACCTTCTCTTGGCTCCGCTCATTCGGCCCAGGATCTCCCCTGCTGTCTGAACGGAGCCAAAGGTCTCATTCCTCTAGGTCATCGAGGCTGTCCGATCATGACCTTCAGAGGGTGGTGAGTCGACTACTCAAGTCTGAGGCACTGGCCCAGATGCTTCAGAGCCCGACTCATCAGTCGGTGCCTGCCCCGTCCATCAACTCTTTCCTCCTCGACTCTCTTGAGTTCGGAGCCGGGTCGTGGTCGGAACCGAGACTGTGGTCACCTCGAGCCGAGACAATTGTTTTCGGCCCGCTGCCGGCCCGCTTTCTTCCATGGAGGAATCTCGGCGCCGACTTCCCTCGCCGGCTCGAGGGGTGAGTGGCATCGGACCCTTGTCCCACCCTCTCCTCTCGGTGCTTCGGCGCAGGAGTTCGGCCCGACATTGGCCTCGGAGCCATCACTGTCGGTGCCGAGGGGGGTCCTTAGCCCTCGGAGCGGGACCTCTGGCTCTGCCTGACAGGGGTGCCGAGGTCATGCGGAGTGTGTTAGAGCCTGGCTCTACTCCACAGTCGGCCCGCCAGCCCCTCCCTCTATGCTGCCTCAGGGTAAATCGACTCACTCCCTCATCCCGGACCGCAGAGAGCCAACTCCTCAGGAGCTCCTTTGGGATTTCATCCTCTTCGAGGCCTCCTGATTTGGCAGAAGAGCCCCTCGGAAGAGGAAGTGCAAGAGGAAGCACATTGACTCACCTGAGTCTATCACGCCGGACACAGATCTGGATGATTCTGAGGGTTCCCCTGCCCCTTCTGAAGATGTCTCATTTGCAGACATTCTGAGATCCTTAAACAGAGGGGAAATTGGCCAGCCCTCAACCCTTCGGAGGACGAATCTGTGTATCTTGAGGCGCTTTGGCTCTCGCCTTTCCACCTCCTGGGTGTCCCCTTCGACCCCCTCATGCAGGTGGTTGCTAAAAAGGCATGGACGGCTCCTGATTCAGTGGACCCCACTCCCAGGAGACCCTCCAAATTCATCACAGCTCCATCAGACAAGGAATTTTTATCAAAAGGAGTCTCTGTGGATGCTATGGTGGTAGCTGCCGCCACAAAGAAGGAACTGGCTGATCCTTCAGTGCCTGTCCATCCACCTAACAAGGAATCTAGGTCCATGGATAGGTACGGGAAGCGGATGTTCTCTCAGCGACATTTACTATGCGCTTAATTACCTGTGCCATTTCACTGCCTTCAAAGGGACTTGATCAAAGAAGCGAGTGAAATGCTGAAGGACCCTACAGCTGCGGGTTTCAAGAGAAAATGAACACGCAGCTGGCTATCCTAATTCTATTTCCAACTCCTCCATGCGCCTCCTCTTATGCGGCCGATGGAGCGAGCAGAGCCGCAGGAACAGGGTAGCCTTACGTAGGCACGCCTGGATGCGGCTATGCAATTTTGCGGAACCTTTCAAGACGCCTTTCACGAACTCCCTTTGATGGATCATCTCTTTGGTCCACAAGTGAAAGAAACCCTGACTAGGTGCGAGACTGATGGCAAGACCCTTTCTGCCGCCGGAGTCCGTTTTTCTACTCCTTCTAGGCCTTACCCCAAAGGCCAGAAGGGGGAAAGATGTGGTTCCGTAAACAATCCCAAGGGACTTCGCCTGACGACAGAGTCGGTTCCTCGCCAGAGGCAGAGGGGGAACAACAATGGTAGACGCCGCCTAGAGGCAGAGGGGTCCAGAGAACCAGGGCAATCGAGAAACGTTCTCCGATACGCCCTTTCAGCATCCCTGACGTGTTGCCCGACTGCCCATCTTCGGAGGCAGTCGGGGAAGATTGTCACTGTACCCAGAAGCCTGGCTATCCTTGACACAAGACAAATGGGTACAGTCCATCATTTCCGAAGGTTATTCTATTCCCTTTCTTCGCTTTTCCAAATCAGTCAAAAATCCCTTCCAGATGTCCCACCGCTCAAAGGGATATAGCAGCTTTGGAAATTTCAAAACTGCTTGCAAAAGAGCTATTCAGCCAGTGCCAGCAGACCAACTAGGATCCGAATCTACTCAAGGTTCTTTTAGTTCCAAAGAAAACAGGGGACTGGAGACCAATTTTGGATCTCAGTATCTTGAACAGATCGGTCAGAAAAACAAGATTTCGGATGGTCACGCTGCAATCCATTCTTCCCCTATTGGGAAAAGGAAACTGGATGTGCTCTATAGACCTTCAGGACGCGCACTATCACATAAAATGAACAGACGCCCAGAAGATTCCTCCGCTTCAGGCTGGGAACCAGTCATTTTCAATTCAGGGCCCTGCCCTTTGGTCTCACCACTGCCCCCGGTGTTTACCAAATGCATGGCAGTGGTAGCTTCTCACCTGAGACGACAAGGATTCCAGGTGTTTCCATATTTGGACGACTGGCTCCTCACAGCTCCCACCAAGCATCTCCTTCTGATGGCCAGAGATTACACTTTTCGCCTGTCAAAACTGGGTATCTCAATAAATTGCGAAAAGTCTGTTTTGTCGCCTTGTCGCACTATTACCTACATAGGCAAATTTAGATACTGTAAACATGTCTGCAACACTAACGAACCAAAGGATATCAGACATTCAAAATTGGTATCACTACTTCTCAACAACAACAGAGCCAAAGCCAGGTTAGTTCTAAAGGTGTTGGGAATCATGGCAGCGCCATACCCTCCTTCCATTGGCCAGATACCACATGCGGATCCTTCAGTGGATGCTCTTTTCTCAATGGTCATACCAGGAACTTCCAATGTCTCACACCATTATGATCACGCAAGCTGCAAAAGCATCTCATGTGGTGGATGTCTTCCCCAGCTCCTGTTGGGGAGACCATTTGTTCCACCTCCTCCGGTTGCTACTCTGACAACGGATGCCTCCCTGATCGGGTGGGGGCATTATCAGGGCAGGACAGTCCAGGGCACATGGCAACCAAACGAATGCCACTTGCACATAAATGTTCTGGAGATGAGAGCAGTGCTTTTAGCGTTGCAAGCCCTTCAACACTCTCTTCCCTTGGGAACGATTGCAATCCAGACAGACAATATGTCTGTAGTGTGGTACATCAACAAACAAGGCGGAACCAGATCATACCCCCTGTGTCGAGAAGCACTCAGACTGTGGCAATGGGCGATTTCTTCTCAGCGTTTTCTGATAGCAACGCACATCAACGGGAAGTCCAATCACATTGCGGACAAGTTGAGCAGAGCTATTCTCATGCCTCACGAGTGGTCTCTGAAAGACTCTGTAGTGAGAGAGATTTTTCTCAAGTGGGGTCAGCCTTGCTGCGATCTTTGCTACTCCCCAAAACAGCAAGTGCAGAGAATACTTCACTCTATTCCCTTTACCAGGCCAACCCAGCAGGGACGCTTAGTCCAAGTTTGGCCCCGGGACTTCTGTATGCATTTCCTCCTTCCCACTGATCTCTCAAGTAATACAGAAAGCTATCGCTCAGAAGGCCTCATTGATCCTCATTGCTCCTTACTGGCCTCGACAAGTGTGGTTCCCCTTTCTGCATCGATTTCTTTTGAGCGTCCGTGGAATCTGGACCTAGTTCCAGATCTTTTGATCCATCAGTCGGGTCAGTTTCATCGCTCCTCCCTCTCTGAACCTCACTGCTTGGTTCCTCCACTTCCAACCGTAGCCAGGCTTCCTCAATTATCTCACTCTGTTAGAGATATTTTGATAGCTTCCCATAAATCTTCCACTGAAAGATTTATTTGAGTAAGTGGAAACGCTTTTCATATTGGGCACAAGGAAAGGACATAGATCCTTTCACCGCTTCCATCCAACTAGTCCTTGATTTTCTTGCTGAACTCTTCCATGCAGGTTCATCTCCATCTACTCTTAAGGTTCAATTGGCAGCTATTTCTAATTTCCATGTGGGTATTTCTGAATCCGCCTAATGTCCCACAAACTCTGCAAAGCCTTTTTGAAAGGAGTTTTTCTTCTCAGACCTCCTGTAAGAAATCCTCCTTCTCCTTGGGACCTAAATTTAGTTCTTGCTTCTTTGATTCTTTCCCCTTCGAACCTGCAGCTTCATGTTCCTTAAAGTTATTATCATGGAAAACTCTCTTTCTGGTGGCTATCACATCAGCTAGAAGAATTTCAGAACTTCAAGCACTCAGTTGTCGTTCTCCTTACCTTGTGTTCCATAAGGACAGAGTTTCCTTACGAACTAACCCGTCCTTTTGCCTAAGGTGGTTTCAACATCAAATCTAAACCAATGCATTGACCTCCTGTCTTTTTCCGGAGTATTCAAATAGGTCTGAACAAAATTACACTGTCTGGATGTTCATCGTCAATTAAGGTACTACTTGGACAGGACGAAACAATTCAGAAAATCTGATCAGCTGTTTGTCTCCTATGCGGAAAGCAGAAAGGGACTTCCAGTTTCAAAGGTATCTTTATCCAGATGGCTAACATCTCTGATTACCCTTGTTTATGAGATTAGACACCAAAACTGCCTAATAAGCCTAAAGCCCATTCCACCAGAGCTTTGGCTACTTCTCTAGCCTTCCAAGACAGACTGCCTATTGACACCATTTGTGCAGCGGCTACTTGGGCTACTCCTCACACTTTTATTTCCCATTATAAGTTGGATTTAGCTTCTAGGCATAGAGCTAATTTTGGTTCCACTGTTCTCAGGAGTCTGTTCCGTTAGGCCACCCGGGACAAGGTGCTAGGCACGCAGTCCCATCCAGCAAGAATGAAGGCGAGATGTATTACTTATTATATAGAAGTTATGTTCTTACCATAACGCTCCATGTTAGTTGTCTTCTTCGCCTTCTTCTTATGCCCCACCCTCCTTCCCCTGGCCTGACAGACCTAGAGGAGTTGTGATCGTGACCTCTCTTTCTACCACCTCTTTCTTAGCTATATGCTATTAGGCATATTTCTTGTTTCAGGATGTAGGTCACCCTTCTTCTTCCTGTTGTTAGAGGTGGATTCTGTTTTTTACAGTTATACTGTTTCTGTTATAAGCTGGGGTTAGCTTACAAACGAGATCTGAGGTAACTCTCGCCTAGCATTGTGGGATATAAGGGGAGCCTCGAGCCGGTGGAACCAACTCTCGAGCTTTAGAGTGGCCGAGTCGGAGCCGAGGTCGGCTCCGAACCCATCCAGCAAGAAGAAGGCGAGAAGAAGACAACTAACATGGAACGTTATGGTAAGAACATAACTTCTATTTTGAACACATGCCATGCAAAAGCAACAGCATACAGAACATTGTCTCATGTTCTAACGCCATAGGAAAAGCCTTTGTATTTTCTATGGGAAAGCCAAATGCCATTCCATGCATCATCATTATCCAGTTAAGCATTTTTGTGTGAAAAATGGGCTTATATTGTTGTAAAAGGAATTCCCAGCCATACATGTACACAGCAGCTAGCTGACTGGCAACATTTTACCTACCTGCACAGTCACAGACATACTGACACAAGTGAGTCTAAGAAGTAGTGGTTGGATTTGAACAAATTACCTAAGATCCTAAGGTACATAACGCTGCCTGAATTTTGTGTGCCATACGAAATGTTGTTTTACATTTGTCACAGTACATATTTGAATGGATGACATCACCATTCTTTCATATGTTTACGCTCTTTTAAAAATGTATGAGATGGTTGAAATGCACAGTAACATTACACATCTACACATACTATGTGCATTATAAGCCTTCTCTACACAGCACGACAGATGCACACACACACACACACACACACACACACACACACACACACACACACACACACACACACACAAGTCAATCATTGCTGGATTCAAACCTCCTCCTTCTGTAGTGATGCAGTCCGGAGAGCACAGTATCAACAGCCAGTGCCACAGGATAACTCCTGTGACCACTGTGATGTAGTTAATTTCTGATAGTATGATGTAAGCACTGTGTTTCCAAAATTGGTGATTGACTGTGGATAATACAGATTTATAGTGTAATCCCCTGCCAGTGTAAATACAACTCCTAAGCAGAAGTTTGCATAAGGGTTGTTGTCATGGACAGAATTTTACATGCCAGTAGAGACAGTCATATTATTTAACCAGTGCTGACTTTGAACCCTTTACTTGTCTACTTACACAATCTGTAGAACACATAATTACCTGTAAGCACAATAGGAGAAGTCTTGAGTTGTGAGGGCACAGAGTGCACTTTTGACATGATGACCTCATCGGTGTGATGCAGAGAAGGTGGGATAAGGGGATGGGGGTGTCCTCTTCCATGTTACCACTGTGATGTAGTTCATTTCCGATATTTCTGATAGCATGATGTAAGCATTGTGTTTCCAAAACTGGTGGTTCCCTGTGGATAATACAGATTTATAGGTTAATCCTCTGCCAGTGTAAGTACAGCTCCTAAGCAGAAGTTTGGATAAGGGCAGTTGTCACGGACAGAATTCTACATGATAATAGAGATTGTAATAGTATTTAACCAGTGCTGGCCTTGAACCCTTTACTTTTATACTTACACAATGTATAGAACACAGACTTAGCCGCAAGTGCAACAGAAGTCTTGAGTTGTGAGGGCACAGAGTGCACTTTTGACATGATGACCTCATCAATGTGATGCAGAGAAGGTGTGATAAGGGGATGGGGGCATCTTTTTCCATGTTAAAATCTTCCCCTGACTGGACATTGATTTAGCATGTCTGTTCAGGAAGCTATGCGTACCTGATATTGCAGCTACACACATATTCACCACTGTGAGATTTGAACCTGCTAATTACCTAGTTACACAATCTAGAGAGCACAGTATTACTCTCAATGCCAGTGGAGAAGTCTGACTCTTAACGGGAGAGAGTGCACTTTTGACTCGTTGACCTCATCATTGTGTTATTGTGTTACAGAGAAGTTTTGTGATAAAAGTAGGATAAGGAGATTGTGGAATACTGTCATATGTTAACTTTTTACCATGACTGGAAGTTGATACATTACGTTTGTTCAGGAAAGTACTTTTACCTAATATTGCAGCCATACACATAAGTTCCCCACGATGAGAACTGAACCTTCTCACTGTCTAGATACGCAGTCTAGACAACATATTATTAATCACAAGTACCACAGGAAAAGTTTGACTGTTAATTGTAGAGAAAGTGCCCTTTTGACATGATAACCTCATATTTGTGTTACAGAGACAAGGTTTCTATTACAAGTGGGCTAAAATGCAGAGGCAACGAGAGAGGTGTGTCCAAAGTATTACCTGCTTGGAAGTGCATGTATCACATTTGACATTGAGGAATGATTTACCTGTCACTAGAATCCCCTAAACACAACACACACACACACACACACACATGCACATACACACACGTTCCCCATAGTGAGAATTGAACCTCCTACTTATATAGTTACGCAATCTAGCGAACACAGTATGAATCACAACTGCCACTGAAGTCTGACTTTAATGTTGTGAAAATGCACATTTGTACTTAGTAAGACTTCACTGGAATATGTGTTACTGTGCATCACAGGTTTTGGGGAAACTGCATGTGTGTGGAGAGGCCAGTATAACAGCAGTATGCTTGTACCATGTGATGGCATACATCTCTGCAAAGATTTATATTTATTTAATTTTTTTTTTATTTATTTATTTATTTAACATTTGTTGACCGGGAAAGTCCGACTAGGTTCCACAGATCCTGTTTTCAGCGGAGGCCCGGGGAGAAATGCTCCAGAAGCATGTCTTTTAGAATGTGGGAGGAAACCGGAGTACCCGGAGGAAACCCACGCGAACGCAGGGAGAACATGCAAACTCCACACAGAAGGCACCCCAGCCGAGAATCGAACCAGAGAACCTCTTGCTGTGAGGCGACAGCATTAACCGCTGCACCACTGCGCCGCCCTATATACTATATACTGTCTATATACTATACTATATATACTATATACTATATATATGCCTATATACTATATACTGTCATTCATGTACATTGCACTACAGTGGGGGACATGAACCTCTTTCACAGTATGGGATGTCAGTGACAATTACAGTTGTAAACCAGTGGATTATCAATCAAGCATTCATGACAGTTCATTCAGAGATGATTCCATGGAAATAGTAAAGATGCACAGTATCACTGTTACTTGTCTTGTCTAATTCATGCAGAGTGTGCATTGACAGTGCAAACAAACAATTTCTAAATATGAAAGTGTATTGCAGAAGAACAGTGATGGATCATGTGTGCATATGTTACCCAGCTTTGCAACACAGTTGTATGTGTAACCATTGGAGTGCAGACATAATTAACAGATTTACTTAACTGAGTCAACATCACTCTGAAATCAAGATATCTTGTTTTCAAAATTCAGTAAAACATACAGATGTAGTACAACCTTAACAAAGAATTATTTGTTGTAAATATGTTTTTACTGTCTGCATGAAATACAGCTCTGGCAAGCTCATTTGCTCTGCTGATGGCAAAGTTTTAGCACATGTGTAATCCTATCCTGAGGTATTGAACTTAGAATGACAATTAGAAGTAGTCTGTGTTGCTCTGTGCTGAGTTTTGTGCAAATACGCAGTATACACAAATTCATGCCTGAATCCAATGGAGTACAGAATATACATGTCTTGTGGTCATATTTCAGATGTCATGATTTACACATTTGTATGACAGTTGCAGTTTTTCAATCATTATATCTATGCTACATGTTTATTATGATACATATACGGGACCAAGAATGTTATTGCTGGTGGAAACATGGCTTAGAAACAGTTTTGAATCAAGGAGGTTTATTTAATGACACAAAAGGGGTGGGAAGAGGTGGGCAGTTGGTGATAGGAATATATATACAGACTTACTAAGAAATTTATGGTTCATTTCTAAACATATTTCTGTTGTGGTGCTCTTCGGTTTATTATAATAATTATTCAGGCAAGATCTGTACAAGACAGTCTTCACAATAGGGAGGAAGCACATTAATACAGCAGCAGGATAATGGTGTGTTAAAAAAAGTTGTGGCCCACAGGTACACCTACAGGGGTAATACAAATATTCAGAAACACTTTGTCATGCATTTGGATTCAAGCCTTGACAGCATTCCAAGACATATCTACAGATGTGAGTATTATCTATATACACCACATAGAAACTCCTACTTCATAAAGTTCCAATATGATAAGTTTGCAGAAAAGGAAAATGTATTACTCTTCATTATCCTTATGACAAATGTATACCATACATTCAACTCTTCAGCTTGTTCAGTGGAAGATTAGCCTGATTATACATAGCACAGTACGGTGAAGGGTATCTGAATAATGCAGCCAAAGACAACTACTCACAAGATTTTGCCATAGGTTTTGTACTTCCATATAGGCTCAGTGGCACTTGATGCTCGGCCCTACACATTGCACAGATGCAGAGGTGGCCAACTAAAGACACACAAGGGAGAAGATGTACAGACAGGGGGAGAGGGAGGCAGGGACCCAGTAGCTAATGACAGAAGCAGGATACTGGTGGCTTATAAGAACATGTAGGCAACAGCTGCAAATAAAAGTGTTCCAAAAACAGTCAGTACTACTTAGCTCATGTCTGGATTAGAGCCCTTGAAATTATGCAGAAATCTGTTTATAGATCTGAGCATTATTTCATCAAGACACAAAGAAACTCCTGCTTCAAAGACATTAAATCACATAATTGAAGGACAGTGATAACTTACTGAAGTAGAAGGTGTGAACAGAGAGAGAGAGATGGAGAGAGTAATAGCAACAGTATTTTTGGGACATGTAGGGCTATCTGTATCATGTGTTGCCTCTTAGTTATTTCCTCATTATTAATCTGTCATGCTCTGTACAATAAATTAGTTGCTATAAGGAGTACTTTATTAATCTGCTATGCTCTTAGTGCTGGCTACAGGGAGCAAAAAGGAATAGGAGAGTTCAACCAATATTAAGACATAAGCAGGATAAGGGCAGCTCACTAAGTCTCCCTTTTGGGGATGGAATTTTTTTGCAAATGCTTACTTGCTGCACTGTTCAAATGTTATGTTACTGAAATGTTGGAAAGGGAGATAAGTACAGATGTATGCAATTAACAATTTGATAGGATTATAAAATATCATGACATTATGATTTGACCAACAGCTGCAATCGAACCCATGACACTATGGAAAAACATCAGTGTATATACAGTGGAATTATCTCAACACGCAAGATAGGAACTTCTAGTTTGTTATATCCAGCAGCCTAAGAACTGTTACAGTAACAGTTTCACAGTGGTGCCTTTAGTCTATATTCCCATAGCTCAGAGGATTTAAGCACATTTGTGTGAAAGAAACTGGACTTCTGTGGCAGAAATTAAAATCTCCAGCTTTTGCTGTAGGAAGTTAAATAGCATTTGCCATCATTCAACATTAATGCACTATACCAACCTCCATGTAAATGGTGAGGACAAAAAGTGAAGGCTTCTCCATGGGCCATTTCTGGCCATGTGTGTGGTGTGTGTACATTTATTTATCAGATTAAACTTGTGAAAATGTGGTTGATAGGACAGTGGTGAAAATGGGAGTGGCAAGCAGAGGATAGGCACAGAGGAAACAGTACAGTAATTTGCTGGAGGGTGGTGGGAACGCGCCATAGCTACCAGCTTCTTCACAGCATAAATGTAATATTGTATACACAGTTTCATGACTTTGGAGAGTCACCACACCAAAAATGAGTGACAACAACAGAATAATCTTGTACAGCCAGTTGGACTAAACCAGGTGTGTCAAGATGGCACATAGGTAAAATGGAGTGCTATGTATGGGGCATAATTTTTTGTGGGACAGGTGCCTTTTTTATTTTTGGAGAGAGAGAGGAATGCTGGGAAAGGTGTTTAGGAATGAGAGGGTCAGGTAGGTAGGATAAGTTAGGTAGCAGGTGCAGACATGCAGGACATACTGGGCAGTCCAGGATTGTGATGGACACAAAGTGTTGGAAGACACCATGATTGGGGACAGATAGGGAACCTCTGAGGCACATCCATGTCCAGCTTGAGAACAGTGAGAATCTAGTCCTCACATTCTGAACTGTCATCACTGTCTCCTGTGTCAGTTGTTTGGGTCAAATGCCAGATGTGACACTGTTTTGTCAGTATGGCCTTTTCAACCCTGCAGATTCAGACACTGAGGCCCCACTTCATAATGCCCTCCACCAGCCCTGTCAGCTCCTGATGGTTGACAAAATTGCCACCTTCAGTACTGCTGCTCTTGGGGGTACCACTGCCCCGACAACTGGGGCAGAGCTGCCTGACACAGGTGGTGCAGGTAGGGCAGGAGTTGTCTAAGCAATGCTGACAGGTTGTGACACATATGTGGTGAGTATCTGTACTGTCTGTGGTGCCATCATAGCTACCTATAGAGGTATGGTAGGTGGCACCCCAGTGGTTGGTCTACCTCCCTGTGCCGATGGTTATGTTGATTTCAGCTGCAGTGTATTGAAAAATAAAAAATGTATATATATATATATATATATATATATATATATATATATATATATATATATATATATATATATATATGAAAAAAGAGGTAAGATTGGGAGACAAAAAAGGGAGAATTAGATCAATGACATGTCACATTACTTTATTATTTCAGTACATAAAACAATATGAGGAATACATAAGTACATCTAGGTATGATGGGAAAGCATTAATGTGAAATAAAATCAGTCAGTTACAGTGGTATGATACGACTAATAGAATCATCTATTTCACTGTGTCATATCAGAGGTCTGCTTTCTGAGTTAAAATAACTGCATTTGCAAATATTGAATTGTTAATGTCATGCAGTATTGAATTTAAAATATGTTATAATACTAGTTTATTAAAGAATCTAATATCTGATGTTATGTGATCCTATCTCGCCTACATTCTGAATGATGGGTTGATCCTATGCCAAAGAGTCTCTTATTGGCTGAGCTTACTATATCCCAGGATGCACCACCATCAGTCCCCAGATCTCGTGGTCTCGAGCTGGCTGGGCTAAGTAGTTTATTAAACTAACTTTTCTGTCAGTTTTTTGCTGTTTTTCCTCACAAAAGCTGTTTTAACAGCTATCGTTAACTTATTTGGACTTGGATTTGTTGTGTGTGATTGAGTTCAGTTTGTTTTCTCCATTCAGGGCCTTCCCGGACTGTTAATATTTAATTACAGGGTCTCTAATAGTTGTTCAACTTGGATTAGAGTTACCTGTTCTTTTACAGGAAGAGTCGGCTTTATTTATTACTGAAAGTTCATATCAGTAGTTAAAATTTAGTGTACTTTCCTGTCAGAGTGACTAGTTTTGTGTATCAACATGTCTCAACCCCATAGGCCTTCGGGCTTTAAGAAATGTTCTAAATGTGCTTTTAAGATGTCTGTTACTGATGACCATCTACTGTGTGTGTATTGTTTAGGGGCAAAGCACTTGCAGGAGTCATGCAGTGTATGCCACGCTTTTTCCTCTAGGGTCCTCCAGGAGAGGAAAAATAAATTGATTCTCAAAGGCTTGATTAAACCCTCTTTCGAAGAAGCCTTGGCTTCCTCTCCGACTCCTGCCAAAGAAAAGGGCTTGGCTCCGACCAGTCCGTCGGACCCGACTGCCAAGAGACCTAGGCAGGCCTCTCCTAGCCGATGGCTGGGCTCCACTGCTCCCGATGGAATCTGGCTCGGCGCCGATTCTCATCGAGTCCCCTAGTCCCTTGGGGCCGAGGAGGTCTTCGAACCCGTTCTGTTTCCTCTCGGTCTTGAGAATGTCGGATTCTGATATAGACAGGGTGCTCCAAAGACTTTTCCAGTCCCCAGTCTTCCAAAATTTGTTTCCGACCCAGTTGGCCCGGATGATCCACCCCATTGCTATTCCTCCTCCGACTGCGTGGAGATCTCAGGGTCGGCTCGACCCTTACTCCACTTCTTGGCTGGACCCGAGGGTGATGTTTGGGACCGATGCTGTTCGAGCCTCCGGACTTCCGTCTACTATCATGGCCCGGAGACTGGGCGCTCCCAGGATTCTGGAGGTCCGGCTTTCAGAGCCATGAGGAGTGCCTTGGCCAAATCCTCTTGCCATCTCTGGTTTTACCAGCACCTTCCTGGGCGTGGAGACTGGGTCTTTGGCAGTTCCCCTGTCCGTAGCCAGCGGAGCCCGAGGCCTGAGGTTACCCCCAGTGGGGTTCCCTCTTCCTGAGGGTTCTTGAGTCATCTCCAGAGGAACCCCAAGGAAGAGATCGTGCACGTGGACTCCCCGAGTCTATCACATCGGACACGGATATGGATGATGCAGAGGCCTCGGATGATGTCTCCTTTGCGGACATCTTAGAGATCCTCAAACAGGCTGGATGTCCAAACCCCCTCTGCGGACGAATCAGTGCTCCTCAAGGCCTTTGGGGCTCAGCCCTCCGCCTCCTGGGTGTCTCCGCCTCGACGAGCTTCTGGATTTAGTTTGTGGATACTGTGGAACCAGTCCCTTCTCGTCCAAACAAATTCTTATCTGCTCCCAGAAGGAGTTCCTTACTAAAGGCGTGGCTGTAGATGCCATGGTGGTGGCATCTGCTACACAGCAGGACGTGGCAGAGGCTTCAACGTCCATCCATCCTCCTAATAAGGAGTCTAGGAGTATGGATAGGCACCCTGACCTCAGCGGCCTTTACCTTAAGGTCTCTGAATTATTTGGCACATTTTACCAGGCTTCAGAGGGATCTGGTCAAGGAGTTGTCAGACTCCTCTCGGGTAACCTACCTGAGCAGCTAGCCCAGCCCGTTAGCTCTCAGTTGGCTATCCTTCGTCAATTGCTAACTCGTCCATGAGGCTCATATCCTATGCCACAGGCGTGGCTCACGGAGACAGGCCTGGCTCTGTCAGTTTATGGAGGCCTTCAAGTCTTCCTTCACGACGCTCCCTTTGATGGGTCCTCATTGTTTGGACCCAAGGTGAAAGACACCCTTACCCGCTGTGAGCAAGAGGGAAAACGTTATCTGCCGTAGGGCCCGTTATTCCACTCCTTCGGCCTTACCAAAATGTGGTTCAAAATCTCGCAAGTTTTTCTCCCAACAGCAGGAAGATTCCCGTCCAGAGGCAGAGGCGGGAAATTTTTCAGAATTCTGGAGACGAGTCCTTTCGTGGCTCTTCAGCCTCCCACGACATGAGGGATTGCCCGGCTGTGCTGCTCGGAGCCAGTCGGGTGTCGTTTGCCAAGCACCTAAAAGCCTGGGAGTCAATCACTCAGGACAGATGGGTGCGCCGGAGGTTACACAATCCCATTCAAATACTCACCCCTCCGTCCAAGAGAATCCCGGACCCACCACCCAGTCAAAGGGAAATAGCAGCCGAGAAGCTTCAAAGCTGCTACAAAAGGAGTCATCCAACGGTCCCCACAGACCAAATCGGATCAGGAAATTACTCCAGGTTCTTTTTAGTGCCAAAAGACAGGGGACCTGAGACCAATATTGGATCTCAGCAGACTGAACCTATCCGTTGAAATCCAAATTCGAATGGTCACGTTGCAATCCATTCTCCGTTGTTGGAGAAGGATGTTTGGATGTGCTCCATAGACCTCATATTATCACATACCGATACATCAGGTGTCCAGAAGGTATCTGCGCTTCAGCCTGGGAGCCAGTCATTACCAATTTTGTGCTCTGCCCTTTGGTCTCACCACAGCCCCCAGGGTGTTCACCAAGTGTTTGGCAGTAGTGACGGCTCACCTGAGGAGCCTTGGATTCCAAGTGTTTCCCTATCTCGACGACTGGCTCCTGACTGCCACCTCCAGGCATCTACTTATAGACAACCTCAAAGCCACCATCTCCCTGGGTGTTTCCCTGGGGATTACATTCAATTGGTCAAAGTCTGTCTTGCTGCCCTCTCAGCGCATAAAGTTTATAGGAGCAGAGATAGACTCAAGATTGATGCGTGTCTTTCTTCCTGCCGAAAGGATCCGAACCTTACAGGGCCAAGTTCAAGCTCTGATCTCGAGATCCAAAGCCCCAGCCAGGATGGTCCTACAGGTTCTAGGCTCAATGTCTGCCACGGTACTTTTAGTTCCTCTAGCAAGGTTACACATGAGGATTCTTCAGTGGCTCTTATCAACTCAATGGTCCTTTCAAGATCTTCCCGTCAATCATCACATCATGATTACGGAAACATGCAAAAGGGACCTGCGCTGGTGGCTTCAGACATCCAACTTGGATCAGGGAAAACCCTTTGTTCTCCCCCCTCCAGTGGTTACCCTGACGACAGATGCCTCCCAGATAGGGTGGGGGCATTGTCTGGGCAGGCTAGTTCAGGGCTCCTGGCGTCCGGCTCTTCTCCACATCAACGTGTTGGAGATGAGGGCTGTACTTCTATCCCTACAGGCCTTACACAAGTTCCTTCCTCAGGGCATCATCGCCATCCACACAGACAACATGTCGGTGGTTTGGTATCTGAACAAACAAGGAGGGACCAGATCGTATCCCCTTTGCAGAGAGGCCATGAGAGTGTGGGAATGGGCTGTAGCTACCAACCGCTTCTTGGTAGCGACCCACATCCCGGAAAGTCGAATGTATTGGCGGACAAATTAAGCAGGACAATTCTCTCCCCTCACGAATGGTCTCTAAACCGCACAGTAGCAGCCCAGGTTTTCAAGAGATGGGGTGCTGCGACCTATTTGCGACTCCACAAAACACCAAGTGCCAAAGGTTCTTCTCCTTGATTCCACATCAGGAAGTACGGCCATGGATGCTCTAGCACAACCCTGGCCAACAGGGTTGCTTTATGCTTTCCTCCAATTCCACTCCTTCCCAAAGTCATTCAAAAGCTTCTCAGCTAAGGTCTTCAATGATTCTGATTGCCCCATACTGGCCTCGTCAGATATGGTTTTACCTGAAAAAGCATGCAGTGGACGATCCGTGGACCTTAGACCTGATCTTTGCTAATCCATCAGTCGGGACATTGGCATCAGTCCCTTCAATCTCTGAAATTGACAGCTTGGCTCCTCCACTTCCGACCTTAGTTAGAAGTCACACACTAGACCCGGAAGTTGTTCACATTTTGTCTTCGGCCCACAAACCCACCACTAACAAATTGTACCTCAGTAAGTGGAAGAGGTTTGCTATCTGGGCTCAACTCAAGGGCTTAGACCCTATCACTGCTCCTGTCCCAGAGGTTTTGAAATTCTTAACATCCCTTAGTCAGGGATCTTCTGTCTCAACTATTAAAGTTCAACTAGCTGCTATCTCTAAATTCCATGAATCCACGGATCCTCCTTTGATGAGCAGCAGGCTATGCAAAACATTCATTAAAGGTGCGAGTCTGTTAAGACCACCAGTTTTCATCCTGCACCTCCGTGGGATCTTGATTTAGTGATTAACATCTCCCCTTTTGAACCGGCTGCTACATGCGATTTAAAATATCTGTCATGGAAGCATTCTTAGTGGCTATTCAAGAAGAGTCTCAGAGCTTCAAGCCCTGTCTATTAAACCACCATATCTGATTTTCCACAAAGATAGAGTATCTCTTAGACCTAATCCATCCTTTGTCCCAAAGGTCTGCTCTAGTTTCTGTCTTCAACAATCTCTAGAACTACCAGTTTTCTTTCCAAAATTCTCTAACGAAGCAGAATACACTTTCCATAAATTGGATGTTCACAGGCAATTACGCTTCTATTTAGACAGGACTCAGCAACCGTAAGTCAGACCAGTTGTTTGTGTCCTTCTCAGATAATAAATTGGGCCAAACCATCACAAAAGCTACAATCTCAAAATGGATCAGAGATTGCATAACTCAGGCCTATTCTTCTTCAAATAAGCAACTTGCATCATCTATCAAAGCTCATTCTACCAGAGCTATGGCTACTTCTATAGCTTTTCATTCCAAGCTCGCTATTTCAGAAATTTGTGCACTTGGTCCAACCCGCACACTTTCATTTCCCACTACAAATTGGATGTGGCATCTAAAGGACGAGCTTCATTTGGTTCCACGGTACTCAGGAGTGTTTTCCAGTGAGCCACCCAGGATTCAGGTGCTAGGCTGTCCCATCATTCAGAATGTAGGCGAGATAGGATCACATAACATCTTTTAGTTATGTACTCACCATAACTTCAGATGTTTGGGATCCATCTTACCCTCCTTCCCCTGCCTTGCAGATCAGAAGAGATAGAACGGTTTTGAGCTCCACTGTTTTTATCTTGTTTCATCTGACGATGTTATATAAGCAGGGTATGCATGTGTGCATGTATGCGGACAAACTAGATCTGGGGGACTGATGGTGGTGCATCCTGGGATATAGTAAGCTCAGCCAATAAGAGACTTCGCTCTTTGGCATAAACCCATCATTCAGAATGTAGGCGAGATGGATCCCAAACATCTGAAGTTATGGTGAGTACATAACTAAAAGTTTGTGGGCATTGAATGCACACATAGTTAATTTGGCACTCATTGCCTAATGCAGTAGCCAAGATATATTGGAGCAGGTATGTAGGCTTGATATTAAAGTTAATGTATGCCTACTCACGATGATGTACAGTGATGGACTGAGAATACTTCTATGTCTTGCATTCAGACCTGATGCACACTTATTCAGTGCCTCTGTGAGGCTAGTTAGTATCTCCTGATGTGTCTCTTGGTTTTCTGTTATCTCTGCTGCTGATGTGCAGTAGAGAAAAGGAAAAAAAAGAGATATTTGAAAGCATGAAGAATAACTAAGTTGGATGGTTTATTAATGCCGTATCATGTAATGGGTCAGTATGCTTACACCACTGAGGGGCATTTACAATCTTAAATTCATCCTCCCATCAGCTAAGGAGGTCCCTGTTGTCCTCTTTATGCCACTTATTTGAGTTGGGTACTTTTCCGTTATCGGGGCAACACTTAGAAATTAGAATAACAGGATTTGCTTTATCACTAATTTTCTGAATGGTATGAAGTCTGAAACGACTTAAAACTTAAATGATTTACTAATGATTTTCAAGAAAACCACAATTTTATGAAAATGCACCCAAAATATAAGGCAAAAATCTAAACATTCTGCGAAAATCTGTACAGCTGACCAGTGTGATCTCTGTAGTTTTACCTACTAATTTACAATGGAACCTCTGTGTAAATATTGTATATAGCGATATGTTTTTTCTTCCTTTTTCATTCTGTAAGTCTCAACCCATCTTTTTGTACTAAAAACTACAAAAATCTTTTAATAATAATAATCTTTTGGAAACAAACGTGCGCGCCCCCTCCTTTCATTAAGCAAACATCAAATTCAGAAACGCAGACTATATTGAGGTTGGTGGGTTTTGTTGCGTACCAACCACTGCAAAAGTTCGGTATGGAAATAACATTGTAAAATACTGTCATCTCTGTTTCTTTTTGTTTTAAACCAGGCAGCGGAACTGAATTGTCTGTGCAACAGCAATGCCACCCGATAAGTAAACTCAGCATGGCTAATATTGCTAGCACTCTGCTGTTTCCATTTCCGTGTAATCTTACTTTAGTACCCTTCATCTTAGAAGAAAATTACAGTTCTCAGAAGCCGATTATAATCAACCGATCAACATGCACTTTCCTGTGAAATAATAGGCAGTGGGTGGGGAAACGGATGATGTCAGCTTGGTGGGAGGTACTTTCTTGAGTAAAACGAGGGTAGAGTGGCCTGTAACACTAAAGTATAGAAGTGAACAAATTTAGTAAAAAAGCGGATAAGTAAAAAACATACCTTATTTTTAGGAGATATACTTTCCGTCTTTCTAACTTATCGGGTCAACACTGTAACGCGATCGTTCAGCTGTAATGTAGTACCTCTGTCAAGCAGATGTTAGTGAAAGTCCGAGTTAAAAGTTCTTTTCTACAAATTAATTAATTATTCAAAGTAATACTTTTTACTTTGACATGAGGTTACTAGACATGTTAGGGGACTGGATTACAGCTGAAAGATCGCATTAACAGTGTTGCCCCGATAACGGAAAAGTACCTTTGAGTTGATATACATCTTCTGTGTTTCGTTTATTTTAATCGGCTCTGAGCCATCTGACTTACATTTTGCTCTAGATTACTAAAAGCCCTGTCCTGCACCAAAGCTGGAGCATAAACTTCTTTTTACTAAACAGCTCCAGGGGTCTCCCCAGTCAGTGTTTTCTGTTCGCCTTTTTTAGTTGAGTTTCTTTCAGGATACATTAGTTTCTTTTTTTTGCTGGCATCCAGGCAGTGTACTTACTAGCAAGTAACTGAATTTACTAAAAATGGCAGAGTTCCTGGCACATATCGGTTTCTTTTTTCACACTGGGAGAGCTGAAGTTAAGCTGTTGATCACTGTGCAGCCAAATTCACTTTTCCTTTACCTTTGATGTAGATTTCTTTATCCTATACCAATATCTGTCATTTCTTTGTGGTGGTTTCCTTTGTTCTCTGGAGCTACAGTGGTTTTTGATTCAACTGCTTCTTTGTACTGAGACAAATCTGTGATCACCCTGCCCACAGATGATCTGGAACTGAGTGCAGTGGTATGTCTTCCTTGGTGTTGTTGTGGTATGCATTTCCTGTGTTGCAACTTTTACACTACTTGTGCTATCTGTGTCATCACTCCTGGTCACAGTATTATATCTCATGTACTCTCATTTTACTCACAGATTTGTTTTGTGTGTCTTCTCTAGCATTTATTTTCCCACGTGAGTGGCAATGGAAAGTATTAATGTTCATTTTATCACTGCTGAAGTAATTATAGCTGTGTGAGTTATGTCTTGTTAAGGATATAACAGTTAGCCGGCATGGGTACCTTCGATGTGCCCAGAATGTTAATCAGCTCAAAGTTGAGGGAGGTGTGAGTTGGGTACCAAGCCCTTCAGGGCTTTCTAGCTACTGAAGAATGTCCTCTAACAGGCTGTTTAGGATTGATGGTCGTCTAACACTGTTCCATTTCTTTGTAGATAAGTTCCCTTTTGGGAAAAAAAAAACTTCCACCTTTTAATTTTATGACAAAAGCAGAATTTTTTTTTGAAATTTATAATTTTAAGTTAGGAAAAAGGGTTTTTGTAGACTGTCATATGACCATTAGTAACTTGTATTCAGGAGTGTTATTTTTACTTTTGTGGAAAATGGTTAAGACTAATTTTCCTTATTAGTAGTTGTGTTGTTTTACTTATGGGAGCTGGGGTAAGTGATTTAGTTGTTTTTCATTGTGTTTTGGTGGAAAAAGTGATTTTTTTAATACTTACCCATTTTGAGGAGTACTGCTACCAATCTTCCCTGGGAATCAGATATCATTTTTGACTTTACCATGGAGCAGCCTACTGGTTCCTTGGTTATTCCTTCTTCTAGCTACGAAAAGAAAAAAAAATAGCCACTTCAACAGGCTACTGAAGTGCTTCAACCACAGATGGGTGATTCTTCTATGGCCATTTTAGCTCCCTCTGGTGTAGTCCCTAAATACATCATAGAGCAGAGAGTTAGACACATCCTCTGAGGCTGTTGGAGTGCTGTTGGTGGCAAGGTAAAAACACTTTTTCTGTCTTTAAAGAGGGGTCAGGGAGTACCTCTTTGTTGAGCCAGACTGGAATGCCTTTCCCTAGGGAGGTGGTCAAAAGTTGGTTATTCAAGATTTCCTATGAAAAAGAAGCAAAAGGTTAGACAGTTGTCTTCTCTTGTATCAGTTGTTTTTTTTTTCTCCTCAGGTTTCTGCTTATTATTCTGTGGAAAGTATGGCTTTTGACAGTCCCCTTGAATGTTTGCTCCAGTTTACTGGGGGTAGTTAAAGTATCTCACTGTAATGAAATTCTTAATAGTAGTGAGTTCATTGATTGCATTTAAGAATCTAATGTGATCATTAGGGGACATGGAGGGTGTCCTGTACAAGGATATAAGTTGATAGTTTTCCCTGCCTTGGGTGATCTGGTTGTGTTCAGTTTGTGGGTCTGTGGGAATTTGCCTCGATGTGGTAGGTCCTTGATAAATATAGAGCCACCAACACAGTAGCTGTCAAGCCTGAAAGCATGGTTGTCACAAAACCTAGGTGTGGAGGGAGTACCTATGTCATATTTAAGTCAAGTCTCAGTAATTACACAAACATGGATGTATTTGAAATGCAGGAGAGTCTCAGGATTTGAAGATTTATTTTTGAGAAATTTGGCATTGAGAAGATCCACCTTGATGTGATCCAGTTTTTGTTTGACATGTTTGTTATGTTGCAGTGTCCTTTGGCTGGACTCTATGTAAAAATAGCAATGGTGGGAGCAGCTAGGTCATAACTAGTATGTGGACACCTTGCAGTGAGATGTGAGGGCTATCCTTTACAAAGCAAGTTGGACCGTTGAGCATATTGTCCCTTTCTGACACTTACTGGATCGCCCTGGAATGACACCAATTATTTAAGTAGTTGTTGAAGCCAGTTATCTTTTCTTTGTACCTGGGCAACATTCATGGAGAAGGAAGGATTCCACTCAGCACTAATGTCTTGCCTGCATTTGTCACATACATTGAGAGTTCTGCCATGGCTCTCTTTGCATGTCACTTGAGTTTTGCATCCAGTGTCATTCACTTCTGCGTGGACCACCACAATGTTGTAGTCCTATCTGTTAGGTGAAAGGGCCTTTAGAGCCCTTGTGATGTCGTAGATCCTGGAATCCGACAGATGACTCACCATTATCCTGTCTTTGTCTAGCCTTCTGAGTGGGGCATCTATGTGCTTAACTATAGAGTCAGTTATCACTAAGATATTTTTCTTAGTACAGTGATTTGGAGTAATAGATTTGAAGTGATTTGACTACTGGTGATTCATTGCTGCAGGTGTGCATGAAGCAGATGAGATGCTGGATTTCTGCTGGGGCCTTGTCTTACTTCCAAAAGGTGTTGGTAAAGATTTTTTTATAGCCTCCACATAAGATATTTTATTGTGATTGTGTTTGCATTGTAGTGGAGGTATGTGCTGCTTACAGAACATTGTCTAGGTGGGAGCTCCAGATTAATTAAATATTTGTACCTCTCTCAGACCAAATTTTTGTAATGATTATGAATTTGCTATCTGTAAACAAAAGGCAGTTTTTACACTGACTGAGGATACCTAGAGCTAAGAGGTTGGTAGCAGTCCAGTGACTTGGAGAAATTAGTTGAAAAGCACTCAAAATGAACTGTATGTAACTAAATGAGTTAATTATGGAAGGAATCATAGACTAACAGAAAATAAATTATATGTTACCAAATTAAATGAAATGATTTATGGAGGACTACACAGATTACACTTTTGGTAAGAGGAAGAAGTTAGATAGAATATATTTGTAGAGAAGTAGAAACTAGTGCTGTGTGCAGATTAAGGGAGCATATTGGTTGAAATGGCAACTGTGAAGGTTTGAGCTGAGAAGGGCAAATATGGGTTGCTGGAAACATTGGATACCAATTCACAAGTACACTATGACCCTTTTCTCACTTACAGGCAGTTTTGGGCTGTTGTAGTTTCCACTGGTAATAGCTGATTATACAGTGTCTGAGAGTAGGTGGAATTAAGAGCACAGAGTTAGGTCAAGTCATCTGTAGCTGTACAGTAGACGTTGCCACCCCACTATGTGTAGCACAGTGCTGCACAAATGCGGGCAGTTTGTAGGAACGCAGAGGATGGCTGGAAAATCCAGAAGAGCACACGGGCCAATAGCAAACAACACTCTCTTAAAGGTATTAAAGAGTTACAATAAGAGGCCTAGAAACATCCTAGTTTTCTCTCCTCTTACTAAATTAAAACCAACAAACAATTTCTTAGTAAGATTACTTAAAAGGGCAACAAGTGTCCAGCTAACAGTACAATACTAAAAAAAACTTAAACCAGAAATTGTAGGACATGGTAGTGCATTCAAATCCAGTAGATTAGGTCAGAATCTGGAACTTAGAACTGGGCATTTAGCAGCTTGTAGCAAACGAGAATAAAGTCTCGCAAACGGGAGCAATTTATTGCAATAGAGAAAATGTCTGGAAAAGGTCAAAAGAACACACTAGTCAATAGCAGATTAAACTCTTAATGGTTCTCAAGCAGTGAGAGGGCTAGAAATGGTTTTGTTATCTCTCTGGTGTCACTAGAATAAAACCAACTAACATGTTTTATCAAGATAACTTAAAAAATTACAAAAATATATAGCTAACACAGTATACAAATACTGAGATAGTCCTGCAATAGCATTGTATCTGCAACATTAAAAGTAGTTACATCCTGGGATTTGTGATCTGCATTTTGGATCTTTAAACTATGTTTTAATAATGATACATATACTAACATCCTCCAAGCAGAGGCAAGCTTCTAAATCGCCCATTTTGTGGGGGAGACATAGATGATGAGCAAAACCACCTTCGTATATGTTTTTTATCTCGTACATTTTTCTGTTTCTTTAGAATGGTATATTATGAGAATGCATTGTAACAAAAATGAATATAAAAAGATGACTGTGGCAGAGTCAGAATGAGGACTTACAGAGTGCTACACTGTGTGCCTTTTGGCAACAGAGTTACTTTGATGAACTAGGATAATTTGCTGTTTTTTTTTCAGATACTATTTTGAAGTAAAGTGAGATGGCATTTCAACAGTGTAATAAAGACATTTTTTCATGGGGAATACACAGTGTCACCCTTGTTATTGAGGGGTCTGTGCCTCTTGCACCCCTTACTTAACATAATCTAATCTAAGGGCACTGCACTATAGGACAATCTGAGAGTCCCCCTCACAATGACTATAGTAAATCAGATGACTTTTTGACAACCTGAGTAGTTACATGTAGTCTCTATTCACAGAAAATGGTGGCTCCAAATGAAACCCAGCCCTGGCAGTGAAAGGTAGAGAAGTCATCACCTTCTGCTATGTTATGCACTGAAACTGGTGGTGGGCAGTTCCCTTCATAAACCAGAACTGGCAAAATGTTTACTAGAGCCCAACAAGAAATAAGCGGACAAGTAGCACTGCCTCTTATACTCTTTTGTTAAGTAGTTCTTTATTTGCTAGGCAGGAGTGCAGGCTTACTTTTGTCAAGTGGTAAGATATTTTACTTGCAAGGAATCTAAGACCAGCAGAGGATGTATGCTAGGCTGAGTACTTACTCAGATCCATAAGCACCTAAGCGCTATAAATGATATGCCAGATACCTTAGTTAATAATTTCTCAGCATTTTTTTGTATTGAAAAAATTAACACTGAAAATTGTGCCCTGAAGCTAAATGCCAAAAATACATTTTTATATCTTTTGGGATGACATCTACTCCAGAGAACTACCATATTAACAATATGCTCCTACAAGTTGAACAAGTTGTTTGGGATTTGGGAACTTATGTGTACGGTGACGTAACTTTTGACCCACATCTCCTGTTGTTGTAAGAAAGCCCTTCTGTATTGTACGGCTTATAAAGAAAGAAAATGTGTCTAGATCTAGGGATGTCATTGTCCCCCTTTACTCAAGCCTCATTAGGCCAATCATTGAATATAACGCCCCCTTTGGCATGTATCTGTCCCGCCACATGCAACAACTAGAATGCTCACAGAGACACCTTACTAAAAGGATACAAGGCTTAAACAACATGTCCTACATTTACTGACTCAAGGCCCTGTCACTATCCTTAGTATACTACAGACTACTAAGAGGTGACAAATGTCTGGCATGTAAGGCGTCCTCTGATCCATTACTGATGGACTTACTGCACATCAGCAAGTCAGATGGCAAATACTTGTTCTAGGGATCTAAACCTCTTTTGCAACATCAACAGGAGGGACAGGTGTGTCTTGCAGAGGATACTGCTGCTGTGGAACAGACTCCCCATCCACATAAAACACAGTTCATCCATGTTCATATTCAAGCACAACTTAGAGCTGTGGATTGGAAACAGAAAATTTACCCCCAGACTGCCCCCGTACTACTAATGGACAGAGCAGCTCCTAAATGCCTTATTCCATGCATGGGTCCCCTCAAATTATTTATAGTATGATCCCAGTTATTCTCATTAGGGGTAATATATAATTATAGACCATGGGATGTGTAAGACCAGTCTATAACCAAATGGGATAGGATATTTCAAGCACAAAAAAGGAAAACTGGCCAGGCTTAAAATGGCCCACAAAGGCAACTAGCCTAGTACTTACCTATGAACCAATGAAAAATCCCCCACAGACATTTTCAAGACAGAAATACTAGAAACCTCGTAGAAGCCTTTGACACTTTCAACTCTTGACTGAGATCTGTACAATAGGTGAAGTTCTCTCAGTTCTAGACAAGAATGCTTGATGCATGCTCAATTTGTGGTCTTAGGTTTAAAGCTAACAGTGGGTGATACCACTATATGAAGATCAAAGATCTAGTCTGGAAGCTGCGCAAGTAAACTAGGCTAATTTACAATCAGTGTATTCACAGGACATTCAAAGGCAAACTCTTTTATCATAAATAGGGAAGGAAAAAGAGCAACTTCAGACGTACTTTTTGTAACATAAGCTTAACTAAAGTGTATTATTGGTTGTATTCTAAAGCAAGTGTAAGTAACCTTTGGAGTTCGATGTAACCTCCTTACTATACACAATATCAGATTATACAGTTTCTGATTCAAAAGTGTGTTGTTTTTCTATTTTATTGTGCTGGTAAAGATGGTACCCTGAATATTTTTCTCAGAACTGAAAATGTTTGCCATGATATCATGAAAAACTGAACCCCAATGCCTCACCCTAAATTAGTATATAGACTATATCCATGTTAAATTCATCAGAAGTATTTTTACTTCCTAGAAGGACGCATTGTCAACTAATTCTTGCAGATGGAATACTTCACACTGAAAATTAACACATAATGTAGGAGGGAAGCCGTAATGTAAATAAGAAACAGCTCCTTTAAAGAGGTAAAGTGTTTTCTAATTACCCACTGTGCTTTGCAGTTGTATGTAAACTATTCCTCAATACCTGCCATGACATCGTTTTGTGGGTATAGTTATAGAAAAATACAGAGTAAACAGTGAAAAAACAACACACTGTCTTCTTCTGGCTTTTCCCGGTTAGGGGTCGCCAAAGTGGAACTCCGGGCCACTAATGATTGGCAGTAGATTTTTACAGTGCCGAGGTGCCAGCCTGACACCCAACCTTCAACGAAGGCATGCCCATTCACGCATGTCTTTCGAACGCCACTCGACCGCGGGGAGAACATACAGACTCCGCACAGAAGGCGCTCCAGCAACACACTGTAATCTTTATTATTTGTTTATTTATTGATTGATTGATTGCAGAATCACTTGCAAATTTATCTTGAGGGGCAGAACAGAATATGAAATTAATTGTAAAACAAAGATCCCTTCAAAACATGATCAATGCACTTTAATGTGTTTTTTAAGTGGTTATATGCCTTGTCTAACAGGCATCAGTAAAACTCTGTCTTTGAAAGCAGTGAACTCTCTGATATCTGATTGTTGCACAGTATGTATGACAGCCCTAATGGTAAGGCTTTAGCATTCTTTCTGAAGGCCTCTGCACCAGCCAGCAACACTGAGTGGCCTTCCTGTGAAGGAATGACTCTTCAGAGCTCTCTTAAATGACTCTTCAGAACTTCTGTAGTCCAGTACCCACATGGACATGCCCTTCTTGGCCTATACAGGTATCTCTGCAGCTAGATATTTTTAAACGCCTTTATGAAATTTGTACATTGTAAACAGTGATGTATGTACACATACAATAATATAAAAGCAAACAAACTGTAGGATCTTTTTTTTCATTTGCATGCATTATACAAAATATGTTTATTTTTAAAACTTTTTTTTTAAATAATTATGTAAAGTACTTAATCCCTGCCTTCTCCTAAACTTCTTTATTCTGCTTGTATTTTTCCCACAAATTAATTTTATTTTTATGTAACTTGCTCCTCCCCTTTTCTAAAGATCACATCTCCAGTTCTGTTACTTTCTTTGCAATATTCAATACTTCAGTTACATAGTTGTTTTAGATTTTGATTTCTATTGTCTATTAATTAGTTTAAATCAAAGCCACCCACAGCTCTTCAGTTTTAGTCCAGTACCTACCTCACTCAAAAGGAAGCTGATTCTTAAATTATAACTACTTCTGTAGCTGTAGGCTAACTACCATTAGACTGCCTAAAAATGGCCACAGAAATCATGGCTTAGTAGGTCCATAGCAGAAAAATACATCCCATCACTGTGCAAAAAATCCTCCATCATACCACTGCACAAAGGTGGCACATCTACAGAGTTTAATAACTGCAGACCAATAGCGATTCTCTCTCCCCTCTCTAAAATATTAGAGAAATGCATCCATGTGCAGCTGATGCATACGTTATCTCAGATAACCTGCTGTCGGAAACACAACATGGCTTTAGGCCCCAGCACAGCAGCAATACTGCTCTACTAAATTTTGCCAGTATAATAAACCAACATAGAAACAATAGTTTGCTTGTGTCTACCATGTTCTTAGACTTGTCAAAGGCATTTGATACTGTCTTGCACCAGCAACTGCTTGTTCAACTCTCTTCAGTGGGAACATCCACAGTACCCCTTGTTGTAGTTTATTTGTTACCTATCTGGAAGGCAACAAGTCGTTAAATGGCAACAAACCTACTCATCCTTTCAACCAGTTACCACAGTTTCCCCTCAGTTCTCTATCCTGAGTCCTGCCCTACTTAATATATTTATTAATGACCTCCACACCTCCACTCACCATGTTGGTTTAGTTTAGTGTGCAGACAACTCAACATTAATATGTGCAACCTCAGCAATAAATACACTCCAAGACATTGCCCCAACATCTTTCTCCTCTGTAGAAACCTGTCTCAAAGAATCAAACTTCCTACTCAACCCCAAGAAAACTAAGTTAATGCTTTTTACCTCAAAAATTTGCCAAAATCAAAAGCAATTTTTTTACCATAAAGTCAGCAAATAATACTGTCATTGAAACTGTAACTCACAGTAAACTACTAGGCATTATAAAAGATGACATTCTAAATATGACCAACACATACTGCACACCATTAAATTTACACACCGGAAACTAGGCTCCCTTTAAAGGATCAATGGATTCCTTATAGATACTGCAAGAAAAACTCTAGCCTCCACCTTCTTATTGCCCACTCTCTTGTACAGTGCTCTTATCCTAACAAAAATTAAACAATAGTCATAGAAAGAAACTTGCTTTCTGCTACAAGAAATCAGCTAAATTTGCCATCAGTCTCTCTCATATAATTCACCATTGTCATAGCTTAAAGCAATCAAACTGGCTTGAACTACACAACTACCTAACATATTCACAACTAACTACAAAAGACAAACTCATTCATCATCCAGAAAAATGCCCTGCACTACATAATTTGTTACTGACCTACTATCCAGCAAAGGACCTCCAGTCTTGTAACAAATTCTTATTAATTACAAGTAAGTCAAATAATGTTGCAGGAGACTCTCTCTACTCCTAGTAGGTTGCTAAACTGTGGAATAGTATCCCCACACAAATAAAACTCTCAGACAAACTTGGTAGTTTTAAACCACTGCTTAAACAATATCTTAACCAATCCCAGTCCTGCACATGCTCATCACTAGGTTAAGACTTTGTGTTCACCATATGATTCTCTCCAAATACTCTCCTTAAACAGAATACACTTAACGTCTCACTGAAATGACAAAACAGCTTTTATACATAACTGCTGCCTGTACAATCCATTACGTTGCAAGTGGGCTTTCTCATTAGTAACTTCCACCTCTGTAAAATCTTAGAATCTATAAATGTAACTGCTGTCTGTTAAATGCAAATAGAAATATAAGTACTCTGTGCTTAACTGGAACTTAGCATAATTCAGTGTAAGCAAATGGAGCTTTTCAACCTGGGCCTTCACTGAAAATGTGTATTACCTAGTCAGACTTTCCTAATAAACAAAGACAAATAAATAAATAAGAACTAAATCATTTCCTTTTGTACTCCTAAGTACTTCATCTTATCATGACCCCATAAATATGATTATTGCTGCACCAGTTCATGTGTAGGTGCATAGTTTACCACTATAGCCATTGTTTTGTCTTCATGTATTTTATATTCTGAAGAAAATTTGAAACTGTCTCAGAATGTTCCACAACACCAAAATGCCCTTTTCTGGATTTATCAAGTAGAAAATAATATTATCTGAGAGTAAAGCTAACTTTTCTAGATTGCCATACCAATTGTATTCTTGAATTTGTGACTGCCTTGTTTTCTTTGCCAGTGGCTCTAAATAAAAAAAACAAATAACAAAGGGGAAAGTGGCATCCCTGCCAGGTTCCTCTGTTCAGGTGTAGCTTGCTGGAGAGGAATCTTCCCACTTTAAGTCTAGCCTGCGACTCTATATATTCTCCTAATTAATTGTATTATTCTGTCAGAGAATGCAAGTGCTACCATTGCACTTGTATATAAAATCCCAGCTGACTCTATCAAATGCCGTCTCTGCATCAAGACCCACCAACAATAATGGTCTTTTCGTAAGGCCTTGCTTCTCTCTGGATTGTCATCATTATAGGTTTATAGGTTCATAGGTTTGTACTAGGCTGTTGGCCCTAGGGCCTATACAAGCCTAGCCATAACAATTCCCTGGATATTTCTTCCCACAATATTTACTTCCCTGAACCCCTGTCTAGCAGGGTGACTGACATGATCCCCGGGGTGAATTTCCTATCTCCCATCCAATCGCCAAGGTTCCTTTTGAAGAGGGCCAAGGAGGCGCTCTGCTTGACATGTACGGGCAGTCTATTCCAGAGTATAGGGAGTCTCTGGGTCAGGAACCTATCCCTCCTGCATGTTTTGTTCATTGTGATGACAAGGTTTAGATCCCTGGAGCGTGTAATGTTGTAAATGTTTTCCTTCTCTGCACAAAAATACTTTTACTCATATCTATTAATTTTAACACCTTTGCCATTTTCTTAGCTAGTATAGACATAAACACTAAATAATAATGGTTCAATAAAATTGAAATGAGGCTATATGAAGCTGAGATTGAAGGGCCTTTCTCATCTTTGGGTAATACAGTCACCACAGTTTTTTTTCAATATGCTGGTATCCCCCTTTAAAATATTGTTAAACAAAACCTTTCAGATCTTCATCATTTCTTCCCTCCCTACATCCAAACTTCCACAGCAGTAATGTCTGTTCCAGGAAACCTCCCTGTTAAATCATTACAACTGACAATTTTTATCTCATCTCTTCCTATCTTAGCTATTAATTATTGAGCTTTGTTTGTGTCTATCCTTGGCATAAATAAGTCTTGCATAAATAGTTTTATTTGTGCCTTTTCATTGTTTCTTCACTCCTTTAATTTATACAAACTTTCATAAAATGCTCACAGTGTCTTTAATATCTCTGTAAGAATTTGGTTATTTTCTTTTTAAAATGTCCATTAGTTTGGCAACAACCCTTTCTGTTTTTTGTTGCTCAAGTTATTGTTGTGCTAAAAGATTTTGTGCCCTGAAAGCAGTTGACACAGCTTACAAGAATACATCGGGTTTGAATGAAGTAAGTGTAGTGACCATTGTCAGGCAGTGGAGAGTATGAGAGTGCGGATTAGGGCATTGGCAAGCAAGGGGTTTTTAGTTTTAGTGAGTGGGAAGGGAGTTTTAGGTTTAAGTGGGTCTTAGAGTTGGGGAGTGGGAGGGTTTTAGGTTTAGGGTGTGGGAAGTTAGTTTTAGGTTTAGGGAGTGGGCAGGGAGTTTTAGGGTTACCAACTAGGAAGGTAGTTTTAGGATAAAAGTTACAGTTCTGGTAGGGATATGGAATCTGTGTAGTTATGGTATGTCAAGTTAGTGAGAGTTTGAACACTTGCCTGTATGAATAAGTGCCAACAAGCAAGTATATTGCAAACATAATAAGTGAGCTCTTTTAGTAAACCTGTCTTCCTCCCTTATTTGTACCTTGTTTTTAAATTTCATTTTCTTTGACTCACTAGCACCTGTGTCATTGTGGGGGTGTCCAGTGTCCTCCCCTTATGTGTGCGTGCTCACACAAACATGTCCATGAGGGCTGCTGTGACTAGTTTGGGAATGCAAAGCCCACATTCTCTGTCCTCAGTTGGTGTTGTACAAGCTTCCATTTGCATGGGAGCAAGCATCCAACCAGAAGTCATCATCTTCCTCCTCAAAAGATGAGCAAGCAGACGTATACCACTCACCCCTAACATCCCCTGCCTGGCTGCTCCAGCTGTTGAGCTGCTGTTTGAACTTGGGTCATCTGGATTTTATTCAGAGCTTTGTTTCACTTTACCACAGCACCGAACATATGTTGAAGGAAGACTGAGTGGGAAGTTTGCTCCCTGGAACCCACAGGGAGAGAGATTTGGACATTCGTCTCTACCATGCCTGTCTTACAATTGCCCTTAGAGGTCTTGCTAGCAAGTCTGGAGTGGGACATTGAATCCCTGACACTTAGTGAAGAAATTGAGTCACCTCTGTTCATCTGTAACAGAGGAATTTTTTTTTATCTGTTTGACTAATTGGAGGCTGTTCCATTCCTGATGCTGGACACAGCAATTCATTCCCTGTTAAAGTTGTAACACTAGAGAATAGATATCCATGTAATTGTTCTTCTGGAAGCAAATGAGCTGATAGAAGAGACAGTGGAGGTTATTAATCAAAGAGCAGTGACATTGGGAAAACCTTTCTGAGTGCTATTCTTTTATTACTACCTTAACAGCATTTGAAGAAATGTGCAGTAACATGAGTTGGTCATCATAATAGTAGGTCTGAAATTGACTGTCATAACAGATGAGGCTTTCTCTTCTGTGAGTGCTACAGTTTGCTTGCCAGACCATTTTTTACTGAGTACCTTTGATTGAATATGAAAAAAAATCTGGACAGAAGATGGACAGACCATCTCTTGTGCATCTCTGCATGCATGACAGTACTGACGCTGGCAGGACAGTCCCACAGATGGTAAAGATTTGACTTTTTAAGTGGTCTTTGAGTCCACTGCTGCATTTTTTATGATTTTATTTGCTGCAGCAGATAATATTGGGAATCTTCTATTATGGTTTGTACCTCACATAAAACTGGGTCTTATCATATGTGAGTTATGAATATTTTACTGAAAAGTATTGAACCATTATATATGTTATTACCAATGTGTGTTTTTTTTTGTTTTTAGTGTCAAGTGCTGCACAAAGCAAAGAACTATGTGCTGGAATTGGAGCAGATACTGGAACACTTGCTGAAGGTTAAGGGTCAGTGTAGATTGCCACCCATTTTAAATGTGTATTCTGTTTAGAATATGTGTGTAGACATTTTGTTTGGCTTTATATTTGTTGAGACTGATTCCTCCAACTTATGCTGGCCTTGCCAGTCCCCTTATTACTGGTCTGGAGGCACTGGAAGATCGTTGCAGGTTGATGCTATCTTCATCCAGGCCACTGTACGATCGTTGCGGGTTGATGCTATTTTCATCCAGGCCACTGTAAGATCATTGCAGGTTGATGCTGTCTTCATTTGGATTTCAGAGGTGGTGTTGCCTCAGTTGTGCATTACAACCTTTGTATACCATATCTACATATACTGATGTAAAGGGAGACATGACCACTTCTGCATGTCCCCTCCAGTATAACTGTCATGTTGGCTTGTGGGTGGCTAGGTATGCCATCCCACAGTCTGTCCCAGGAGGGTGAATTTTTAGAAGAGAGAACCCATGTGCTCCTTCAGAGCTGGGGAACAATCCTTCCATCACTTAGGTCTTTCATTTTCAATTAGACAATTTACTACCAAACACCCAGCTTGGGTTCATTCCAAGATATGGGCCATTCCTGCATATGCCCATCTTGCTTCCTTGCATGTATACTGAAACAGTTTCTGTTATGTTTAACCATTCTGATTATTTGGATAATATTTATGTTATATGACTTTTTTAAACAAATTGTGGTTAATTTGTATACATAGTGACAGAAAATACTGTTGATTTTTTTTATTTTAATAACAATCATATCTTAAGGAGATAAAAAAATCACATATTGTTCATTAGAAATTATGACAGTGTTTTTGTAATTGCCTTGAGCTTTTTGAAATGTAGACTGTTAAATTTCTATGAATCCCTTTCTAGTTTAAATTTAGTATTTAGTAATAACTAAATGGATTTTGTGTGGTTTAGTCCACTGCTGTGGTTAACATATTTAAAAAAAATTAAGTTACAGAGGCAGTCATTGTACAGATACGATGTTTGCTCTGAGAGTGTTGATGGAGAAGTACAGAGGTCAGAAGGAGTTGCATTGTGTCTTTGTGGATTTAGAGAAAGCATATGACAGGGTGCCTAGAGAGGAGACGTCGGGAGTGTCAGAGAAGTATGTAAGAGTGGTACAGGATATGTACGAGGGTAGTGTGACAGCGGTGAGGTCTGCGGTGGGAGTGACGGATGCGTTTAAGGTGGAGGTGGGATTACATCAAGGATCAGCTCTGAGCCCTTTCTTATTTGCAATGGTGATGGACAGGTTGACAGACGAGATCAGACAGGAGTCCCCGTGGGCTGTGATGTTTGCAGATGACATTGCGATCTGTAGTGAGAGTAAGGAACAGGTGGAGGAGACCCTGGAGAGGTGGAGATATGCTCTAGAGAGAAGAGAAATGAAGCTCAGCAGGATTAAGACAGCATATATGTGTGTGAATGAGAGGGAGGATAGAGGAATGGTAAGGATGCAGGGAGTAGAGGTGGCGAAGGTGAATGAGTTTAAGTACTAGGGATCAACAGTTCAGAGTAATGGTGAGTGTGGAAGAGAGGTGAAGAAGAGAGTACAGGCAGGATGGAGTGGGTGGAGAAGAGTGTCAGGAGTGATTTGTGACAGACTAGTACCAGTAAGAGTGAAAGGGAAGGTCTACAAGAGGGTAGTGAGACCAGCTATGTTATATGGGTTGGAGACAGTGGCATTGACAAAAAGGCAGGAGTCAGAGCTTGACGTGGCAGAGTTAAAGATGTTAAGATTTGCACTGGATGTGACGAGGATGGACAGGATTAGGAACAAGTATATTAGAGGGTCAGCCCAGGTTGGAAGGTTTGGAGACAAAGCCAGAGAGGCAAGATTACATTGGTTTGGACATGTGCTGAGGAGGGATGCAGAGTATATTGGGAAAAAGATGCTAAGGATGAAGCTGCCAGGTAACAGGAAAAGAGGAAGGCCTAAGATAAGGTTTATGGATGTGGTGAGAGAGGACATGCAGGTGGTTGGTATGACAGAGCAAGATGCAGAGGTAAGGAAGAAATGGAAACAGTTGATCTGCTGTGGCGACCCCTAATGGGAGCAGCCGAAAGAAGAAGAAGAAGAAGAAGGCAGTTATCGTACCTAAATGAAGAGAAACAGGGAACTTTCTGTGACTAAGCTCTAGTGACACAGTAATGACTGATTGTAAGTTCTGCCCAGAGGAAGATGATAGAAGTCCTCAAAAATGTAAATACATGTGTCTATTTATTTCAGCTTCATCTCTGTAATTTAGTTTGTGTTTGTACACTATTTGTATTCTTATGATTAATTTTATTTTGTGTGTCTACTTGGTAAATTACTGATCCTGTTCATACAGTCCATCTGATTTGACATGTCGGTCCTCGAGTTGCTTGTTGGAAATGACCCAGCAGAATTAGTGCTCCAGCCTTGAGCCCCTTTAAGAAATCTTCCTTCCCATAATGCACCTGTCCTCCATTTACCTCAGATCTCATTTGCCACCTTTGTGATTAGCAGTGCAATCTCAGACAGATATGTGTCCCACCTCATTTGGTTGTCTTATTGGGTTTTAGTAAGACAAATTTGTCTAAAATGTATTCACAATTTAAATAGTGTTGGATTTTTGTCAATGTGGATAGTGAATTTCTTCTTTATTTATATCTTTTCTTTATCTAGTCCTTTTCTTCGGCCCTTGCCACCATTTTCTCTTCCTTCGTCAAAATATTTAATAGTCTAACTATATACATATATATATATATATATATATATATATATATATATATATATATATATATATATATATATCATAGTTCATAGGTTTACTTTTCAGCAGTTAGCATGGTAAGTAGTAATGTGCATTTGACCTTTACTATACCCGTAGTAGTGTATTTGGTGTGCATGTTGTTGATATACTCTCAAGTCACTTTACCTAAAATTAATAGAGCTGTTGTCTCTTCTAGCCATCCTTAACTGATGGGTCTATCAGATCCGTATGGATCTAACATCAGCACCTGTTAAGACTTTGGATCCAAGGTTCAGCCTTCTCCCTCTACCCATAATTAGCTTCTGGCAACTGAATACGTCAGATCTCATTTGCCGCTCGAATACTACAGACACATCTTCTTAGCTCAGTAATTTCATAGGATCATAGGATTATAGGAAGCTACTAGGCTAATGTCCCTAGAGCCCTTACAAGCCTAGCCAAGTTCTACCCTTATTTCCACGATCTGCATCTGATGCCAATGTCCAAGAGACATAAGTGGAACCCCTGTGATGAATTTACGGTTATCCATTCAATCGTCCAGATTGCGTTTGAAGAGGGCCAATGAGGTACTCTGCTTGACATGAAGTGGGAGTCTATTCCAAAGGTGTGGTAACCTCTGGGAGACAAATCTGCCCCTCCCAACAGGTTCTATTAATGTCACATACCAGGTTAAGGTCTTTAGAACGAGTAACCCATGTGCAATTTGACTTGCGGATATGCAGCATTTCCAATAAAACAGGGTCAGAGATTGCCTTATATGCAAGGCAGAGATCACCTTGAGTAATCTTTACGAAACAGAATAAAGTGACAGTGATTTCAGATGACCCATATAGGACAGATGCTGAAGAGCTTGAATTTTCCTTGTGAGGAACCTTTGTGGTTTTTCCAATTGCTGCAGGTGCTTGGAAGTGTACATACCAAAAGGGGCCTTGTACTCACAGGGAGGTTATAACTTCTATTTTTCTGGAGGCACTGCCCTTATTTATGAGATAAATAATATAAAATGCCCTTCTTACCACTGTGGAGACATGGTGATCAAAGGTAAGATTGCTGGCAACCTGTGTGCCCAGGTCTCTCACCACTAAGTGTATACTTAGGGTGTTGCTATTGATGTGGTAGTTAACAGGAACATCACGCTTACCGAAAGGGATGATAATACATTTTTTGCACTGAGTTTAAGGCCATGACTTTGGCAGCAGTCATTTGTTTGTGTAAGACCCTCTTCTAGAATGTTGACATCATTTACAGATTGTGTGACTGCTCCTGTTTTGCAGTCATCAGCAAACTTTGTCAGCCAAAGACCTTTAGTTTTTGCTTGTACTTCAGAGAAATAGATTCCCAACAGTAGAGGTCCCAGGACTGATCCCTGTGGAACACGACTAGTTACAGGTCTACTGTTGGAAATGGATTCCCCTATTTTGACTATATGTTTTCATAGGTTTATAGGTGTGTACTAGGCTAATAGCGCTAGGGCTTTGACAAGCCAAGCCATAGGATTACCCTGGCATAGTGCCACCTGACCTTAGTTCCCAGTACCTCTGTCAAGTAGAGCCACTGGTGTTATCCCCAGGGTGAATTTTCTGTTTCCCATCCACTCATCAAGATTTCTCTTGAAGAGGGTCAGTGAGGTGCTCTGCTTGACATTTATGGGAAGTCTGTTCCATAGCATGGGGAGTCTCTGGGTTATGAACATGTCCCTCAAGCATGTTCTGTTAATTGTGGTAATGAGGTTGAGGTCTCTGGAGCGTGTAGTGCGGAGGGACTGGGATTTCTTTAGATGTAGCATTTCTGACAGAGCTGTGTCAGACATGGCTTTGTAAGTCAAGCAGAGATCGCCTCTAAGTAGGCGATATGTGACAAAGAATAGTTGGAGTTTTTTAAGTCTGTCCATATAGGACAAGTGTTTAAGGCCTAGGATTCTCTTTGTTGGGTAGTTTTGCGGCCTCTCCAGTTGTTGCAGGTGTGTAGTGAGGCACATGCCAAATGGGGTATTGTACTTGATGACTGGCCTAATGAGGGAAGAGTAGAGGGAGACAATGACCTCTTTCTTCCTGGATGCAAAACCCTAAGTAATGAGATGTGCCACATAGAAGGACTTTCTGACCACAGTGGCAGTGTGGTGATCAAAAGAGAGGTTGCTGTCAACCTGTGTTTCCAGATCTCTTATAACGTCTTCTGTGCTCATTGGACTACCATCAATGTGGTAATTCATGGAAACCATTTTTTTCCCAAAGGGGATGACGACACATTTTTTTGGCATTGAGCTTAAGGCCATGGTTCTGACGCCAGTCATTGGTCACAATGAGGCCATTCTGTATGATGTCAACATCACTTGGGGAGTTAATAATAGCTCCCAACTTGCAATCGTCTGTGAACTTTGTCAGCCAGAGTCCCTTCGTGTTGGGGTGTACTTCAGAGAAGTTGATACCAAACAGGAGAGGACCCCAGGACCGAACCCTATGGGACTCCACTCATGACTAATCTGCAGTCTGACTTGGAGTCAGCTACTTTCACACTGTGGGTTCTATCTGTGAGCTAGTTTGCAACCCACCTAGTGATATAGGGGTTGATGCCAAGCTTAGTGAGTTTTTCTATGATTCCTGAGTGTGGAATGGTATCAAAAGCCTTGGCCAGATCAAGGTAGGCTGTATGAACCACCTTGCCTTCATCCACAGCTCTGGTGACTGACTCAAAGAAGTTGACCAAGTTGAGCAGGCATGATCTACCCTTCACAAAACCAAACTGTGTGGGATCCAGAGTTTGGAGGTTCCCTATATCCTTGTTTATTAGGTCCATGATGATGCGTTCCATAGCTTTGCATGTCAGACTAGTCAGGCTAATGGGGCAATAGTTCGCAGGGTCTGTAGTCGCTCCTCCTTTGTGGAGAGGGATAAATGTAGCAGTGCACCATTCGGCAGGGACAAAGCCTGAGCTGAGGCTGTGCTTGAACAGGGCACACAGGTAAGGTGCCAGTTCACTCTGTAGTTCATGTAGAACACAACCAGGAATATTGACAGGTCCCATAGAAGCTGTATTCTTGGCCTTGGACAGTGCTGTTTTAACCTGTGCGGCAGTAATACTGGGTGCCTGGCAATCTACTGGTATTGTGATTGGTCCTTTGGGGGGGTAAAGTTGGCACTGAATATGTCAGCCAGTATACTGGCAGTATTTTTGGCTTGGTATAGGAGGTACTATTGTGCAGTAGCTTGGAGAAAATCTGGGTATTGCCGTGGAGATTCTTTACATAACTATAGAAGGGGACTTCACCTTATTCTGCATCAGTTTCCTCCTCCTGTTGTAGAGTTTGTTTATGGCAGGGGACCACCAGACTGGCTTCCTTTTTTTGGAGGAGAGTGTCTTGGTTATGTTGGGTATGGTGAAATCCATGCATTTGTGTACGTGTTCGTACAGTGCACCGGTGTATGATTCTTCGGTCATGCAACTATTCTTCATTTGCATGGGTGCCGTGAAGTTAGCCACCTCTGTTTTTAGGTTCCCAAAGTTAGCTTTTGAGAAGTTTTTCATGATGGTTACCTTTGCTGGGGGGTGGGAGGGGGGGTGGGAGGGATATGGATTTCCAAGGTGATTAGTTTGTGCTCGGATCTAACCAGGGAGGAGCTGACTATTGGTGTAGAGCAACAGTCACCTATTTCAGTAATGACCAGGTCAAAGATGTGGCTACCTCTAGTGGGGATAAGAACGAGCTGGTCTAGGGCATTGGAATTAATGAACTCCAGGAAACGTTGGGAAGTGTATTAGTACATGAGTAGTTTACCCAGTTTATGGAGGGGTAGTTGAAGTCGCCTAGTAAGAGAGTGTTAGGTTGGACCCTAATATTCTTCAGGGTGCTTAGGAACGTGGAGTGCAAGTCTTGGGACATGGTTGGGGACTATGACCTGAAACACAGTCTTAACTCAATGTTAGCTGTACCTGAAGTATCTCTGATGCGTTTTGTTGGGCTACCAGTCTGGAGGTGTGTGCATCCTTTATGAATATGGAGACACCACCTCCTTTGGAGGTTCGGTCTAAGTTTTGGGGCCGAAAGGTGTGAAATGAGTTATAGCCTGGTAGTGCAGGGGTGCTTTCTGCTGCTTTGAACCAGGTCTCTATTACAGCACAAATGTCGATGTTCTCTCTAATTTAAGGAGTGCCTCAAGCAAGTGCATTTTGAGATTTAGACTTCAAGCGTTGAGCAACATGACCCTCAGATTGGATTTGTTTGTAGCTGCTACGGTGGTAATTTGGTCTTTTGGACACCACCTAAAAAAGGCATTATAGGGGTGGCAAAAGCCTTAGCCAGTATCCGGAAGCCCAGGGGTGACAGATGCAGGCCATCTCTGGCAAAGCATCGAGGTCTGTCAGTCACGTCATCCCAGGCAGACAGATACTGGATCCCCTTAGAATGACACCAGAAACTTAGCCAATTGTTAAAATCAATCATTTTCTGCTTGTACTGTGGTATTCTGGGTGATGGTAGGATGCTGCTCAGGGCTAGGGTTATACCCACCTGGGCTACATAATCCAAGAGCTCCTCCATGTCTCTTTTCATGTAGTACAGGGAGGTACATTTCAGGTCATTCACACCCACATGTACAATGACAGAGTCATATTTGTACCTGTTGTTGAGTGACCTGAGTGCATGTGTTATGTGTCGGATCCTGGCACCTGACAAGCAGCTAACTGTTACTTTCTCCTTATTTAACCTAGTGAGTGGGACATCAGTGTGCCTCACTATCAAGTCACCTATGACTAGAGTGTTGGGCATGCTGTTTTGCCTTAGTAGTTTTGGTTGAGTGGCACACTGTTTAGGAGATTTATGTGTCTCATGATTAGTGTTGTGTTGTGGTGGTTGAGGGCGTTTCATCCTTGGAGGGCTCTGCTGCTTGGGTAGATTTTTATTGAGAGCTTCTGCGAAGATGGGTGTGTGGTTTGTGTTTTTATGTGAAGGCAGTGCTGGTGTGTGTTCCGGAGGGCTATGTGTTCCATGTGGTGTGGTGCAAGTGTTGACCTTCTCCTCTAGACCAGCTATTCCTGTCTTGGCTGGAGAGTGAGTGCCTTCCAGTTTGGATATATAAGTGCATCTTTCGCAAGTCTGAGTGCTGGAAGGTAAGAGGAGAGGGTTGTCAGTGAACATTTAGCAGTTGCTACATTGCCTCAGAATGCCCAACTTCACCAGGTTATTAGGAGAAAGCACAGGGAACTGACCTTTAGACATGCCTGGCAGGGTGGGCATTGTTAATAAGTACTAGATCTGTTTCCTGGTAGAGTGGTTAGTGCTGGTAGCACTTGTGTGGTACAGTAATTGCTACAAGAAGTCTGGTAAAGTGCTAGACTAATAAGCTAGTATAAGGGCAGGAGAGGATTGAACTAGTAGATCTAAGGGAAAAATTGAAGAGCAGGCTTAGAAGCTTGCAAACAGTCCTGGATACAGCAAGTCTGTATCTGAACTAGACTAGTTACAGGAAAGGTGGGAAATGAGCAAACGTGGGCTTTTAAACCGGAAAGTTGAGAGAGATGGAAAAACTGCCCAAACGGCCAATAAACTACTATTTCTGGGCCAGGAACCACTCCTCTTGTGGTAGATAGGCTACCTAGTGCTCACCACTCTCACTGATACGCTAGAAGGCTTCCCTCCAGCACAGAAAGGCTTGGGGGGTTCAGAAGCTTACAGTCTTGGAAATAGCAAATTTGTATCTGGATTAGACTAGTTACAGGAAAGGGGGGAAACAAGCGCAAACAGGCTTTTAAGCCAGAAAGTTGAAAGAGATGAAAGAAACTGCCCAAAAGGCCAATAAACCACAAATCTGGGCCAGAAACCACTCCTCTTGTGGTAGATAGGTTACCTAGTGCGTACCACTCCCATTGAAAAGCTAGAAGGCTTCCCTCCAACACAGAAAGGCTTGTGGGGGGCTCAGGAGCGTACAAACAGTCCTGGATACAGCAAATCTGTATCTGGATTAGACTAGTTACAGGAAAGGGGGGGGATGCAAGTGCAAATGTGCGCTTTTAAATCAGAAAGTTTAGAGAGATGGAAATACTGCCCAAACGGCCAATAACTAGAATTTCTGGGCCCAGAAACCACTCCTTATGTGGTAAATAGGTTACCTAGTGCTTACCTCTCCCACTGATAAGCTAGAAGGCTTCCCTCCAGCACAGAAAGGCTTGGGGGGCTCAGGATATTACAAACAGTCTCGGATACAGCAAATCTGTATGTGGACTAGACTCGTTACTAGAAAGGGGGGAAACAAGCTTAGAATTTTTTTTTCTTTAGTAAACTGGAAAAGAAGAAAGCTAGAACAGAAGTTAATTCAAGGTTAAGAATCTAAGTGGGATGGCCTTCACAAATGTTCTCTCCCTGTTAGGTAGAATTAACTAATGGCATTAGACTGGGAGGAGTGTCCCAGATCAAATATACAGTATGGGCGGGCAGCTGCAAAGCCACCAGGTATAACAAGAAAATAATAAGGGGGGGGACTATTACAGCTACTAGCTGTAGCCACTAAATGAAAGTTTTAAACAGATAAAGGAACAAGGAGACTCTAGAAAATGCTTTTAACTGCAAACAAATCTGTTGTATGATACCTGACTAGAACACAGAAACCTCAAAAAATACAAAATGCACAGAAAAGCATGGATAGAGCACTTACAAACAGAAAATACAACTCTCAGTATGAAAAAGCAGTTTACAGTTAAGTAATTCAGTAAACATGAAACTAGAGTAATGAAACAGTATCTAGCAACGAAAAATACAGTTAAAACAGTATAAAACAGTACATAAATGCAGAGAAACAGTAAAAAAAGCTTTATAACAGTGCAAAATGCAGTAGATTAACTGTAACACATTTATAAGCGTTACAGAAGTGCAGTTCAATGAAATAAGTGTAAGAAGTAACTTATCCTGATCTTGGAATCTTAAGGAATTTCTGTTTAGTCTCAGTAATGAGTCATAGTCCACACCCTGTTAAATACATGCACAGCCTTTTACAGACACAGGGTTTATATACCAGACAGGAGGAAAAAATCAGGAAGATCAAACTCGAATTACTACTCAGTCCTACTAGCCCCTGCTATTATCCAATCACTCGTGCTACAGAAGGTCAGGAAACCCTGTTACTGTTAATAATAATGAAGACAACAGACTTATCAGCAGAAAATTGATGCCAGAAACACAGGAAACTCAACAAACAAAACTACCAGGCCTGGACAACAGCAGGCCTCTATCAAGATTATGCCACCTGAGCAGAACACAGAAACCACGTGATTAATGCATAGAAAGAGCACTCACAAAGAGAAAATACAAGTCTCAGTATGAAAAAGCAGTTTACAGTTTAGTAATTAAATAAAAATGCAATTATAGTAGTGCACACTATTGCAGCTACTAGCTGTAGCCACTAAATGAAAGTTGTAAACAGGTAAAGAAGCAAGGAGACTCTATAGAATGCTTTTAACTGCAAATGAATCAGTTATATGATACCTGACTAGAACACAGAAACCTCAAAAAAAAAAATCAAAAATGCACAGAAAAGCAGGGATAGAGCACTCACAAACAGAAAATACAACTTTTGGTATGAAAAAGTAGTTTACAGTGAAGTAATTCAGTAAACATGCAACTAGAGTAATGACACATTATCTAGCAACAAAAAATACAGTTAAAACAGTCTAAAACAGTATATAAATGCAGTGAAACAGTAAAAAAAAAAGCTTTATAACAGTGCAGTAGATTAACTGTAAAGCACAATTATAAGCATTACAAAAGTGCAATTCAATGAAATAAGTGTCAGAAATAACGTATCCTGCTCTTGGAATCTTAAGGAATTTCTGTTTAGTCTCAGTAATGAATCATATTCCACAGCTTGATAAATACATCTATCAATGAGCCAGTTAGCGACCTATCTAATGATTTAAGGTTTGATACCTAGCTGGGTGAGTTTGTCAATGATTAAATGCAACTCAAGAAAATATAAAATATAAATAACGACAAAAGACCACTGAACACCATACAAAATTTTATATAAAATACTTAGCGCCTCGGCTTACACAGCCTTCAAAGAGTAAAAATTCACTCAACAAACTTTACTTAAATACAAAGCAAATGATTAGTAACGATCAATTATACAATTAGCCAATCAATTCAAATTACATCCTTCCAGTTGCATTCCTTGTTGAGCCCAAAAGGCTCCAAAGTACCATATTTAAGAATGAAAAGAGTTTCCTTTTTCAAAAGTTTGTCTTTCAAGTTATTACATTCCCCTAAACCAACTTCTATTTGTTCTAAAACACAACCCCTCAAACATTCGGGGTTGGAATTATGTAATAACATAAAGTGACTACCTAAAGGGCTTTCTAGTTTTTTATTCCTTATATTCCTGATATGTTCTTGTAGGCGAACCCTAAAACTTCCATATTTCTCCTGTATATAGAACACATTACAATCACATTTTAATACATAGACAACCCCCTCAGTGTTACAACTATATCTATCCTTCTCATTAAATCTAAAACCATTGATGTAAGGAAAAGAATTAACTACATATTGACAAATAGAGCATCTATTACATGGAGTAGTACCATAACATAAGTCCAGACCCTGATTTATACTAACCTCTGGTGGAGAAAAAAATTATGTACCACCATATCAAACACATTTCTAGCTCTTTTGTATGATATATTAACAAAATTAGGTAGTATTAATTTCAGGGTCTTATCTGTCAACAGCATAGGCCACAAACAGCGTATCTGCTTCACAACTTCCTCAGTTATAACATTAAAAGTAGTCACAAAATAGACTTATTTTTGGTTATTCTTATTCTTATTGTTTGTATTTCTAACACAAATTTTCTTATCCCCTGAATTATTTTGTAAATCCACATAACAGTTATATTCATATCGCATCTTCATTATTTTTTGTTTAGCTTCACTTACCTTTTTAGCGTCATAGCCTCTATTAATAAACATTTTCTCAGCTTCTAATATTTCTTTATTATAAAGTTGTCCGAACTACATAACCTATGAATTCTAAGATAGTCATTATAAGGTAACACCATAACTAGGTGTCTAGGATGACAGCTACTTCCATGTAGAAATAAATTTCTTTGATTGAATTTTCTATGGAGACTAGTCACAAAACCGTTTAGGCTTATATCCAAAAAATTCACTTGAGGGCCGAGCTGTATGCCATCAAACTGTAAACTCATTTTGTTAAGCTGTAAGTCATTTGCAAACTTAACAGCATCTGTTTGACCTCCTTCACATAAAACAATAAGGTCATCAATAAATCTATATAAAAATAATGGGTATAGATACAATCTTCCTCAAACTTAGCCATTACTAAGTTGGCATACATGGGGGCAAGGGCTGCCCCCATAGCTGTGCCCTGTAATTGGTGAAAAATATCACCATTGAATGTAAAAAAAAATTATTCTTCAAACAAAAAGACACTAAGTCTATCAAAAAATGTGACATAGGAGAGTCCCCTAGAAAATAAAACAAAGCTTGGATGCCTATATGATGTTTTATATTGATATAAAGACTTTTGACATCCAAACATAGCCAAAACATTTTGTTATTCCAAGTCTTCCCCTTAATTTTACTCAAAAAGTCTTGACTATTTCTAATATAGGAAGCTGTACTGATAACATACTTTTTCAATTGCTCATGTAATAAGATGCTAACATTTTTCAAAAAATATCTTTGTGCAGAGACTATAGGTCGACCACTAAGGTTAACAAGGCCTTTATGTGTCTTTGGTAGATAATAAAATACTGCTATAGAGCTGTTGTCAACATTAAATTTCTTTTCCACATCCTTAACTGTGAAATACCCCAACCATAGGCCTTTGTTTAACAGAAGCTGATATTCTTTAATTGCTTCAAAATATGGGGAAATATCATATTTCTCATAAACTTCCATGTTATTTAAGTGTGCATAACACATATCTAAGTATTGAGCGTAGTACATAATTACTATCTGTTGCCTTTATCTGATGGTTTAGCCACCAATCTTCTGTCATTACAAACTCTGATAGGACTAACCACTGCTGCTTAGTTAAATTAAAACACACTCCAGATAGATTGTTCACACATTTCCAATACAATTGTTCCACCTCAAAATTTAAAGTGGAAATATATCCTTGTATAGTATTATTCAAAAAGGGGAATAAAATAACTCTTAATTGAAATGCCATCAGTATTGAGCTTTCAATAAGCATTAGCATTACCATCAAACAAGTCTTCCTGTGACGAATAACATGAGTGAAATGATTCATTAAGACTATTATCAGGTTCATTCATAACACAATCATTATCCTGTTTAAAATAGTACACTAAATGTAACTTTCTACTAAATGAAAATATTTCACTTTTAAGTGTATGTAATCTAGGTAGAGCAGTTGGTATAAATTTAAGTCCTAAACGTAACACAGACATAACTTCAGAAATATCACAATTTGACAAATTAACTGCTTGCAAATCATTAACAATGTTACACCTGTTAGTTCCAACGTTTTATTATATTGTCTTTTTCTTTCATAATTCTTCTGTTTGCCCCACTCATTGCAGCCCTGTTTTCTGTTATTAGAGTCAGATTTTGTTGAGCTGTTTCTCTGAAAACGACTCTGTAGATCATCTGGATTTTGTGCATTAGGTAATGTTGGAAAGTGTTCAACACCACTATCAGACCCTGTGTTCAACTCCGCTTCTTCCGATGTTGCAAAAGAGACTGAAGTGGAAGTGGAAACATTGTTAGCATGATTGTTGCCCTTCCTACTTTTGGAGGACAACCTATTGTTTTTACGTTTCCATAGGAACGCCTTATCAAGATTATAGTCTTTAATATCCTCATTAATCTTGTAACTTTTCTGCTCCACTATCTCATGCTCAAATTCGGCAAGCCTGGTATTAATCTCTTCAAGCATATTAGTCAATTTAACTGATGTGAGAAGTTTATCTAACTCAACACTCACCAGTCCAATCTCTTCTTTAAGTCACCTTTTTCTGATTTCATCCCTTTCAATAAGAATGCAAACCCATTCTGTAGAGCACCGATGTGCTGCCTCAATCCATCTCTTGCAGAAACTCATATCATCTGGATTCTCCTCATCTAACGGGGTAGTGGGCATCCTATATGCTCGCAGACCTCTTGGAGTGATGTTAAGCTCCACATATCGCTGTAGACATAAAATGTTTATATGGGTACTTGTATCTTTTTGCAATAAAGTTTGTCAATGATGCCTGAGTGAGGTACATTGTCAAAACCCTTGGCTACGTCTAGATAGGGTATATGCACAGATTTCCCCTCGTCCAGGGCCTTGGTGACTGTCTCGAAGAAGTCTACCAGGTTTAACAGGTATGATCTTCCTTTGACAAATCTAAAGTGAGTAGGGTCAAGTGTTTGGAGATTACCTGTGTCTTTGTTGATTAGGTCCACAATGATTTGCTCCATGGCTAATAGGTCTGTAGTTCTCAGGGTCAGTGGAAGCACCACTGTTGTGCAAGGGAATAACGGTGGCCCTTTTCCATTCAGCTGGGATAAAGCTGGTGCTTAGACTATGATTGAAAAGTGTACCCAATGGTGTTGCTTATTCTTGTTGGAGCCCGTGTAGGATGCAGCCTGGGATGTTATGAGGTCCCGTAGATGCTGTGTTTTTGGTCTTAGAGAAGGCGTTTATGACATGCTCTTTAGAGATACAAGGTAGGGGACAGGTGGTAGGGATGTCATGGGGTACGTGTGGCAGGGACAGGGGAGTGAAGTTTTCACAGAACCTGTCGGCCAACAGGTTAGCTGTGTCCACAGGCTCAGTTATATTGGGTATCATTCACTACCTGTTCAGTGCAAATCTTTTAGGTTATGGATGTAATTAAAGAATGCCTTATGATTGTCCTTAGTTGAGGAAGCTAATTTGGATTCATAGTTCTCTTTGCAGGACTCCACAAGAGGTATTATTTGCTTGTTTAACCTGAGGAGGGAGTGTTTCCAGTTTAGGGATCGCTCCCTCTTACTCTTAAACAGCAAATGTAATGTGATCCTATCTCGCCTACATTCATTACTGACGGGTTCGGAGCCTGGAATCGGCTCCGACTCGGCCACTATAACTAGCACGAAGTCTCTCATTGGCTGGGCCAACCCTGTATCCCAGGATGCATCAGGCCAAAACCCCCAGATCTCGTTTGCCGCTCCTAGAGTAACGACGTGGTCTCGACTTGGCTGTGGCTAAGTACCCTTTTTCTTGTCTTTCAATTAGAGAAATTCTAGTATTATTAGTATATCAAAAGCTATTTTAATAGCTATGTTGTCGTTTGTATCCCTGGTTGTGTCTGATTGTGTTGTGGTTGGTAATCCTTCTGTTTGGCGGGCAAGGCCCGTTTGAGTTAGAGGGCCTTTGCCCTGTCTTGAGTGTTTATTGTACGGGCGTTTAAGTTAGAGCCCCCCCCTTCCTTGTGTTGCGAGTGTGCTAGTGATTGTCCTTTTTTTTGGATATCGTTGATGCTTATTGATTGTTCCTTATGTCGGGCAAGGAACCTAAAGAGCATAAGCCATCTGGCTTTAAGAAATGCGCTAAATGCGCTTACAAAATGTTGTTAACTGACGGACACGCTAACTGCGTATATTGTCTCGGTGCCATACACTTGCAGGAATCCTGCAGTGTGTGTCATGCTTTCTCTGCCAGGGTGTTACAGGAGAGAAAAAATAAACTTATCCTCAAGGGTTTGATTAAACCCTCCTTTGAGGAAACTTTGGCTTCCTCTCCTCCCTCTGAAAAACCTAGATCAAAGTCAAAAATGAAGTCTCCGGCTCCATCTAGTTCTTCGGAGCCTCCTGAGAAAAGATCTAAGACTACTTCTCCTTCCTCGGCTGCACTGGTCTCGGAGCCGCAGGAAGCACCATCCAAGGATATGTCTCCTTCCTCGGCTCCACTGGTCTCGGAGCTGCAGGAAGTGTTGTCTATGGCGGGGTCGGCTTCTTCGACTTCACGATCGTCGGTGCCGAAGGAGGTTGCGGTAGTTCTCGAACCTACTTTGGCTCCGATCCTTTTGGAGCCGATTCGGAGCCGTTCCCCTACCTTTATCTCGGTTCCGACTGAGAAGGTCTCTCGGCCCCCGTCGATCTCCTCCAAGTCCTCCAGGCTCTCGGATTCGGATGTCGATAGGGTGGTCCAGAGGCTCCTCCAGTCGCCAGTGTTAACTAAATTATTTTCGGCTCCAGCCCAATCGGCTCTGGAGCCAACTACTATATTGGTTCCGTTTCTTCCTCCTCCGACTACCTCGGAGTCTGCCGAATCGAGTAAAGTCCCTGGGTCGGCTCCGAAACCTCCGGCGAGTCTTTCGGATCCGACATCGGCTCCAACCTTTTCCATTCCGTCTACAGGTTTCGGTACTCGGGTGTCCTCAGTCGGACCCGAGGGAGATACATCGGGGCTTCAGAATGCGGCTCCGAGTCTCCCCCTTGGTGCTTCGGCTAGGGGTACCCCGACTCCGGTCATGGTCTCGGAGGCGGGTTTTTCGTCCGATTCGGGTGGACCTGTCTTCGAGGCTATGAGGAGCACGCTGGCCAAGTCCATCGTGACTTCACCTGAATCAGCAACTCCTTCCCTAGACACTGCGACTAGAGCTTCTGGTGCCCCCCTATCTCTGGACAGCGGGGCTCTCGGGCCTGGGGATACCTCCATGTGTGGTCCCCCACTTTCTGAGGGCCCTTCAGAGTCTGTCCCTGAAGAGCCTCCCAGGAAGAAGTTGTGTAAGAGGAAGCACGTAGACTCCCCAGATGAGTCTGTCACCTCGGACACCGACCTCGATGATGCAGAAGGGTCCCCGAAGTCGTCCTTGGATGATGTCTCGTTCTCTGATATCCTGGAGATCTTGAGACAGTGGGGCGACTGGCCTTCCAAAAACCCTTCTGAGGAGGAGTCGGTCTTCCTCAAGGCCTTCGGAGCCCAGCCTTCCGCCTCCTGGGTGTCTCCACCCTTCGATGAATTATTGGATCTTATTTGTCGAAGGGTGTGGGAACACCCTGACTCTGTGGAGCCAGTTCCTAGCCGCCCCAATAAGTTTTTATCTGCGCCGCCTGGAAAAGAATTTCTGACCAAGGGAGCACCTGTGGATGCCATGGTGGTGGCGTCCGCCACCCAGCAGGATGTGGCGGAGGCTTCTACATCCATCCATTCTCCTAATAAGGAGTCTAGGAGTATGGATAGGTATGGGAAGCGTACCCTGTCTTCAGCGACCTTTACCTTGCGGTCTCTGAATTACTTGTCATTTTACGCGGCTCCAAAGGGATCTCATAAAGGAGTTGGGAGATACCCTGTCGGGTAACTTGCCTGAGGCGTTGGCTCAGCCTGTTAACGCCCAGCTGTCTACCCTTTCTTCCATCGTCAACTCGTCCATGAGGCTCATATCTTATGCAACCGAAGGGGCGGGTAGAGCAGCGAGTTCGGGCGTAGCCCTTAGGAGGCAAGCTTGGATGCGCTTGTGTCATTTTGCAGAGGCTTTCAAGTCTTCTTTCATGGACACCCCATTCGATGGGTCCTCCCTTTTTGGACCCAAAGTGAAAGACACCCTCATTAGATGTGAGCAGGAAGGCAAGACTTTGTCTGCCATTGGGGCCCATTTTTCACTTCCCACTAGTCCTTATCCCAAGGCTCATAGCGGAGGGAAAATGTGGTTCAGAAAAACTCTAAAGTCTTCCCTTGCCCATCAGAGTGACCCCCCCCCCTCCAGGGGCAGAGGAGGGGGGAATTTTAATGGAAGATGTCACCCTAGAGGCGGTGGAGGCCCCCGCAATACAGGAGACAGCGAGTCCTTTCGTGGTTCCTTCTACCAGTGTCCCTGAGAGATTACCCGACTGTGCGTCTCCGGAGCCAGTCTGGGGTCATTTTTCGGAGCATCTTCAGGCCTGGGAGTCCATCACTCAGGATCGATGGGTGCCTCGAATCATCACCGGAGGTTACACCATTCCCCTTTTTCATTCCCCCCCCTCCGTCAAGGAAAATCCCGGACGTTCCACCCAGTCAACAGGATCAGGCGGCAATAGAGGTTTCAAAGCTGCTACAAAAGGGAGTCATCCAACCAGTCCCCGCAGACCAGATTGGATTAGGAACTTACTCAAGGTTATTTTTGGTGCCAAAAAGAACAGGGGACTTGAGACCCATTCTGGATCTCAGCCATTTAAACCGCTTTGTAAAGAAGTCCAAGTTCCGAATGGTCACTTTGCAATCCATTTTCCCATTGCTGGAAAAAGGAGTGTGGATGTGCTCCCTCGACCTCAAGGATGCCTATTATCACATCAAGATAAACAAGGCTTCCAGGAATCTTTTACGCTTCCGGCTGGGAGCCAGTCATTTTCAGTTCCGGGCCCTGCCCTTTGGTCTCACCACAGCCCCCAGTGTGTTCACCAAGTGTCTGGCAGTGGTGACAGCTCACCTGAGACGTCTAGGATTCCAGGTGTTTCCTTATCTAGACGACTGGCTTCTCACCGCCCCCACCAGGCATCTACTTGTTCAAGCCACGAGAGTTACTGTCAAATTGGGCCATCTTCTAGGGATTTCATTCAATTGGGCAAAGTCTGTATTGCTGCCATCACAGCATGTTGCCTTTATCGGCAGAGCTAGACTCTGTAGAGATGAGAGCCTTTCTACCAACAGAGAGAATAAAAGTGTTACAGGCCCAGGTCCTGGCTTTACTACCCCGCAGAAAAGCCCAAGCCAGGAGGGTTCTTCAGTTGTTGGGATCAATGGCGGCTACCATTCTCCTAGTTCCACTGGCCAGGTTACACATGAGAATACTTCAGTGGCTCCTTTCGGCCCAGTGGTCATATCAGGAACGCCCCTTGTCCCACCCGATCCTCATCATGGAGAGATGCCGGCAAGATCTGCGTTGGTGGCTTCTTTCCTCCAATCTGGACCAAGGGAGACCCTTCAGCCCCCCGTCCCCCATTGCCACAGTAACCGCGGACGCCTCCCAGATAGGGTGGGGGGGCATTATCTGGGTGAGATGGTCCAAGGTACGTGGCAAGACCACGAGGTTCACTTGCATATCAATGTTCTAGAGATGAGAGTGGTGCTTCTAGTGTTGCAGGCACTTCACAGCTCTCTTCCCAAGGGAACTATTGCGATTCTCTCCGACAATATGTCGAATATGTCGAACAAGTAGGGATGAACCAAGTCCTACCCCCTTTGCAGAGAGGCCATGAGAGTGTGGAATTGGGCGATCGCTTCCCAGCGCTTTCTAGTGGCAACGCACATTCCGGGGAAGTCCAATGTGATAGCAGACAGGCTGAGCAGAGCTATTCTGATGCCTCACGAGTGGTCCCTGAACGACAGAGTGGCTGCGCAGATCTTTTCCAAGTGGGGTCTTCCCTGCTGCAACCTCTTTGCCAGTCCCCTGAATGCAAAGTGCAGCAATTTTTTCACTCTGATCCCTCCACAGGGGGAGTCTCCCAGGGATGCTCTAGTCCACAATTGGCTCTCCGGTCTGCTCTTCGCCTTCCCGCCAGTCCCTCTACTACCCAGAGTGATTCAGAAGGCCTCCTGCTTGGGAAGCAAAATGATTTTGATCGCACCACACTGGCCCCGTCAAGTTTGGTTCCCCTTCCTTCGGAAGTATGCAGTGGATGGCCCTTGGATTCTGGACCCAGCTCCAGATCTATTGACTCATCAGTCAGGACAGCGCCATCCATCCCTACGAACTCTCAAGCTCGCTGCTTGGCTCCTCCACTTCCGACCTTAGTCAGACAGCATATTTTTTACCTCGGAAGTAGTTCATATTCTGTCTTCCTCCCACAAGTCTTCTACTAGGAAAATATACTCTAGTAAATGGAAGAGATTTGCAATTTGGGCTCAGCAACGTGATCTGGACCCTCTTACAGCACCGGTGTCCGCGGTGTTAGATTTCTTAGCTACACTCTTTAGACAAGGTTCGGCTGCTTCCACCATAAAGGTTCAGTTGGCAGCAATCTCCAATTATCATGTTGCACATGAGCCTTCCCTTATGGGCCATAAGCTGTGTAAGGCTTTTCTGAAAGGAGCCTGACTGCTGCGCCCTCCAGTTTCGCAGCCCGTCTTGCCATGGGATTTAGATGTGGTGCTCAGAGCTTTGACATCCTCTCCGTTTGAGCCTGCAGCCTCCTTTGAATTGAAATTTCTGTCATGGAAGACTGCCTTCTTGGTAGCCATTACTTCAGCCAGAAGAGTATCGGAGCTCCAAGCTCTTTCTGCTAAACCTCCTTATTTAATTTTTCACAAGGATAGAGTATCACTGCGACTTAATCCTTCCTTTCTCCCTAAGGTCTCTTCTGCCCTTTGTCTCCACCAGTCTATTGAGCTTCCGGTCTTTTTCCCAAGGTTCTCCAACAAGGCGGAATACAAATTGCACCAGTTGGATGTGCATAGACAACTGAGGTTTTATTTAAATAGGACACAACAGGAGAGAAAATCAGATCAGTTGTTTGTGTCTTTTTCGGACAATAGAATGGGCAGATCTGTAGCTAAGGGCACTATAGCTAAGTGGATTAGAGACTGCATCTCATTTATTTATGCTTCAGCGGATAAGAATCTTCCTTTTCCAGTTAAGGCGCATTCTACCAGGGCTATGTCAACTTCAGTGGCCTTTCATGCTACATTATCCATAGATGAGATATGTGCAGCGGCTACTTGGACTTCTCCACATACCTTTATTTCTCATTACAAACTGGATGTGGCCTCTAGAGGTCGGGCTTCCTTTGGTTCCACAGTGCTCAGGAGTGTTTTTCAGTGAGCCGCCCGGGATGTAGGTGATAGGGATGCTGTCCCGTCAGTAATGAATATAGGCGAGATAGGATCACATTACATCATTTAGTTATGTATTTACCATAACGATAGACGTATGTGATCCATCTCGTCTACATTCTTACGTACCCGCCTTCCTTCCACCTACCTGTTGGACTTGGAGGAAACCTGTATCCTGATTCTCTGAGGATATTATTTTTTCTCTCCTCTTACTTTGTCTTTGTGGTATGGTGTATATGGGAGTATCATGTTGGGGCAAACAAGATCTGGGGGTTTGGGCGTGATGCATCCTGGGATACAGGGTTGGCCCAGCCAATGAGAGACTTCGTGCTAGTTATAGTGGCCGAGTCGGAGCCGATTCTCGGCTCCAAACCCGTCAGTAATTAATGTAGGCGAGATGGATCACATACATCTATTGTTATGGTAAGTACATAACTAAAAGTTTCTTCTGCTTGTTGTAAAGCCTGTTAATGGTAGTTGTCCACCTGGCAAGTTTGCTCTTCCTTGAGGAGCTTGTTTTGGTCCTATCAGGTACAGCTGAGTCAGTGTAGTTATACAGGTGTTTGTATAAAGCATTGGTGTAGAATTCAGCATAGTTGCCAGTTCCATCAGGTGGGGGGGGGCGCAGGGAAACTATTCTTACCATCCCGTAAGAGGTTGTAATCTGCTTTGGAGAAATTTTTTAGTTGAATTGTTGCTGGGGGGCGGGGGGGTCAGGTGTGATAGTTACTTCGAATGAGATTGATTTGTGGTCATATATCACCAGGGAAGACCTCACAGTGGGGGTGCTACAGTGGTCCTGCATGTTGGTAAGCACCAGAGCCAGGATGCTGGCACCCCTTGTGGGGGTGTCACTCAGCTGGTTTAGGGCATTGGAGTTAATGAAGTCAAAGAATCTCTGGGCAAGTGAGTTTGAGCAGGAGTAATTTACCCAGTCAATAAATGGGTAGTTAAAATTGCCCAAAACCATGGTGTTCAGATGTATCTTGATAGACTCAAGTAGGTCCAAATAGGCAGAGTGGGTATCTTGATTCGTGGAGGGCGTCCTGTAGCTGGCAATGACTTGAATATGTGTCCTACCAACAGTTAATTTTACCTGAAGTATTTCCAGGGAATCGTAGTGTTTAACCAGTCTGGAGGTGTATTTGTCTTTAATGAATATTGATACACCACCTCATTTAGTTTTCACCATTTCAGTTCGTGCCATGGTCCGAACCTGTGGAAGAAGGTGTAACCCGATATGGCTGGGGTGCTCTCCACAGCCTTGGACCAGGTCTCCGTGACTGCAGAAATGTCTGTGTCTTCCAAGGTGAGGACTGCTTCCAGTGAGTGCAGTTTCATGCTGAAACTCCTAGCATTTAGCAGCATAACCTTGAGATTGTTTTTAGATGGAGTTTTTATGTTGGGAATTTTGTCCTTGAGACACTGCCTAAAAAAGGCACTATGGGGGTGGCGAGAGCCTTAGCCAGTAGCCAAACTCCAGGAGTGACAGATGAAGACCATCTCTGGCAAAGCATCAAGGTCTGTCGATTATGTCATCTCAGGCTGACAGGTACTGGATCCCCTTAGACTGACACCAGAAACTAAGCCAGTTATCGAAGTCAGTCATTTTCTATTTGTAGTGTGGCATCTTCCTAGGTGAAGGTAAAATGCTGCTTAAGGCTAGGGACATACCTGCCTGAGACAGATAATCTGAGAGCTCAGTCATGTCTCTCTTCATATAGTCCAGAGGGGTACGTCTCAAGTCGTTCACACCAACATGGACTATGATGGAGTCATAACAGTACCTGCTGTTGAGAGACTTGAGTGCAAGTGTGTGTGTGATATGGCTGATCCTAGCACCTGACAGACAGCTGACTGTGACCTTTTCCTTATTCAGTCTGGTGAGAGGGACATCTGTGTGTCTCACGATGGAATCACTTATGAGTAATATGTTTGGTTTTGTATTTTTGCCTTAAGGGCTTGATAAGTGAGACACTGGTGTGTGAGGTATTACATGTATTGTGTTCTGTAGAGAAAGTATTATGTGCAGCGTGCTTGTGTTTGTGTTTGGGAGGTTCTGGTGTTTAGGTATGTTTCTGGAGAGGACCTCCACATAGTTAGGTACATGTGATATGTGTTTGGGTGGAGTAGGAGGTGAGGTGTGCATGCTGACAACCCACTCATTGTCATATGTACTGACTGATGTGTGAGAGAGCTTGGATTCAAGGTTCTTAATATGGCTGCATCTCTCACATGTTGAGTTTGTGTGAACTAGGAGTAGAGGTTTGTTGGTGAAAATGAGGCAGTTGCTACACTACCTCAGGATGCCAGCTGTGGGAAATTGTCCATCCATAGTGTTTGGTAAATTTATATGGTCAGGAAAAGAGGTCACTCTTAGGAATGGGGAATAGGTGAGAGGTGTGTTGGTACCTTTGAGACTAGGCTTAGTGTTCCACCTGACAGTAGAGCGGGGCCGCGAAATACTTCTCGAGGACCACAGGCAAAGTGCTAAGGGAAAATTTAACAAGCAAAATGTTTGCATCTATAACCACCAATGGTAACCACTGCTATGTAGCAGTTACATGGCAGGTGCATGACATGCAAACAAGCGCAAACCCGGGGCTTAGATAAAACAAGAAATAACCCTTTTTTAACTCAAACTAGCCAATAAGGATGCTCTGTCTGAGCTGTAGTCCAATCACCCTTGATTAGATGGGACCCAGACAGCACTCTCCTCCCACAGAGGTGTAGAAAAGCCTTCACCCACAAGGATGGGTTGAAGTTGATGCTCAGAAGTTACAAAACAGGCCCAGAAACAGCAAACCTGGAACTGGGCTATACTATGGCTGAACTAGTACAGTATAAGTAAAATGTGGCAAAAACAGTTCAGACAATTCAAACTGACATTAATATAAGAGCAAAAACGGATACTTATAGTTAGGTGGAAGCAAAAGATGCCTTGGATCTTTTAGTATCGCAGTGAAGAGCTGGTGTTAATGCTCAAGTGATACGAAACAGTCTAGATTCAGTAAGTCTGAATCTGGCCTATGGTATAAAAATGCAGGAATACTAGAAAGTCAAAGTGCATAAAATCACAGTCACAACAGCAAAAAACAGTTTAAGTAAAACATCAGTTCGCCAGCAATTCCCAACTTAGACACGTATAGGCCACACTCTCCTGCCACAAGAGTCTAGACAACACACCCTTCTAATGTAAAACAACTAGATCTGATGTTGTTAATCTTTGTTCATTCCTTACTGATGGGTTATCGGTTCCGTCCTTGGAACCGAGCCGGCCTTATATCAAGCTCGCGTCAGCCAAAAACTCTCGAGCCAAGATCCTACCCAGAATGCTGTGCTCCCTTTTACCTCAGATCTCGTTTGCCGCATTGCTGTACAGCCGTGTCAAGCCACTCTCTCTCAGCTAAGTGAATAGTTTTTTTTTGAAAGTTTATGTATCGTTAGTACTTTAAAAGTTTTTCAGTCAGTTACTTTTACTATACTCCTACCCCATCGTATCTTTAAGACTCTCTCCCTATAGTCTCTTTCCTTTTATTACCCTTTTTTTTACCTTTGAGGTAATTCTTCATTACCATCGTTGGTAATCCTTCCTTCTCTTTCTCTTCTTACCCTTCTGGGTAGCCTTTCTTTACTCTTTGGTTCTGTTGTTCTTCCCCACATCATTATGTCGGATAAAAAAGTAGTGTTGGTTTCAAACAGTGTAAGGATTGCGGTCGTAAGTTACCGCTTTCTGATGGCCATGATTTACATGTCTATTGCTTGAATGTCTCCCACCTTACTGTGGATCCCCCGTGTGGGATTTGTACAAATTGTTCAACCAGGACTCTTAATGAAAGAAAGTTAATCCTGAAAGGTCTCCTCAAATCTCCTTTCTGTGCGGCTATCTTTGGGTCGGAGGGCTCACCCCTCCTGCTAAATTCCGTAAGAGGCTTTCTTCTTTCTCATTGAGGTCGCACACTTCATCTCCCTCTGGAGATCGCAGGGAGTCGACTCATAAGAAAGTGAAAATTGCTAGTCCGGCGCTGCCACCTGTGACCCTTTCAGCTCCAGGCACGGCACTGCCCAAGTTAATTCTTGCTCCAGCTATGTCCTCTTATTGCCACCGGAGTTCCCGGTGGAGACACGGCTGCGACAGTTTCATCACAGCCTTTACCAGCACCGTCCCTGCAGGTACAGTCTCCTTCGGCACCGTTGGTGCAATTCCCTTCGGCCCCGAGTTTGACAATACTGTCCTCCATGGTGCAGACACCTTCGGCACCAACATGCTCTTCGGTGCAGTCCTTTTCAGCACCATCATTGTTACTGGTGCAGACACCTTCCTCGACGGCAACGTACCCATTGGTGCAGACACTTACCTTTACAGTGCAGACACCTTCAACTTCTATGGCGCTGCCTTTGTCGGTGCAGACTACTTAGACACCATTTTCCTCGGTGCAGACATCCTCGGTTCTGGGCTCTGTACCACTCGAACTAGCAAGGACCAAGTACTCTCCTTCTTTGGATCCTTTTGTTGGTAGCCAATATAGCCCTTTTCTGGAAAGGCCAGAATCATCTTCAGGTGCCTCTCTGAACAAGATGTGTTGCGGCTTGTTGACCAGTTGCTTGTGGCAAGGGGTCTCTCTCAACCATCTGAACCTATGTTCCCTCCTTCAGGTGAACGTATTTCTCCTCAAACTCCAACGTACACTCTTCCTTCGACTGCCACCCAAACATCGATGCCCCTTCCTCTGACAACAGCTTCCCTCCCTCTGACCCCAGTAGTGGACCTCACTTTGGAGCCAGAGTCGTCCTTGTGGCCCTCTGTGCACTGGGCATCGGGCTCTTCTCAGGCTAGTGACTGTCCCTTGGGAGAGGGCATTCTTGGTTCCACACTGATTTTTTTCTATGGCACCCTCCAGGAATCCTCCCTTTCTCACGCTTCACAGCCCTCTTGAGACTCCTGGTCTGGGGGTCGGCTTGTCGGAGCGGGGTGTGACTCTGGTTCCGAGGTTGTCGTGCTCAGTTCCGGGCTCCCATCCTTCTTTGGGTGGGCCGGCCTTCTAGGCCATGGAGAGGGCGCTTGCCTCAGCTGGAAACCCCCCCCCCATGTTGGAGTCCTCTCCCCTCTCTGTGCCGCAGCTGTCACAAGCCACAACCATCGGACACCAAGCACAAAGGCCTCAAGTTTCTCCCCCTCAGGAGACCCCCCTCTTTGCAGTCTTCCCAGAACTTCCCACTGAGGAAGTACCTTGCAAGGCTTCGTGCAAGAGGAAGCACATGGACTCCACTGATGAGTCTTTGACTGAAGATACGGACTTTGATGGCGGGGAACGGTCCCCACGGTCACCCTCTGATGAGGTGTCCTTTGGTGACCTCCTCGAGATCCTTAGAGGGGTGACTGGAAGTCCTCTAATCCTTCCTCAGAGTATTTCGTATTCCTGCAGGCCTTTCATGCCCGGCCCCCTACCTCCTGGCTTACCCCGCCGGCCGATGAGCTTGTCCAGCTCATCGTCCAGCATGCATGGAAGGCTCCTGACACCCTGGAAGCTATACCGCAGAGGCCTGACAAGATATTATCTCCCCCAGCTGAGCTTCCCCATTGGTCAAGAGGTCTTCCAGTAGATAAAAATAAAAAACAACTGGCTGGGAGCAAGAAAAATGGCAAAAGTGTATTTTTTTTTATTAAAAAAAAATTAAAAATACACTTTTGCCTTTTTTCTTGCTGCCAGCCATTTGGTTTTTATTTGGTATACTTCATTTTTGTGTGTGTCTTCTAGTAGATGCCATGGGGGTGGCGGCTGCAACCAAGGAAGATTTGGCAGAAGAGAGCCAAACTGTCCATCTGCCCAACAAGGAGTCCCGGGCGATAGACAGACTGGGGAAGCGTGTGTTTGCTTCATCGACCTTCGTCGTAAGGTCTTTGAACTATTTGGCACACTTTACAAGGCTCCAGAGGGATCTTATCAACCAGCTCTCTGAAACCTTGGCAGGAGGTGTTTCTGATGAGGTCCGTGACAATGTAGGTTCTCAGATAGCGACCCCAGAATCCATATCCAATTCTTCCATTCGTCTTATTTCACACACAACTGAAGGAGCGGCTAGAGCGGCAGGCACGGGTATAGTCATGAGACGACATGCCTGGATGCGCTTTTGTGACTTTGCGGACTCCTTTAAGGCTTCCTTTATGAACACCCCCATCGAGGCCACTTCTTTGTTTGGCCCTAAAGTTAAAGATACGCTGGCAAGGTGCAAACAAGACAGCAAGACCCTATCTGCCATTGGTGTCAGACATTCCACTCCTCAGCGATTCTACTCCAAAAATCAGAGGAGCGGAAAAATGTGGCACAGGAAATCACAGGGCTCTTTCCGTGACACACATGTCGAGTTCTCTCCTAGAGGCAGAGGGGGAAAACTCCAATGGAAGACGCCCCTTTCGGGTCATAGGAGGTCTGCGAAACTGTGGTTCCAGAGATTCTTTCTCTGGCCAACCCTATTAGCGCTTCTGAAGTGTTGCCCGACTGCTCACCTCTGGAAGCGGCCGGGGGTCATTTTTCCTTGCACCCCACTGCCTGGCGAAACATAACAACTGACTCTTGGGTACAACGGATAATATCCAGAGGCTATCACATCCCCTTTCATGTCTGTCCAACCTCGTCCAGAGACTTACCCGACGTTCCACGCCGTCAAAGGGAGGCAGCAGCACACGAAATCTAAAAGCTGCTACAAAAAATATACATCCAAATGGTCCCCCCAGACCAGATAGGATCTGGTTTTTACTCAAGGTTCTTTTTGGTGCCAAAAAAGACAGGGGACTAAAGACCACTTCTGGATCTCAGCACACTGAACAACTTTGTAAAAACAGAGAAATTCCGGATGGTCACAGTTCAGTCTATCCTGCCTCTTCTGGAAGAAGACGATTGGATGTGCTCTGTAGATCTTCAAGATGTGTATTACCATATAAAAATGGACAAGCTCTCAAGAAGGTCCTCCGCTTCCGCATAGCAGCCAGTCACTACCAATTTCGAGCACTGCCCTTCGGTCTCTCTACAGCCCCCAGAGTGTTCACCAAATGCATGGCAGTGGTCATCGCTTACCTGCGATTTCAAGGATTCCAGGCGTTTCCATATCTAGACGACTAGCTTTTCACTGCCCCACCAAGTGCCTACTAGAAGAAGACCTAGACTACACTCTTCTCAAACTGGGAGAAGTCCAACACGACCCCAACACAGTCTTTAGAATTCATCGGGATACTGTTGGACATGAGGAATTGTACAGCATCTCTTCCGGATCACAGACTTCAAAGAATAAGACAACAGGTTCAGTCGCTGCTCTGCCACCACAAATCTTCTGCTCGGTCCATACACCAGCTCTTGGGGTCAATGGCAGCCTCTATCACCATTGTTCCTCTGGCCAGATTCCACATGAGACTTCTCCACTGGTTGCTCCTCACTCAGTGGTACTCTCTTCAACACCCCTTGTCTTTTCAGATAAGTGTAACTCAGAGATGCAAGCAAGATTTACTCTGGTGGACGTCTCGAAACTCCCAACAGTGGTCTCGCCCCTTCATCCCCCATCATCCGAAAGCCACAGTGACCACGGATGCCTCCCTGATGGGTTGGGGGGTATGTCAGTGAAACTAGGGCCAAGACACTTGGTCAGAGACTGAGGCCCTTTTGCATATCAATGTCCTGGAACTGAGGGCGGTGCTACTAGTGTTGCAAGCATTCCATTCCATACTTCCGTCAGGGACTATTGCGATCCAATCAGACAATATGTCAGTGGTCTGGCACATCAACAAGCAAGAGGCCATCAGATCTTATTCATTATGCCAAGAGGCCTTGAGAATATGGCAGTGAGCGATAGCTTCCCACCGCTTTCTAGTTGCAACGCACATTCCTGGGAACTCCATCGTGATAGCGGACAAGTTGAGCAGATGCATTCTACAACCTCACGAGTGGTCCCTCAACCCTGTGATAGCGGCAAAAATTTTCAACTGCTGGGGCCAGCCTTGCTGCTGCAGCAACTATTTTGCCCTGATCTCCCCTCGGGGACAGTCACTGAGAGATGCTCTAGTCCACGCTTGGCCCTCGGGTCTACTTTATGCTTATCCTCCTCTCCCAATTTCTGAAGAAAGCATGGCAGTTGAAAAGCAAAGTGATCCTCATTGCTCCATATTGGCCTCTACAAGTCTGGTTCCCTTTCCACTGGCCTCAGCTGCTAGATTGACCATGGATCCTCAACCCATCCCCAACATTGATCTCCCATCTGCAGGGTCTGACTCACCCCACTCTAACAACCCTGAAACTGACAACTTGGTTTCTCCACTTCCAATGATTGCCAGGCAAGACAACCTCTTGTCCCCGGTGTTTAATATTCTTATTGTATCTCATAAATCATCCACCAGACTAATCTAACTCAGTAAATGGAAAAGGTTTTCTCTATGGGCAACGAATAAACAATTAGACCCCTTGTCAGCCCCAGTTTCGTTGGTTCTGGATTACTTATCACATCTTTTCCAGTCTGGCGTGAGTCCCTCTACTATTCGTGTTCATTTAGCTGCCATTTCAAATTACCACATTGGTTTTCAGGATTCTTCACTCATGTCACATAGACTTTGTAAAACTTTCTTGAAGGGGGTTTTTCACTTCAAACCTCCCTTTAGAGAATCAATACAACCTTGGGATTTGGCCTTGGTCCTACAAGCCCTAACAGCTCCCCACTTTGAACCTGCGTCTTCATGTGATTTAAAGTATCTCTCTTGGAAAACTTTGTTTCTGGTTGCAATCACATTGGCCAGGCGATTTTCAGAACTTCAAGCCTTATGCATCAAACGTCCCTACCTTATCTTCCATAAGGATAGAGTATTACTGAGAACTAATTCTTCCTTTTTACCAAAAGTGGTGTCAGAGTGGTCTATCAACCAGTCTATTGACCTTCCTAATCATTCTAACAAGGGAGAGTATTGCCTGCACTCCCTGGATGTTCATAGGCAAATACGATTCCATCTGGACAGAACAAAATCTAACCATAAATCAGACCAACTATTTCTGGCATTTTCTGGACCAAGACTAGGTCATCCTGTCTCAGGCCAGGGTCTGATTGTTTATTCGTTGCCCATGGCGTCATGGTTGATAAATTGCATTACCGTTATCTACAAGAAGAGCTATATCACCTTGCCTCACAGAGTGAAAGCACATTCTACAAGATCTATGGCAACTTTAGCAGCTTTTCATGGTAGGGCTTCCCTCAATGATATTTGCTCAGCTGCGACTTGGGCCAAACCTCATACTTTTATCCTTCATTACAAATTGGATTTGGCCTCCTGAGGTAGAGCTTCTTTTTGGCTCCATGGTGCTCAGGAATGCCCTTCCATGAGGGCCACCCAGGGATACAGGTAGCTGGGAACTCTGTCCCATCAGTAAGAAATGAACGAAGATTAACAACATCAGATAAAGAAGTTATGTCTTACCATAACGTTACATCTGTGTTGTTAATCTTCGTTCATTCATTACTCCCCACCCTCCGTCCTCCTCTGGAGGTTCCTGGTTGATCTCATATACTCCTTTACTGTAGGTCTGTTATGACCAGAGGTAGCCTCTACTTTTGTCTATCAACTTGCAAACTCGATCTGAGGTAACAGGGAACATTCTGGGTAGGATCTTGGCTCGAGAGTTTTTGGCTGACGCGAGCTTGATATAAGGCCGGCTCAGTTCCGTGGACGGAACTGTAACCCATCAGTAATGAATGAATGAAGATCAACAAAGATGGAACGTTATGGTAAGACATAACTTCTTTTTTTTTTTGGAGCCCAAGTGCTTAAATCAGAACTAAGACACTTCAGAATAACAGACACAAAAGTTTAGACCACAAATCTCCCTAATGTAAAGTAACTGGGTTGGAACCCAAGTGTTTAAACCAGAATAAAGACACTTAAAATAACAGGCTCAATAAGCCTTCACCAGCAGTTCCCAGCTTAGAAATGGTGTAGGCTGCACTTTCCTGCCACAAGAGTCTAGACCTCAACTCTCCTAATGTAAGTAACTGTTTTGGAGCCCAAGTGCTTAAACCAGTACTAAGACCCTTTCAGAATAACAGGCACAATGAGCTTTCAACCAGAAATTCCCAGTTCAGAAGTGTGTAGGCTGTCCTGTCCTGCCACAAGAGTTTAGACATCCAAAACTTCCTAATGTAAAATAACTGGCTTGGAACCCAAGTGCTTAAACCTCAACAAAGACACTTAGAACAACAAGCACAATAAGTTTGGGTTTGGGGCCTAAGTGCTTAAACCAGAAGAACTAAGACACTTTCAGAATAACAGACACAGTGAGCCTTCAACCAGCAATTCCCAGCTTAGAGGGGGGTAGGCTATCCTCTCCTGACACAAAAGTTTAGACCACAAATCTTTCTAAGGTAAAATAACTGGTTTGGAACCCAAATGCTTAAACCAGAACAAATGCACAGTAAACCTTCACACAGCAATTCCCAGCTCAGAAGGGCAGAAGCTACCCTCTCCTCCCACAATAGTGTAGACCACAAACCTTCTTAATGTAAAATGACTGGCCTGAAGCCCAAGTCCTTAAACCAAAACTAAGAGGCTTAGAACAATTACAATTAAATCAGGTTACTAACAAGCAGTAATAATTGCAGCAGAATAAATGCAACTGAACACTTGTAAGAACAAGCAGCAAAAGCAAAATAAAGTAATACAGTAGGAAGATACACAAATACAGTAAAAGCAGCTGAATAAAGTGTATTTTTTAAGTAGTAAGAGAGGAAATAGAAGATAATTCAAGGTTAAGAAACTAAGGGGGTGGGCCTTCCCAAATGATCTCACTGTACTCAGTAGAATAAGTTGATGAGATAGGACTGGGAGGAGTGTCCAATATCAAATTTATAATAGAGGCGGGCAACTGAAAAGCCAAGTTTTAAGAATACAACAACAGTTCAGCGGGTGGGTGGGAAAAATAAAATAGAGACAGATATCAGAACAGAAGCAGGCAGTCAACAACTTAACAGCACTACAGTAACAAGCAGATGGAGTTTCTTTAACAATGCAGGCAGAAAAACAGTGATAATACATAAATGCAGCACTGAGTTATTAAATATCATTGAAACAGAGCAAATGCAAAAAAATACACTTATATCAGCTTTGTATTTCCAGATGGTTTAGAAGCAAGCCAAATCCTCTATCCACAGAAACAAGGAAGCTCTGAGCAGAATTTGTGATTTGGCAAATAGTGATAACTTTGTGAAGGATTTTTTGCTGTCTGTATTATCTAGTGTTACTGCTTTTCCTTCCTTACATCCTTCGAGGTTGTTTGTTATCTTACTGTACCACCTCCCCTGTATATATTTATATGAAAAAGCTTTTAATTTGTGGGTAGTTTTCCCTAGATTTTCCCTGTTTGTCATGATTGTTTCTTTTTTCTCTGCCAACAGTCTTTTTAACTTAGTCTAGTGTCTTGTTGGTGTTCTTTAGGGATACTTCATTGTGCAGGTTGTGTAACTTAGTTTTTATGTTTTTTCCTCTTTCAGTGCTGTTAGTGTTGGTGTTTAACATTTAACTCTTTCAGGATGACTATCAAGATGCACACACCATGTGTGTTTGCTGGTTGGGGGCCTCACACCTTGACAAGGATTGTTGCACTTGCTCTACTTTTGAGGCCAGAACACTGTCTGATTGGCAAGCAAAGCTTGCCTTGACCGGGCTTCTCCCTGCCTCTGTGGGAGAAAGTAACCCCTCACAATAGTTTTCCTCTCTCCCCAGTAAGAAATCATCAGACACGATCACGACAGAAAAGCCTAAAGAAAAAGATAAAGATAAGGAGGTGTTTTGGGAGATGAGTCCTGAAAAGCACAGGGAGAAGGAGGTTAGGAAACTGTCCCCTGTTCTGACATGACCATTGGGTCTGACTTGAAGGTGCTGCAGTCTTCAGATGCATCTTCTGTTTCAGAGCTGATAAGAATTAAGATCTCCTACCCCGCCTTTTCCTGGATCCAGGTTCTTCATGGAACCGGTTAGTCCTATGCTACAGTCTTCCTTCCTACAAGAGCAAGATCTTTTCAAAGGACTTCCAGGCCACCTTCTATAGCCTCTTCTATTAGGTCATAGCAGTCAACCAGGAGAGCTATCCATCACATCAGTCGCCCTTCTAGACAGGGGTCCAGGGAAGTAAATATTGTGGGAAGAAATAGCCAGGGAATTGTTATGGCTTGGCTTGTATAGGTCCTAGGGCCGATAGCCTAGTACCAACCTATGAACCTATGAACTAAGCAGATGTGGACAGGATGATGAAATTCCTGAGGACTCCCAGATCCAACTGGGAGTCCTTACAGCACCAACCACTGTCAGGGGTTCGGAGACTGTTCTTCTGTCTCCTATAATTGTCACTCCTTGTCCGATCCAACCTTTGGATGCAGTGATTGTGGATCTGAATGTGCTTTGAGTATTGCCTGTGTCAGTTCCGAACCACTGGGTCTCTTTGACTGCAATAATTTCTCTGATGTGATCAACTCCACTGCCTTGGGTCTTGATGGGTCATGGGGCTGAGAGGTCAGCGCTTGCACTAGAGAGGGTTCGGATTGACTCTGAGATTTTTGGATCCTTCCCTCCCTTTCCCTTCTGCTCAGCACTTCGGTTCTCCACAGCTTGGCTCTGGCATCATCTTTGGAGCAGAAATGGATTGCTTCTCAATGTATGCCTTTGTTGGGTTTTTTGGAGCCTACAGGCTCTGGTTCATAACTGTTTTTGGCTTCTGCTTCAAGGTGGGCTTGGAAGGATCCGGATGTGGTCAAACCAGTTCTCTGTACACCTGATAAAATCTTCAGTCTCCCCGAAGGACAGGCCTTTCTGAAGCAAACGTCCAGTAGTAGATTCCATGGAGGTAGCAGTGATCACCAACAAAAATCTTCCAGAGGAGAGCTCTGCTGTCCATCTCCCTGACAAGGAGATCTTGGCATTAGACAACAGATTTTGGAATGGGGATGTATGTTTCCGCTGAACTACCTGACTTGTTTAACACATTTTCAGAGAGACTTGGTGAAGGAGCTCTCCAAATCCCTGACAGGTTCCTTACTTGTAGACAGTGGATATATAACTGAATACCCTCCAGTCCCTCTCAAACTTGTCCATACACCTCATTTCTAACACAATGGATGGCACATAGATAGCCTCAGGCAGCAGCATCACTGTTCACATGCACTCCTGGGTGCATTTCTGTGATTTCACAGAGCACTTTAAGACATCCTTTATTAATGCCTCCTATGACAGGTCCACCTTCTTTGGACCAAACGTAAAATAAATGCTTTCTAGAAGTGAGCAAGATGGCAAGATGTTGTCTGCTTTTGAAATTCACTTCTCTATCCCCTATGGATGTTTTCTAGGACCGAGAAAGGGGGAAAGAAGCTGTGTTTCCATAAATCTCAAGGGTTTACCCACAGTGCTTCTACTGACAGGTCCTCTAGAGGCAGAAGGAGGAATAATCACAATGCAAATCACCCTCAAGTCAGAGGTGGTTTGCAGAATCTAGGGTTTCTGGACCTCTTCTCCAACAAACCCTTCCGGCACCCTCGAAAGGTTTCCTGATTGCTGTGCTCTTGAGGCAGTCATTGGCACTTTTCTCTGCACTCATTAGCCTGGGCAACCTTCACCCAAGATTTCATGAGTGCAGAGAACGCTAACTAGAGGCTACACAATCCATTCATTTATCAACCCCAATTTAGAAAGACTTCCCGATATCCCACCTCCACAAAGAAAGGCTGCAACACAAGAAATAAGAAAGCTGCTAGACAAATGAGTCATACAGGATATCCCACCAGACCAGCAAGGATCTGAAGTCTACTCAAGGTTATTTTTGGTACAGAAGATGAGCGGGAACTTCAGGCCCATTTTGGACCTCAGTCAGTTAAATCAGTGTGTAGAACAGACAAAGTTCTGAGTGGCCACAGTTCATCCCATCCTCCTGTTGTTAAAGAAGGACAAATGGAAGTGCTTGATAGACCTTCAGGATGCATACTACTACATAAAGATAGCCAGTTGCTCCAGAAGTTTCATCCACTTTTGGCTGGGACAGTCACTTCCATTTCAGATCCCTGCCCTTTAGTCTCACCACATCCCAAGTGCATGGCAGTGGTCACAGGTCACCACAGACTGTACGGTTTCGGCAAATTCCCATATCTGGATGACTGGCTTATAACTGCTACCTCCAGAAATCTGTTATTCCAAGCCGGGGATTCCTTGTTCTGGCTTTGCTGCTGTCTGGGAATCACAATCAGTATGAAAAAAATCAGAGTTGGTCCCTGTCCAAGCAGTAGAGTTCATTGGGGCCCCCTGGGTATGACATTGCTGATAGCCAGATTGCCAGAGTTGAGAATTCTCACAGTTCAACAACAAGCCTTAACAGTCCTCTCTCTCATCAGAAACCCCCAGGTCAGGTGCATAGTGCAGCTCCTGTGATCAATGGCAGTCTCTATCACCCTAGTTTCTTAGACCAGATTTTCATGAAGGTTTTTTTCAGTGGATTGCTGCAGTTCTTTGGTCAGTGCTGTATCTGCCAATGCACTTTCCAGTCTTCCTCACCAGCATATGCAGATAATGTTCCAGTGACAGTCCAGGCTTTTATCCCAGGTTGTGCATATCCTAACATCTTGTCAGAAACCCTGTACTAGGAAAGTTTATAAAAGCAAGAGGAAGAGATTTTTTTATATGGACATCTAGCAGGGATATAGACCCTTTTTCGGACTTTTCTTTCTTCTATTTTTAGATTTTTACCCAGTCTCTTTCATGGTGGGGCTAGCTTTTCTACCATTAAAGTGCAAATGGCTCCCATTGCTTCTTTGAAGTTGTCCAGAGTTTTTCTAATAGGCATCGTTCTTCTCCGCCCTCCCCTTTTAAGCAATCCTGTTCCACCTTAGGACATTATTTTCAGTTCTTGACAAAATTTGTTTCTCAAACAGCTGTGACCGTAGAGTTAAAATACCTTTCTTGGATGACAGTTTTCCTGGTGGTTATCACCTTCACTTAATGAATTTCAGAGCTCCAAGCTCTTTCCTGCAAACCACGTTACTTGATTTTTCATAAATATAGGTTATCACTTTGATATAACTCTACCTTTCTTCTCAAGGTGGCTTTGGAGTTTGCCTTGAGTCAGACTATTAATCTCCCTAGTTTCTTACCAAATTTCTCCAATAAAGGAAATACATTTTATATTTAATGGATGTTCGCTGACAGCTGAGATTGTACCTACATCATACCAAAATTATAGGAAAGACAGACCAACTCTTTGTTTCCTTTTCTTCAGTCAAAATGGGAAAAGGAGCCTCTAAAGTGGCTCTATCCAGATGGCTATCTGAATGCATTTCTTGCATATATAAAGAAAAAGGTTTAGCATTGCCTTGTAATCTCAAAGCTCATTCTACCAGGGCAGTAGCCACTTCTACAGCCAGTTTCATGTACATGCATTTATATCCCATTACAAGCTCTACCTAAATTCTAGGTGTAGAGCTTCTTTTACATCCACCATCCTTTGGCATCCTTCCATGAGACCTCCTAGAATTTTAAGTAGCTGGAGACTGTGTCCCATTAGTTGAGGATGGACAGAAGAGGCAACATTGGATACAACAGTTATGTGCTTACCATAGTACTAGAATCTGAAGTAGTTAACTTCATTTGTCCATCAACCTGTGGGTATCGGATCCATATCGGATCCGAGCCGGCAGCTTCAAACAGCTAAGATCCGAGCTCCAAGCTCCTCCCCCTTACCCATAACCCCCTGCCATCCCTTCCTGACCTCAGATCTCATTTGCCGCGGTTCAGTCAGCAGCTCTGAACGAGTTCCAGGCGTGGGAGTAGTTCGTTTCTGTGAGAAAAATCCTTTTTCTTTCTATTTTTAACAGTAAAAAAATTGTGTGTGTGTTGCTCCTTAGTTAGTTTACAGTGGTTAACGGTTTTTGTATTTAATTTTAGTTAAATTACCTCCCCCCGTGTGAATGAAGGCGTGTCTATCTTTGGGCCTAGTGTATTTTTTTTCTTTAGTCATGTCCGAGGCCCCTAAAACCTTCTTTTCTAAATGCACCGAGTGTGGCCATAAGCTGCCCCAGCGGATGGCCACACTCGGTGTGTTATCTGCCTTGGGGTTAACCACCTCTCCTCAGGCTGCACCATTTGTGCAGCCTTCAACTCCAGGGCTTTGAGGGACAGGAGGTCGAAGTTGATTCTGGCGGGACTGTTGCCCCCGGACTCGACTTCGTCCTCTCACTCCGTGACACCTGCCGCGGCAGTGCCACCTTCCATCCCTGCTCCCCTGGCCAGGACGCACCCTCCCACCTCAGGCCAGGAGGAGAGGGGAAGCTAGGAGGGAGAGGAGAAAAGAGAAGCACCACAAGCGGCGGGCCGAGTCTTTCTCCTCTGCCCCGCCGGCCAAGCAAGCAGCTTCTCCAAGGGCTTCCAGGCCTTCTCCTTCCCGGCTCCATTCACCACGTTTTTCCCCGGAGCCGGAGGAGGAGGAAACCCGGCCGCCTTCGAGGTCATCGAGGCGGCACTCCCGGCCCGCCTCGGTGGCCTCTTCTAGGTCAACTCGTAGCTTGTCCGATGCAGACATGGTCCGGATGATGCGTAGGTTCCTCCAGGCCCAGCTGCAGATGGGAGTGCTCCTGCCTCCCCCCCTCCGGGGGGGGGGGGAGCTTGACACCTTTTTTCGCCCTGATTGCTCCTTCTCCGACCCACTTCCGAGGTTCGGAGCCAGGTAGCATGGGATCCGGGGGAGTGTCGGCACTGATAGTACCTCGTACTTCGGCGCCGTCGGAACCCTTGAGTTTGTAGGGTCCATTCTCGGAGCCGAGAGCTGAGCTTCGGATCCGGAGGTGTCAGTGTGTCTTTGGCTCCGTCTCGGTAGGAGCATACTGGCCCTTCGGATCCGATTGCTTCGGCGCCGGCTCCGATCCACACATTGGATCCGAGGGGGCTGCTCTCGGATCCCAGAGAGAGCAGTTCTCCTTCGGGGTTCAATGTCATGGAGAGGGTTTTATCAAGGGATTCGAGGCCCCAGGCTCCTGCTACGGTTCCACCCTGCACTCCCTTTCAGACGGGCCTACCTTCCATCACCTGGCCCCAGGGTCAGCCTGCGCCTACGTCCCAGATAGTTCCCTTGGAGGAACAGGATGTGGTTGATGAGGCCTCTTCAGACAGCCCCCCCGAGGAGGTTCCTCACAAATGTAAGTGCAAGAGGAGGCACTTGGACTCACCTGAGTCCATGACAGAAGACACAGACTTAGAGGAAGGGGAAGGTTCCCCAAGATCACACCCCGAAGACGTCTCCTTCGGAGACATCATGGAAATGCTTCGTATTAGAGGGGGGTGGACAGCCCAAAAACCTTCCTCTGATGAGTCTGTGTTGCTGGAGGCGTTGACGCAGGCCCATCTACCTCTTGGGTGTCCCCTCCCGCCGATCACCTGGAAGACCTGATTACTACCAGGGCATGGAAGGAGCCGGACACTGTGGAGCCCATTCCAAAGAGACCAGATAAAATTCTCAGCCCCCCTTCTGATAGGACGTGTTGGAGCAAGGGTACTTCTATAGATGCCATGTTGGTGGCGGCCGCCACCAAAAAGGAACTAACCCAGGAGAGTTCCTCGATCCATCCTCCAGACAAGGAGTCTCAGACGATGGACTGCCTGGGGAAGCGGATGTTCGCATCAGCCACCTTCTCTGTAAGGTCGCTGAATTATATGGCACACGTGATACGACTCCAGCGGGATCTCATCAAAGAATACGCCGGGTCGCCCCCAGCGTCCATGTCGGCCGAGGATAAGAAAGTATTCTCAACCTGAATGGCCACTCTCAAATCCATTACGAACACCTCTATGCGGCTCCTCTCCCATGCTACAGAAGGAGCTGCTAGAGCTAGCGGAGCGGGCATTGTCTTACGACGGCATGCTTGGCTCTGCCATTGCGATTTTGCGGAACCCTTTAAGGCATCCTTCGCTAATGCCCCTTTTGACGGTTCTTCGCTATTTAGCAAGACCATAAGCGACATGCTGGTCCAGAGCGAGAAAGACAGGAAGACGTTGTCTGCTGTCAGAGTCCGCTTCTCTGCTCCCCAGAGGTCCTTCTCTAGGAACCAAAAGGGACAGAAGAAAATGTGGTTCCGGAAGGCTCAACAGTCCTGTTTCGCTCCGGACCCCTCATCCTTCAGAGGCAGAGGAGGACAGGGTGGACGCCGGCCCAGAGGCAGAGGGGGCCGAAGAATTTCGGGTCGAGAGAACCCTTTTCTGATTGGCCCACGCAGCAACCCTGAAGGGTTACCCAACTGCTCCACTCTGGAGGCAGTCGGGGGGCGTTTCTCGAGGCACCTAGCAGTTTGGGAGTCCATTACAACAGATTGCTGGGTGCTTCGAATCATATCCAGAGGTTACAAGATCCCCTTTCTCAATCTCCCTCCCAAACCCCGGAGCCTCCCCGATGTCCCACCCAATCAAAGGGAGGCAGCAGCTGCAGAAATACTCCAGCTGCTAGAAAAAAGAGCAATCCAGCACATCCCCCCAGACCAATCCGGATCAGGCTTTTACTCCAGGTTCTTCTTGGTGCCAAAAAAGGCGGGAGACTTAAGACCCATTCTCGACCTGTCCTTTCTAAACCTGTCAGTGGCCAAAGAAAAGTTCTGGATGGTCACCATTCAATCCATTCTCCCACTCCTGCAGGAGAACGACTGGATGTGCTCTATAGAACTTAAGGATGCGTACTACCACATTCTGATGGCCAGACGATCCAGAAGGTTTCTCCGCTTCCGGCTAGGAGCCAGCCACTACCAGTTCAGGGTCATTCCCTTTGGCCTCACCACAGCCCCCAGGGTGTTCACCAAAGTCTTGGCAGTTGTAGCGGCCCACCTGAGACCCCAGGGAATACAGGTCTTTCTGTACCTGGACGACTGGCTCCTGACTGCCCCCACCAGGCATCTACTGTGTTCAGCCAGAGATTACTTCCTCCATTTGGCCTCCCGACTGGGAATCACAATCAATATCAAAAAATCTTTTCTCCAACCAACTCAGATCTTGGACTTCATTGGGGCCAGATTAAACACAAACCTTTTGCAAGTCTTCTTAACTCCGGACTGGCTTTGAACACTAAAGTTCCATGTACTGTCCCTTCTACACTCCCCGGCTCCTCCAGCAGAATTGGTGCTGAGGGCTCTAGGTTCCATGGCGGCAGCGATCAACCTGCTACCCTTAGCGCGCTTGAACATGAGGGTTCTACAATGGACCTTGCAGGTTCAATGGTCCATCCTGCAACATCCACTGAGTTCACCCATCCCCCTCAGCAGGGTTTGCAGGAAAGCCCTATACTGGTGGCTCCAGTCCGCGGACCTCCAGAAAGGGCGCCCCTTCTCTATGTCTCCTCCTCTAACCACGGTGACCACGGATGCTTCTTGCCTCGGGTGAGGGGGCACTGCATGGGCAGAACCGTCCAAGGCACGTGGACCCATTCAGTGACCTCGTTGCATATCAGTGTCCTAGAGATGAGAGCGGTGCTTTTGGTGTAGCAAGCACTCCAAGCCCTTCTTCCCTTGGGGACAATTGCAATTCAGATAGACAACATGTCAGTAGTGTGTTATATCAACAAGCAAGGGGGAACCAGATCCTATGCTCTTTGTCGAGAGGCCATGAGAGTCTGGGAATGGGTGATCTCCACCAACCGCTTTCTCATAGCGACGCACATTCCGGGCCAGTTGAACATCTTGGCAGACAGGCTGAGTCAAACCATCCTTTCAACGTACGAGTGGTCTCTGAACCCGAGAGTAGCGAAGCAAATCTTTCTCAAGTGGGGTCAACCTTGCTGCGATCTCTTCGCGTCTCCTTCGAATGCAAAGTGCAGCGATTACTTCACTCTAATCCACCCACTGGGGGAATCCCCTAGAGACGCTCTGGTGCATGTTTGGCCATCTGGTCTACTTTATGCTTATCCACCTCTTCCCCTAATGCTGAAATTCTTGCAGAAAGCCCATCGGTTGGGGAGCAGAGTGATCCTCATAGCCCCATTCTGGCCTCGTCAAGCGTGGTTCCCATGTCTATGGTCTCATCTATTGAATCCCCCATGGATTCTAGATCCCACTCCGGATCTGATCTCTCACCCACTAGGATTAACAATCCCGAACCTGGACAACCTCAAGCTTACAGCTTGGTTGATCCAGTTCCAGTAATAGCTAGGACTCGCCGGGTCGCCCCCAGCTGTTAAGGCTTTTCTAGTAGCCGCTCACAAGCCTTCTACGAGAAAGGTTTATAATAGCAAATGGAAGCGTTTTTCAATTTGGGCGGAGCATAGAAACTTAGACCCCTTTACAGCTCCGTTACCAGCAGTACTAAAATGTTTGTCAATCTTATTCGACCAGGGTGCTAGCTCCTCTATGGTCAAAGTCCAGTTAGCCGCAATCTCCCACTATCATGTGAGAAGTGATCTCGGTCCCTTAGCCTCTTCCAAATTATATAAGACCTTCTTAAAAGGTACCTTCCTCTTGAGGCCTCCTGTTAAAGATGCAGTGCCCCCATGGGATTTAACTCTTGTTCTCCAGTCTCTGACAGCTCCTCCCTTTGAACCTGCAGCTTCGGTAGATCTAAAATACTTATCTTGGAAGATGGCCTTTCTTATTGCCATCACTTCGGCCAGAAGAGTTTCGGAGCTTCAAGCCCTTTGCGCCAAATCACCATACTTGGTTTTCCATAAAGATAGAGTTTCCCTCAGGACCAACCCCTCCTTTTTGCCCAAAGTTGCTTCGGAGCCCAATATCAATCAGTCTATTAATTTACCAGTATTCTTTCCAAATTATCAGAACAAGGGTGAATACAAGTTACATTCTCTGGACGTACACAGGCAATTGAGGTTATACTTGCACAGGACCGCTGACCACAGGAAATCTGAGCAACTCTTTGTATCCTTTGCTAAGCCCTCTTTGGGAAAACCAGTATCAAAAGTTACATTGTCCAGATGGATCTCCCAATGTATACTTCTTGCATATAAGAGTTCTGGTCAACCTGAACCCGAAGGAGTCCACGCCCACTCTACTCGATCGATTTCTACCTGTGCTGCCTTTTGGTCCAGAGTATCATTGGATGACATTTGTTCAGCAGCCACTTGGGCATCATCTCATATGTTCATTAACCATTACAAGTTGGATATAATTTCCAGAGGGAGAGCATCCTTCGGCTCTACAGTGCTCCGGAATATCCTTCCATGAGGACCTCCCAAGGATTGGGTAGTTGGGGACTCTGTCCCACAGGTTGATGGACAAATGAAGTTAACTACTTCAGATTAAGAAGTTATGTACTCACCATAACGTTCCATCTGAGTAGGTAAACTTCATTTGTCAGCAACCGACCCACCTTCCATCCCCTTAACCTATAGTGCGTACTAAAGGATTCCTTGCCCTTACTTCCGGATAACTCTAGGTTGGGATGGGCAGGTGATCCTTTGTGTGGTAATGCTGTGTTATTAAGCAAGCTTGATCTGAGGTCAGGAAGGGATAGCAGGGGGTTATGGGTAAGGGGAGGAGCTTGGAGCTCGGATCTTAGCTGTTTGAAGCTGCCTGCTCGGATCCGATATGGATCCGATACCCACAGGTTGCTGACAAATGAAGTTTACCTACTCAGATGGAACGTTATGGTGAGTACGTAACTTCTTATTCAGGTTGTCCTTTTTTGTCCTTCTGAGGGTTTCTTTCCACTATCCCCCCTACCAAATTGCCATTCTCTTCTTTGGCTCCAGCTTAACTGCACTGTACCTGTCTGGAATCTTATCACGTTATAGCCATGATCTGTATTCCAAGTATATATTTGTGTATTGGGTACCAGTTGTATTCCTGTGTTAGGCTGGGATACTTGGTCTGAGGTATTCAGGTGGCAGAAGGGAATTATGGGTAGGGGAGGAGCCTTGAGGCGTGGATCCAAAGTCTTAAGAGCTGTCGAAGTTGGATCCATATGGGTCCAGTAGACCCCCACAGTTGAGGAGGATGGAAGAGGACAACATGGATCTAGTGTTATGGTAAGTACATAACTTTTCATTTTCTGGAAGTGATGTTGCAACTATTTATAGAGAAACAAACAAGTTTCAAAAAACATGCTATTTGTGGGCTTAAAATCCCACCTCAGTATTTACATGATTTATGGATGGTCTGCTTAGGGGTGCCTCACTTGTCTGTCTGTTGTGAGATTTGTGCTTCTTTTGCACCTAGGGCTTTGGCAGACAAGAAGAATACGCTAATTGTTAAAGGCTGCCTTCCACTGGATCAAGGAGCATCAACCCCCCCGCAAAAAAAAACAACAAAAAAGAATAAAATTGACAAACACAAAGATTCAGGTCTGAAGGTTCCCAGATTTGAGGAGCAATTGGCCAGAACCCCAGCCTTTTCTCCTTCCCCTCCATATCTGGAACTACTGGACCACGTAGCTATCCATGATTCTCCTACAAAACTAGCTTCAGAAAAATTGGACCATTCCTCATCAAGACCAATCCTTTGCTCTCTCTACGCTGTCCTTCAGGTCTAGTAGAAGTATAAATTATGTGGATTTGGATCACTTGATGGAGAAATTCTGTTAAGACTCAAATTGAGATGGGGAGGTATAATTTCACCCTCTTTGGCTCTGAAGGTGGCTGGATACATGCAAGCTCCCCTACTATGTCTCCTTCACTAGTCTGCATCTTATCTCTGGTGTCAGTGAAACTGTTGATCCAGTGTTACTTTTTTTCATCTGATTCAATGTGTAGGTTTTCAGATCTGATCTTGGCATCATATTCCAAAGGTTTGGATCCAAGAGCTCTGAATCTTCCCTTACCCACAATTCCCCTGTCCTGACTGAATTATCTCAGATCTCTGTTGCTGCCTGACTAAACCAGACCACTGAAACTCCTTCTTCAGATGAGTCAGTGTTTCTCCAAGCTTTTGGGTCCAGCACTTCAATTCCCTGGGTGGTCCCTCCTCCTGTTGAATTAGTTGACCTCATAACTCAGAAAGCCTGGAAGGATCCTGACATGGTGGAACCCATTTCAAAGAAGCCAGACAGAATTTTAGTTGCCCTCAAAGAAAGAAAGTACTGGGCTAAGGGTCCCCCTGTAGATGGCATAGTAGTAGTAGTAGTAGCAGCAACCGCTAAAAAGGAACTGTCTGAAGAAAGTTCCTCTGTCCATCTCCCTAACAGAGTCTAGAGCATTGCACAGATTGGGGAAATAGACATGCTTCAGACACACTTTCTTTTCATGCACTGAACTACATGGCTCACTTGACACATTTCCAGAGGGATTTGATTAAGGAACTCTCAAATTCCTTGGTGAGTAACGTATCGGCGGATATCTAAAAAACTGTAGATTCACAGTTCTCTACCCTACAGTCATCATCGAATGTTGCCATGAAGCTGCTATTTAATGCAGCAGATGGCGCAGCCTGAACAGTTAGTACAGGTATTACTGTGCAATGTCATGCCTGGACGCGGCTCTGCAACTTTGCGGAAAGCTTTAAAAATCCTCTATAAGTGCTCCCTATGATGGCTTCACTTTGTTTGAGCCAAAGGTCAAATATATGCTTACCAGGAGTGAGCAGGGCAGTAAGACCTTGTATGCTACTGGAATGTGTTTTTTGACACATCAGATATCCTTGCCCAGGAATCAGAGAGAGGGAAAAATATAATTCATGAAATCTTAGGGTTTTCACCAGGTACTTCTGTGTATAGGCCTCCCAGAGGCAGAGGCGGAGGCAGTTCCACTGGATGTCACCCAAGAGGCAGAGACAGTTCACAAAACCAAGGTTTCTGACCTCGGATCCCAGCCGGCAGCTTTCCAAGCTACAAGATCCGAGCTCCTAGCTCCTCCCCCTACCCATAATCCCCTGCTACATGCTGTATTACCTCAGATCGATTTTTGCCCCATCACACAACTCATAACTTCGACAGAGGAATACACCAGATCTAACCTCCTGACAAGAGAATTTCAGGTGACCAGAGATCCCGACAAAGGTTCGAGGGATGGCAGGGGGGGTCGGTTGCAGACAAATGAAGTACCTACTCAGATGGAATGTTATGGTGAGTACATAACTTCTTTATCTGAAGTAGTTACTTCATTTGCTCTGCAACCTGTGGGACAGAGTCCCCAGCTACCTAGGAAAAAACCTGGGTGGCCTTTACGGAAGGATATGCCGAAGCACCGCGGAGCCGAAGGAAGCCCTACCTCTCGAAATCATATCTAGTTTATAATGAGAAATGAACGTATGAGAAGAGGACCAGGTAGCTGCTGAACATATGTCGTCCAAGGGAACCCTGGACCAAAAGGCTGCTGAGGTGGCCATAGACCTTGTAGAATGAGCGTGAATTCCAATAGGAGCTGGTTTACCTGAAGATATATACCCGTGAATTATGCACTGACAAATCCAATTTGCTACGGTCACTTTGGAAATGGCTCTACCCATGGCTGATTTTGCAAAGGACACAAACAACTGGTCTGACTTGCGAAAATCCTTAGTCCTGTGCAAGTAAAAACGCAGTTGTCTGTGTACATCCAGTTTATGCAATTTGTATTCCCCTCTATTCTGAAAATTTGGGAAGAACACAGGTAAATTTATTGACTGATTGATATTTGACTCTGAAGCCACCTTAGGTAAGAAAGACGGCTTAGTCCTGAGGGACACTCTGTCCTTGTGAAAAATGAGGTAAGGGGGTTTCATACACAGTGCTTGAAGTTCTGAAACCCTCTTGGCCGAAGTAATAGCCACCAAAAAGGCCGTTTTCCAAGACAAGAATTTTAACGGAACCAAGGCCGCAGACTCAAAGGGTGGTCTTGTCAGGGCTTGTAAGATTAAAGTCAAATCCCATGGGGGTACCACAGCTTTCACAGGCGGCTTCAAAAGAAAGATGCCCCGCAAGAAAGTTTTGCATAATTTTGTAGATGCCAAGGACCCTAAGCTATCTCCTACATGAAAATGGGAGATGGCTGCTAACTGCACCTTAACCGTAGCAGCACTTGCTCCCTGCCGAAAAATCAGCGACAGGAAGTCCAGGATAGTCGGAATAGGAACTGTAAATGGATCCAGGCCCTTGTCTTTAGCCCAGACAGAGAAACGTTTCCATTTACTATTGTAAATTTTCCTGGTAGACGGCTTATGAGCCGCAACCAGTATGGCCTTCACAGGAGATGAGATACCGGGAGTCCTAGCCATCAGTGGAACTGGATCAACCAAGCCGCAAGCTTGAGGTTCGCCAGGTTCGGGGTTTGGTATCTTGCAGAATGCGAGATCAGGTCTGGAATGGGATCCAGTATCCATGGAGGAGTCACACTGCGAGACCGCAGATAAGGAAACCAGATCTGGCGAGGCCAGAATGGGGCTATGAGGATAACTCTGCTCCCCAACTGACAGGCTTTCTGTATGAACTTTATCATAAGCGGGAGGGGGGGATAAGCATAAAGGAGACCGGGAGGCCAAGCATGAACTAGAGCGTCTCTGGGATTTTCCCCTTCGGGGGGAAGTATTGCGAAGTACTCGCTGCATTTTGTGTTTAATGGAGAAGCAAAAAGATCGCAGCGAGGCCAACCCCATTTGCGGAAGATCTGCTTCGCAACAGATGGATTGAGAGACCACTCGTACGGAGTGAGAATTACTCGACTCAGTTTGTCCGCTAATATGTTGGACCGTCCCGGAATGTGCGTTGCTACCAGAAACTGGTTGGTGGATATCGCTCATTCCCAAACTCTCATAGCCTCTCGGCAAAGGGGGTAAGACCTGGTTCCTCCCTGTTTGTTTATGTACCAGACTACTGACATGTTGTCCGTCTGGATTGCAATAGTCCCCAGAGGGAGAAGGTCGTGGAGAGCTTGCAACGCTAGAAGCACCGCCCTCATCTCTAGGACATTGATATGCAAAGCGGTCTCTAGGGAAGTCCACATGCCTTGGACGGTTCTGCCCGAACAATGCCCCCCCCACCCAAGGCGAGAAGCATCAGTGGTCAACGTGGCTTGGGGCGGGGGAATCACAAAGGGTCTCCCTTCCCTCAGTTCTCACGCGTGGAGCAACCAAAGAAGGGAGTCCTTGCAAACTCTGCTCGGTGGTATTGGAGTGTTCAACGGGTGGAGTAATAGCGACCACTGAACTTGAAGGGTCCACTGCAATACCCTCATCCGTAGACGTGCATGAATGGAGAGACCGATCGCCGCTACCATAGACCCTAGTGCCCTCAGGACTAACTCCGCCGCCGGAGCAGGACTCTGAAGAAGGGCTAGTACCTGAAACGACAAGCTGCTCAGCCTGTCTGAAGTTAGAGTAGCTCAAGAGATACGGGTATCCAACCTGGCCCCTATGAACTCCAGGACATGAACGGGGCAAAGAAAGGATTTCTGTAGATTCACTGAGATGCCTAAGCTCTGGGCAAGAGTCAGAGCGTAATCTCTTGCCACGCAGAGCTGATGCCTGTTGGCGGCGGTAAGGGGCCAGTCGTCCAGTTACGGGAAGACCTGAATGCCCTGAAGTCTCAGGTGGGCTGCAACCACTGCCATGACTTTGGTGAACACCCTGGAGGCTGAGGTGAGGCCGAACAGAAGAACCCTGAACTGATAATGACTGGCTCCCAGCCGGAAGGGGAGAAACCTTCTGGATCGTCTGTCCATCAATATGTGGTAGTACGCATCCTTGAGGTCTGTAGAGCACATCCAGTCGTTCTCCCACAGAAAGGGGAGAATTGATTGGAGGGTGACCATCCGGAATTTTGCCTTGGGAATGAACAGGTTCAGAGCGGAAAGGTCTAGAATGGGTCTTAGGTCCCCGTCTTCTTTGGCACCAAAAAGAACCTGGAGTAATAACCCAATCTGGACTGGTCTGGGGGGGGGGAACGGGTTGGATGGCTCTTTTTTTCTAGCAACTTCGACACTTCTGAAGCCGCTGCCTCCCTCTGATCGGGTGGTACATCGGGGAGGTGTCTGGTCGTGGGGGGAAGGTTTATGAAGGGGATGGAATAACCTCTGGATATGATACGGAGCACCCATCGATCTGTCGTAATGGACTCCCAATTTGACAGGTGCTCTGGCAACCGCCCCCCGACTGCCTCCAGAGAGGGACAGCCGGGTAAGCCCTCAGGGATGCTGCACGGGTCTATCCGAGAAAGGTTCTCTAGACCAGTTCTGCGTCCCTCTCTGCCTCTGGGCGGCGCCCTTGTCATCCTCTGCTTCTAGAGGACGAGGGGTCCGAAGCTGGATGGGACTGCTGAGACTTGCGGAACCACAGCTTCTTTTGTCCCCTCTGATTCCTTGAAAAGGATCGTTGGGGATTAGAGAAGCGGACTCCGGCGGCAGACAGCGTCTTCCCGTCCTTCTCGCTTTCGACCAGCGTTTCGCGAACGGTCTTGCCGAAAAGCGAAGACCCGTCAAAGGGAGCATTCGCGAAGGACGCCTTGAAGGGATCTGCGAAATCGCAAAGATGGAGCCAGGCGTGATGCCGCAAGACGACCCCGGCTCCACTGGCCCTAGCGGCTCCCTCCGTAGCATGGGAGAGTAGCCGCATGGACGTGTTAGATATGGATTTTAGAGTGGCCATACGAGTCGAAAAAACATTCTTGTCCTCGACCGATATGGACTCCGGGGGGGGGCTGCAGCGTATTCCTTAATCAAGTCTCGCTGTAGCCTAATGGTATGTGCTATATAGTTCAGCGCCCTTATCGAGAAGGTCGCTGAAGCAAATATCCACTTCCCAATGCGGTCCAGCGCTCGAGATTCCTTATCCGGCGGGTGAACTGAAGAACTCTCCTGTGCGAGTTCTCTCTTGGTGGCAGCCGCCACCAACATGGCATCAACAGGAGATCCCTTGGCCCAAGACTGTCTATCCGTTGGGGGGCTAAGGACTTTGTTGGGTCGTCTCGGCATTGGCTGCACGGTGTCGGGCTCCTTCCACGCCCTGGTAGTAATTAAGTCTACCAGGGGGCCAGCCGGAGGAGACACCCAGGAGGTAGACGGGCCTGCCTCAAATGCCTCCAGGAACACGGATTTATCTGCGGAAGGTTTTGGGGCAGTCCACCCCCCTCTAATACGCAACATTTTCATGATGTCTCCGAAGGAGACATCTTCGGGGGGTGACCTTGGGGAACCTTCCCCTTCATCTAAATCCGTGTCGGTGGTGATGGACTCAGGGGAGTCCAGGTGCCTCCTTTTACACCTACGTTTAAGAGGGACCTCCTCAATGGGACTGTCCGAAGAGGGCTCCTTCAACGGGTTCTTGTTCCTCCAAGGGAACCAGCTGGAGGGCTTGAGCAGGCTGTCCCGATGGTTGGATGACGGAGGATAGACCCACATGCAGCGGGGGTATGGGAGGAACCGAAGCCCGAACCGGGGACATGGAGGACCTCGACAGTACCCTCTCCACTACCTCAAAAGCCGAAGGAGAACTATTCTCGCCAGGCTCCGAAAGTAATCTCCTCGGCTCCGAGGTAGGGATCGGGGTCGGGGCCGATGCAGTCGGAGCCGAGAGGAAGGTATGCTCCGAACCCAGTGGCGCCGAAGACACACCAACTCCCACGGATCCGACGCTCGGCCCTTGGCCCCGAGAACTCTGATCCGACACGCTCTAGGGCACAGTGGGCGTCGAAGAGACCGGAGCTATCAGCGCCGACGAATCCCCGGCTCCGAAAGGGCCCGGATCCGATGATTCCGAGACCCGAAAACGAGTCGGAGAAGGAGTGATCGGAACAAAAATGGGGGGAGGCAAGAGCACCCCCATCTTCATTTGGGTCTGTATGAATCGACGCATCATCCAATCCATGTCCATGTCGGTGAGGCTTCTGGTCGATCTAGAAGTCGTCGAGGCGGGCCGGGAGGGCCGCCTCGATGACCTCGAGGGAGGCCAATACTCCTCCTCCAGCAAAGAACAGGGCGAACGGTGCCGAGAGGGGGAGGATCCGGAGACCCTCGAGGGAGACCTAGCCAGCTTAGATGGCGGGGCTTAGGGTTGAGTCTCAGCCTGCCTTTTCTGAGACTTGTGCCCTTCCTTGTCCTTGTGGCTCTTCTCTTTGGAGGAAGAGGCACCAGAGTCCCCCGAGCTCAAACCCAAAGAGGGAGGTTGAGTCCCCGGTTGAGCAGGGGGTGCAGAAGGCACCGGGGCTGCCGAGGCAGCCTGAGCGGGAGAGGAAGAAGAAGCCGATTCCTGGGGAAGCAAGCCCGCCAGGATCAGCTTATTCTTCCTGTCCCTAAGTGCCCGGGGGTTAAAGGCTGCACATATTGGGCAGGCCGTAGATAAATGGGCCACCCCCAGGCATAAAACGCATTGAGTGTGGCCATCAGCTGGAGAAAGCTTATGGCCACACTCAGTACACTTTGAAAAAACGGCTTTGGGCCCTTCAGTCATTTTGCCTAACACTCACACACGCACAACCAAACACTAAGGGGGAGGGGTGTCACACAGAAAAACAACTAACTCTAAAAAAATAACGAGTATCTAAACTACGACTAAAAAAACCCAGGGATACTACTCACACGTACACTAAAAAATACAATCTTCCCAGTTGAGAAAAAAGTTTAAGAAAAGTAACAATCTCACCAAAAGCCAAGGAGCTCTTCAAAGGTAGGTGCTTCAGCCGCGGCAAAAAACAATCTGAGGTAATACATCATGTAGCAGGGGATTATGGGTAGGGGAGGAGCTAGGAGCTCGGATCTTGTAGCTTGGAAAGCTGCCGGCTCGGATCCGAGGTCTGATCCGATACCCACAGATTGCAGACAAATGAAGTACCTACTCAGATGGAACGTTATGGTGAGTACATAACTTCTTTTTTATAATGATGTGGTACCTCTTATTTAACCAGATTATTAAGTAGATTATTAAGTCTGTGATTTTATCCAAGACAATATACTACATGACTGGAAATATATCAACCTTAGTCCATTTGGCAATCAAAACATATAACTATATACATATACACTTTGCATGTAAAAAATCAATTGTAAAAATAACATTCTGTTTTCATAACCTATTGTTAACAAAAATCACTTTCGTCCTTCAAGACTTCTTCAGGTCTGTGTACAAGAACCCTAAAAACTATCTATAAAAATATATATAATTGTATAATTAGTATTGTTATTACACATCATTTTGAATAAAGTTATTTTGTTTCCATCATCTTATATTTTTTCTTATTATTTTTTTTCTTTTTCTGGTTCTCTTTTTTTTTCCACTTTATTCAAAATGATGTGCAATAACAATACTAAATAATTATACAATTATATATATTTTTATAGATAGTTTTTATGATTCTTGTACACAGACCTGAAGAAGTCTAGAAGGACAGAAGTGATTTTTGTTAACAATAGATTATGAAAATATAATATGATGTTCTTCATCTCACATTGCTGCAGTCCTTACACTTGGGTAGTCCGCTGTCCTCGGTCGGCCCGAATATCAAAGTATTAGGCTGACGTCGGTCAAGGCGCTTAAGACTGACATCAGGATGTCAGGGTACAAATGCGCATGACCGACGTCATATCCTCAGTCTTTTTTGCCGCATGGTCTGATGCAGAAGCAGCGTTGCAAGTGCCGTTCGGCGTTCTGAAATTTTTGGTCGGAGTTTCAGACCGAGTCAAAGTTGGCTAAGTACCCGTTGGGAATATTTTAGTTTTTCTTGCCTCAGTGGTTTACGGATGTCAGAAAAAGTGAATAACTGTATTTCTTGTGGGAAACAGATACCGCATAGAGATTATCATACTTTGTGTATTCCTTGTTTGGGGCCTGAGCACGACGTTGTTGGGTGTCGCTTTTGTGCTAGGTTCAATAAGCGCACTATTAAGCGAAGGTTAGATTGTGCCAGGTTGGTCTTGAGCGGTGCAATTATAATATGCCGTCGGATGCTCCGACGCCCGCTTCTTCGAAGAAGCGCAAAGACAAAGCAGCTAAACCCAGGCAAGAAGAGTCGTCCATACCGGACGCCGGTTCTTTAGAGGTGTCAGTGGAACCGGTGGTTCCGCCGGAGGTTTCTCTGGAGTCCCAGGGGGAGACTTTGTTAATACAGGATGTGGCCTCTCAGGAGGCAGGTCAGTCTGAAGGGGCTTCTCAGGTTACTGTACTCCCCTCCCTTCCTAGGGTGGTTAGGCCCTCTCCTTCTGTTTCCAAAGCTTCTCCCAGAGGCAGGCCAGGTTTAGCTTCTGTTGGTGTCACTCCTAGTTCATCAGGTTCTGTGCCCAAGAAGCACATGCTTAAAATGGCAGAAGATTTAATTACTTTGATTAGAGGTTCTTTGCCCCCTCCTGATAAGAGGCCTAGGGTGGAACCAGAGGTGGGGAGTTTTGAGCAGGCTTCGGATGTTTCAGAGTCTTCGGCTGAAGACTTGCAGGAGTATTCTCCTTATTCTGATTCTGATGTGGATGATTCTACTCCTTCTGCTTCTCCTCCAGAGGATTTTTCTTTTTCAGAGACTCTTCATTCCATGAGGGAACATTTTAAGTGGGAAGGTCAGGACTTCTCTGATTCCAGGAAAAGGCTTAGGGAATTTTTGCTGTTACCCCAGCATAGGCCTTTGGCTATACCTCCTGTTCTGGATGTTGTGGAAGATGTGTTTGCAGAGGCTTCACTTAATCCTGATTCTTTGCCTCCTGCTCCCGTTAAACTGGATAGGTATTACAGGGTGCCTGAAGCTCATAAATATCTTTATAAGAGTCCTAGGGCGGACCCTGAAACTGTTAGTCAGGGACCTAAGGGTGTCAAGGCCTCTGTTGTTAAAAATCCGGTTCCTCCAGATAAAGAGGCCAGGGCTTTGGATAGATGGGGAAAGAAAGTCTATACTTCTTCCACCTTAGCTATGAGGGCTTTGAATTGCCAGTTTCACATGTTGAAATATCAAAACTATCTACTTTCTCAATTGAAGTCTAAGGTAGATGCTCTGGCGGAAGGTATTGAGTGTAAAGAATTACAAGATTTGGTACATGTTTCTGAACAGGTGGGTAAGCATTCTTTACAATGTGGTTTTGATGCTGTACAGGCCTCGTCTAGGGTGGCTGCCACTGGGTCAGTTCTTCGCAGGCACGCCTGGCTGAGGGATCAGAATTTATCTGACCATGATAAGACAAGGATTTTAGATGCTCCTTTACAGTCTGATGTGTTGTTTGGTTCACCTGTGGAGGCAGTCTTAAAGAAAATGGAAGACAAGGCTAAGTCTATGCAGACTGTTAAAGATTTTTGCAAGTTCAGCCTCCGAAGTTTAGCAGGAATTGGCCTGCTAAGGGGTGGACGTACCCTTCTTATGATTCACAGTCTAGGGGTAGAGCTAGATGTGGTAGGGGCAGAGCTCAGGGCTCTTTCAGGCCTAGAACAGGGAGTTCACCTGCACAGTCTTCGGGTGAGGGCAGGGGCCAGTCCTTTCGTAAACAGGCCCAATGACCTACCTTTTCAGCTGCCAGAGCCTTCTCGTCTGGCAGCGCCTTTGGGAGGAAGGTTGGCACTCTTCAAGGAAAATTGGAGTTTAATTACCCAAGACAGATGGGTATTGGATATCATACACCAAGGTTACAAGTTTTATTTCCATACCTTGCCTCCTTTCAAAGGCATGCCAGACATTCCTCCTCAGCAAAGAATAGAGGCTCACAAACAAATTTCTCTGCTGCTTCAAATAGGGGCCATACAGCCGGTCCCTCTGCCAGAAGTGGGCCTAGGATTTTATTCTCGCCTGTTCCTAGTACCAAAGAAGGGGAACACGTGGAGACCAATTTTGGATTTATCTATCCTCAACACTTATCTGGACATTCCCAAGTTCAAAATGTTGACGTTACAACAGCTTTTACCTCTGCAGGGCAAAGATCACTGGATGGTGACTCTGGATCTCAAGGAGGCTTACCTTCATGTTCCTATCAGGCTAAGTTGCAGGAAGTATCTGCGTTTTCGGGCTGGGACTTCTCATTATCAGTTCTCTGCATTGCCCTTTGGCTTATCTACTGCGCCCAGAGTGTTCACGAAAGTTCTGGCTCCAGTGATAGCTTTCTTCAGGCTAAAAGGAATACAGATCTATCCTTATTTGGACGATTGCCTGATTCTGGCTCAAGGAAGGGACGAACTTCTTCATCATCTGCAATATGTGATAGCAGTGCTAAGATGCCTGGGGTATTCTGTGAACGAAATAAAGTCCAGTCTAGTACCCTCTCAGGACATGTGCTTTCTGGGTGTGAGACTGAATACAGCATCCCAGATGGCCTTTTTGACCCCGGACAAACAAAAGAATCTTTCCCTTTACTTCCATCAATTGTCTCATCAGTCCAGGCTGACTGCAAGGACAGTCCTTCAAGCCTTGGGGTTCATGGCATCTTGTATTCTGGTGCTTCCCAATGCCAAACTGCATATGAGGAAGCTACAATGGTATCTCAAAAATGTATGGACACAGCACTGCCAGGATATGGACACTGTCATTCAGATAATACCTTGCATTCAAAAGGAATTTTTGTGGTGGGCTCAGGAATGTCACCTAAACAAGGGACTCTCTGTGACCCGGCCAGAGGCAAGTCAGATTCTAACGACAGATGCCTCAGACAAAGCTTGGGGAGCTCATCTAAATGGAAAGTGGATACAAGACACGTGGCCTGCCAGACTACAACATCTACATATCAACATTTGAAGGAGATGTTAGCAGTCCAATTTGCATTAATAGCTTTCAAGGATTTACTTCTTCCAGGGCAGGTGTTGATTCTAACAGACAACACAACTGTCATGTGGTACATCAACAAGCAAGGGGGAACACATTCTTATCCTCTATGCAGGCAAGCAATGATTTTGTGGGAGACTGCTCTCAGTTTACAGCTAACTCTTCAGGCAAGGTTTCTGCCAGGAGCACAGAACTCCTTAGCAGATGTGTTGAGCAGACGAATTATGGATCCCCACGAGTGGAAATTGGATCCTCTTGTATTTCAGAAATTGACAGTGTCATGGGGAACTCCAGACATAGATCTGTTCGCTTCTCCACTAAACCTACCAGCTGCCAAAGTTTTGCACAAAAAGGTTTCATCCCACAGCCTGGAAAGTGGATGCTCTTTCTTTCAATCGGAGCAATCTTCATGTGTATGCCTTTCCACCTCTGCCTCTCCTCCCAAAGGTACTCCTAAAGGTCAGACAGGACAAGCCAAAGATGATTTTAATAGCTCCAGATTGGCCTCGACAGCACTGGTACCCATTACTGAGAAGTCTGGTACGGGAGCCTCCATGGCCTTTGCCTTCGATTCCACATCTGCTGTCTCAGGAGAACAGTCATTTACTCAATGTCAAACTTCATTCTCTTCACCTAACAGCCTGGCATATTCTGTTTTGAACCCTGGAGGGTCTCAGCTTCCACAGCAAGTTTTGAATGTTATTTTGGAGGCCAGAAGGCCTAGTACAAGGAAAGTGTACGCAGATAAATGGAAGAGATTTTTATTTTGGAGTACAGCAAAGGAATTTGATGTTTCTGAGCCTAATTTAAGTGTGGCTCTTCAATATCTTACAGAGTTACTGGACAAAGGTTTGTCCTTCTCTTCTATCAAGGTTCATGCTGCAGCAATTTCTGCTCACTATGACTGTGACCCACCTTTGTTTTCTCATCCTTTGTTTAAGCAATTCCTTAGAGGGGCAAAGAATATAAGACCCCACGTAGAGCTCCTACTCCTGCTTGGGATCTCAATTTTGTGTTGGAGAAACTCACTCTACAACCTTTTGAGCCTGCAGCTACTGCCGAGTTGAAATATTTATCATGGAAGACTGCTTTTTTGTTGGCCATTACCTCTGCAAGAAGGGTTTCTGAATTACAGGCCCTTATGGCGGTTGAGCCTTTCTTAATTTTCCATAAGGATAGGGTATCTTTGCGTACTAATCCTTCCTTTATGCCTAAAGTGGTTTCTAGTGTGGCTTTAAACCAAACTATTCATTTGCCTACTTTATATGCAAACCCCAAAATAAAGGGGAAAAGATTTTGCACACTTTGGATGTACACAGGCAGTTGCGATATTATTTGAGCAGAACTAAAGGGTTCAGGCAGTCTCAGCAGTTATTTGTTTCATTTGCTTTGGGTTCTCAGGGCAAGCCTGTGTCAAAACAAACTATTTCTAAGTGGATTGGGTTTTGTATTGCTTTCTGTTATTCCCATCATGGTAAGGAGATTCCAGCTGGGATTAGGCCTCATTCCACTAGGGCTACTGCCACTTCTACAGCTTTTTAAGGGGGGTGGCAACTAAAGATATTTTGGAGGCAGCTACTTGGAGTTCAGTGCATACTTTCTCTAAGCATTATCACCTTCCACTTTACTCCAAATCTAGGGCTGGTTTTGCCACTGCAATTTTACAGGGCATTTTGGCAGCTCCTACTGCTTTATAGTTTTGCCATCCTCCCTTACCTCTGCTTTGGGATTCTACCCAAGTGTAAGGACTGCAGCAATGTGAGATGAAGAACATAGTACAGTTTTGTACCTACCATAAATGTAGATGTTCGAAGATCCACATTGCTGCAGTCCAATTTACCCTCCCTCCTTCCCTCTGTAGTTAGAGGCGGTTGTGTGGGTTGGGTTGTAAATATTGTGTATATTGTATATATTGTACATATAATTAATGCAAGGGTGGTTGGTTGGTTTTTGCTGTCTTTTGGTTTTGACCTTTCTTTTTAGAGTCTTCTGACATCTGGGGCAAGAAAAGACTGAGGATATGACGTCGGTCATGCGCATTTGTACCCTGACGTCCTGATGTCAGTCTTAAGCGCCTTGACCGACGTCAGCCTAATACTTTGATATTCGGGCCGACCGAGGACAGCGGACTACCCAAGTGTAAGGACTGCAGCAATGTGGATCTTCGAACATCTACATTTATGGTAGGTACAAAACTGTACTATTTTTACAACTGGCTTTTTACATGCAAAGTGTGTGTGTGTGTGTGTGTGTATATATATATATATATATATATATATATATATATATATATATATATATATACATATGTATCTATCTATCTATATATATATATATATATGTGTGTGTGTGTGTGTATATATATATATATATATATATATATATATATATGTGTGTGTGTGTGTATATATATATATATATATATATATATATTTTTTTTTTTTTTTGCTTGCCAAATGGACTAAGGTTGATATATTTCCAGCCATGTAGTATATTGTCTTGGATAAAATCACAGACTTAATAATCTGGTTAAATAAGAGGTACCACATCATTATAAATTATATTTAAAGTACATAAGGGTTATGTTATTATGACAGCTACTAAGTAGGGCAGGACCAGCTCGAATGTCACACTGATGGGGGAAGGGATGTGAATTAACATGTGTACCAATAATAACACTTTGTTTTACAGCACAATAAACCACTCCCTTGCCTGATAAAAAGTATATATATATATATATATATATATATATATATATATATATATATAAAGCTTGTGAGGAAACTATTACTCTATTTTTGTTTTACTTGGATCGCTTGTCTGTGTACTTAATAAAGGACTTTTGACTGGAAACAAACTGCCTGCCTTGCTTGGATTACTTTTGAATACTTAGTAATTCTGTACAATTATATATATATATATATATATATATATATATATATATATATATATATTTTTTTTTTACTTAAGATAAGTTTAAGTTCACTATTTCGACAACTTTTGTCTGATCTGTTTAATATACAGTGATTAACTAGAGATATATGGACTGAAAATCTTCCACACAGAGAAGTTTCTTAGAGTGTCCAATCCACCTACAGCATGTCTTTGGGATGGGGGAAGAAACCAGCGCACCCGGAGGAAACGCACATGACCACAGGGAGGACATGCAGACTCCACACAGAAGGCACCCCAGCTGAGAATCGAACCAGAGAACCTCTTACTGTGAGGCGGCAACAGTAACCACTGCACCACGGCGGCCGTCCCCTGCATTTGCTGAATTACTTATCTCATTTCACCTGATTAGAAAGGGATCCTTTCAAGGAGCAATAGCCGAGGGAGCTAAAGTAAAGGTCATTTCCCAGTTAGCCATCCTTCATTCAATTGCCAGCTCTTCCATGAGGCTTTTATTGCACATGCTGCTGAAGAAACAAGCAGAGCGGTGGGTTCCAGCATTTCCATGAAGAGGCATGTCTGGATGCACCTTTATGAATTTGCAAATCCTTTTAAGTCTTCATTTGTCAACGCTCCGCTTGATGGCACATCTCTTTTTGGTCCCAAAGTCAAATATACGCTATCCAGGTGTGAGAAGGATGGTAAAAACCCTTTCTGTCGTGGGCATACATTTTGCAGCTCCTCAGAGACCTTATCCTAAAAGTCAGAGAAGCAGTGGGAAAATGTGGTTCAAAAAGTCTCAAGGGTCTTACCAGGACACACATGGAGAGGTTTTCCCCAGAGGCAGAGGGTGAAACAACAATGGAAGATGTCCTCGGGGCAGAGGAGGTCCGCAGAACCAAGGTTCCTGGGAACCATTCTTTGGGAAACCCTTTCAGCGCTCCTGAAAGGAGGCCCGATTGTCCACCTGTGGAGGTAATTGGGTTTGCCTATCCCTGCATTAGAGAGCCTGGCAGAACATAACATCTGATGTATGGGTGCAGAGGATAATATCCAGGGGTTACCAAATTCCCTTCTCCCAACAACCTCTTCCCAACAATAAAATCCCAGATGTTCCATCCAGTCAAAGAGATCAAGCAGTTTTGCAAATTATGAATCTTCTAGGAAAAAAGAGTCATCCAAGAGGTCCCCCCCAGACCAGAGAGGATTCAGAACTTACTCAAGATTCTTTTTAGTGTCAAAGAAAACGGGACTGAAGACCGATTCTGGATCTCAGCAAATTGAATAAATCAGTATGTCGCAGCAAGTTTCGAATGGTCACGGTACAGTCTATACTTCCCTTCCTGGAAAAGGATGATTGGATGTGCTCTGTAGATCTTCGGGATGCGTACTACCACATAAAAATGGACAGACTCTCCGGAAGATACCTGCACTTCTGGCTGGGAGCCAGACATTACCAGTTCAGAGCACTGTCTTTTGGTCTCACTACCACCCCCAGAGTGTCAAACAAAGGTATGGCAGTGGTTGCGTCTCACCTGAGACGACAAGGATTCCAAATATTTCCATACTTAGTTGACTGGCTCATTTCTGCCCTGACCAGGCATCTAGTCATATATGCAAGTTCTTCAACTTTGCTCAGAACTAAGCATAACAATAACAGTCTCATCTGGAACCCACTCAAACGATAGAGTTTATAGGAGCTCTATTAGACATGTACCTGATGATTGCCAAACGTCCCCCTTCCAGAGTACTGACAATCAAGAGACAAACTGCAAGGCTGATCAGAAATAAAAGAATACCTGCCCATTATGTTCTTCAGGCCTTGGGTTCCATGGCTGCAGCAATTATGTTAGTCCCACTGGCCAGGTTTCACATGCGAATTTTGCAATGGCTTCTAGCCTCGCAATGGTCAACAGTGCATCAACCAATGTCCTATCAGATTCTCATAACAGAAACATGCAAAAATGATCTCTCATGGTGGATTCATTCTCAGCAGGTGACACAAGGCAGACCCTTTGTTCCCCCTCTACCACAGGCTATGGTTACCGTGGATGCTTCCCATATAGTGTGGGGGGCATATCTGGGGAAGACAGTTCAAGGCACCTGGTCTACAGATGAGGCCAAGCTCCACATAAATGTCTTAGAGATGAGGGCACTGCCCATAGTGTTGCAGGCATTTTAGTCTGCCCTTCCTTTAGGCATGGTAGCAATTCAATCCGACAATATTTCAGTTGTCTGGTACATAAACAAGCAAGGAGGAACCAGATCATACCCTCTGTGTCTGGAAGCACTCAGAGTGTGGCAATGGGCAATCACATCCAAACGCTTTCTGATAGTGCATATTCAGAGGAGATCCAACGTCATAGCGGACAAACTGATCAGAGCTATTCTCATGCCACACGAGTGGTTCCTCAGTCAGAATGTGGTAGACCACATTTTCCTGCACATGGGGCCAGCCTTGCTGTGATTTTTTTCACTTCTTCCCTCAACAGCAAATGTAGTGACTACTTTGCCCTGATTTCCCCACAGGGGCAAACCCCGAGGGATGCTGTGATACACGATTGCCCCCCCCCCCGAACTTCTTTATGCTTTTCCCCCAATTCTGTTGATCTACAAGTTCCTTCAGAAAGCCAAAAGGTTGAAGAGGACGGTTATCCTCATTGCCTCATATTAGCCTTGACATATCTGGTTTCCCTTCCTGTGGCCTCATGTACAGAAGGAATCCTGGATTCTGGACCCTTCTCCAGACCTGTTGTCACAACTGACAGAAATGACTCATCCCAGCCTTTACAATCTTAAGCTGACAGCTTGGTTCCTCCAGTTCCAATGATCGCCAGACAACCCATGGTCTCCTCCCCAGTCTATCATATGGGTTGATGTCATCCCATAAGCTGTCAACTCAGAAACTATATAGGAGTAAATGGAAGATCCCAACCTTTACAATCTCAAGCTGACAGCTTGGTTCCCCCAGTTCCATTGATTGCCAGACAACCTATGGTCTCCTCCCAAGTCTGTCATATGTTGATGTCATCCCACAAGCTGTCAACTCAGAAACTATATGGGAGTAAATGGAAGAGAATCGTATTTTGGGCACAGCAACACAACATGGTTACAATCACAGCCCCTATTAATTTCATATTGGACTTCCTAGCCCCTCCTTGAACTCTGACAAACTTTGGAAAACATTCTTAAAAGGGACATTATTGTTAAAAACCTCCTTACAAGGACCTTTCTCCCCCTAGGGATTTAAATCTGGTTTTGCATTTCATTACTCAGCCTCCCTTCGAACCTGCAGCAGCTTGTGATGTTAAGTATCTTTCATGGAAAACACTAGTTTTGGTGGCTGTTATGTCAGCAAGATGGATTTCAGACCTTCAAGCCCTGTCTTCTGAACCTCCATATGTAATAATTTTCCATAAGGACAGAGTCTCTCTTCTTACCAACCCCTCCTTCTTGCCCAAAGTTGTCTCTCAAGCAAATCTTAATCAGGCTATTTAGTTACCAGTTTTCTTTTCTAATTTTAGTAACAAAGGGTAATATATTCTGCATTTGTTGGATGTTCATAGACAGTTGTGTTTCTATTTGCATAGAACCAAAGACTTTTGGAAGACAAAGCAGTTGTTGTGTTCGCAGGGCCTAGGAAAGGTTTTCCAGTTACTAAAGTTACTTTATCCAAGTGGCTTTCTACTTGCATTTCCTTTATTTATTCTTCTAATGGCATGAAGCCTGACAGTTCCATTCGGGCTCATTCAACAAGAGCAATGGCCACATCTGCAGTCTTTCAGTCCAGTGCTTCCTTGGATGATATTTGTACAGAAGCTACTTGGGGAAACCATGATACTTTTATTACTCATTACAAATTAGATTTGGTCTGCAGGGGAAGGGCTTCCTTTGGCTCGATGGTTCTGAGGAATATTCTGCCATGAGTCTACCCTGAATAAAGGTACCTAGGGGACTCTGTCCCACGTGAGGAGAGGATGAAAAATTGAAAATATCAGATAAAGAAGTTATGTACTCACCATAATGTTCCGTCTGTATTGTCGATTTTTCATCTTTCCTTACAATTCTACCCTCCAGCCCCCATCCTTAGACACCTGGTTGAATGGGAGGACGATCGCTAGGGTTAGATTTAATTCCATTAAACTCTAGAAATTGCTTCACTTAAGGCTCTTTGTCTGTTGAATTCTATCCTTTCTCTTCTTATTAACATTGTTATAGCAAAAAAGGAGTCTATATTAGGACGTCGAAACGTCAAAAGAACAAATGCTCTTACATTGACACGGAATAACCGAAACTACTGAATCTTGAACGGACAGAACAGTGATTTTTTTTTCCCCAGGGAAAAAAATCGCTGGGCCATTGTCGGGACTTTGCCGTTTCCTCCACTATAGTGCAATCTCGTAGTTGGTTTATTTAAGTAGGGGGATGTGGGGGCGAAACCCCGCACTTTATTTTGTCTTTCGATTTGTTTTTTTTTTTTTTTACCCAACGATTTTTTTCCCTGGGAAAAAAATCGCTGTTCTGGCCGTTCGACATTTTGTAATTTTGGTTATTCCATGTCGATTTAAGAGTGCTCGACGTCCTAATATAGACCCGCAAAAAAGATCTGAGGTAAGGGGGAGGTACCTAAGAGCTTTTTGTTTGCCACAAGCTTGCTAATGGCTGAGTCAGATCCAAGGACTCCGATCCAAACCCGCGTGTGAGGAGAGTTGAAAAATTGACAATACAGATGGAACATCATGATGAGTACATAGGTTCATAGGTTCATAGGTTGGTACTAGGCTATCAGCCCTAGGGCCTATACAAGCCTAGCCATAACAATTCCCTAGCTATTTCTTCCCACATTATTTACTTTCCTGGACCCCTGTCTAGCAGGGCGACTGACGTGATCCCTGGGGTGAATTTCCTTTCTCCCATCCAATCGTCAAGGTTCCTCTTGAAGAGGTCCAAAGAGGCACTCTGCTTGACATGTATGGGCAATCTATTCCAGAGTCTGGGGAGTCTCTGGGTCAGGAACCTATCCCTCCAGCATGTTTTGTTTATTGTGATGACAAGGTTTAGATCCCTGGAGCGTGTAACTCTGAGGGATTGGGATTTCTTTAAGTGTAGCATGTCCAACAGCTCTGGGTTTGACATGGCCTTGTATGTTAAGCAGAGATCGCCTCTGAGTAGACGATATGCGACAGAGTATAGCTGGAGTTTTTTAAGGCGGTCAGCGTAGGGGCATCTGCTTTAGGCCTGTGATTCTTTTAGTGAGGTATTTCTGAGGCCTTTCCAGTTGTTGCAGATGTCTTGAGAGGTACATACCAAATGGGGCGTTGTATTCTATAATGGGTCTAATGAGGGATGAGTACAGTGGGACAATGACCTCCTTTTTTCTGGATGAAAAGCCCTTCATGATGAGGTGTGCCACATAGAAGGATTTCCTGACTGTTGTGGCGATGTGGTTATCGAAGGTGAGACCACTGTCCACCTGTGTCCCTAAGTCTCTTATCACACTTTCTGTGTTTAGTGTACTGCCACCTATATGGTAATTCATGGGTGCATGTTTTTCCCAAAGGGATAACAATACATTTCTTGGCATTGAGCTTGAGCCCATGGCTCTGGCACCAAGCATCTGTTTCTGTAAGGCCCTTTTGTAGAGTATCCACATCATTTGGGGATTCAATAATGGCTCCCAGTTTGCAGTCATCTGCAAACTTTGTTAGCCAGAGTCCCTTAGTGTTGACCTGTACTTCAGAGAAGTAGATGCCAAACAAGAGCGCCCCAGGACTGAACCCTGAGGTACTCCACTTGTCACTTGTCTGGAGCTGGATTTGGAGTCGGCTACTTTTACAGTGTGGGTTCTATCAGTAAGCCATTTAGCAACCCATTGGGTGACATAGGGATTAATGCCCAACTTAGTAAGTTTATCTATGATTCCAGAGTGGGGGATGGTGTCAAAGGCCTTGGCAAGGTCTAGATAGGCTGTGTGGACCACTTTACCCTTGTCCATGGCTCTGGAGACTGATTCAAAGAAGTCAATCAGGTTCAGGAGACAAGATCGGCCCTTCACAAACCCAAACTGGGTGGGGTCCAGTGTTTTGAAGGTTGCCAATGTCTTTGTTTATAAGTTCCATGATAATACGCTCCATGGCCTTGCAGATAAGGCTTGTCAGACTGATGGGACGGTAGTTTCCGGGATCCAAGGTGGATCCCCCCTTGTGGATTGGGATAACTGTAGCTCTGCGCCATTCAGTGGGTACGAAACCTGAGGTGAGGCTATGATTAAACATGACACTTAGGTGAGGTGCCTGTTCATATTGTAGTTCATGTAGTACACAGCCCGAGATGTCATCTGGTCCCATGGATGCTGTATTCTTGGCTTTAGAGAGTGCGTTTTGTACCTGTGTGGCCGTTATTACTGGAATTTGGCAATCTTCCGGTATTGAGATGGGCCATTTAGGGGTGAGAGGGGTGAAGTTGGCACTGAATCGATCTGCCAGGATATTGGCAATATCCTTCGGATCAGTATATTTAATGCCATTCAGTTTTAGCTCAGAGCAGATCTGAGCATTGCCATTTAGATTCTTGACATAGTTATAGAATGCTTTGTGGTTGTCTTTGGAATCTTTGGCAATTTTATTTTCGTAACTAGCTTTGGAGGATTTTATGAGGCATCTCAGTTTCTTACTGAGGCTAGTAAGGGAGTTTTTTGCATCCTGGGATTTTCCTCTTTTCTGCAAAACTTTCTTCCTTTTGTTGTAAAGTTTGTTTATGGCAGGGGACCACCAGATTGGCTTCCTTTTTTTGGATGAGAGCATTTTGGTTCTATTTGGGATGGCATGATTCATGCATGAGTGGATGTGCTCGTACAGTGCCTTAGTGTAGGATTCAGCAGTTGAACTTTCAGTTCCCGTCTGCATGGGTGTCATGACGTTTGTCACTTCTGACTTGAGTAGCATGAAGTTGGCTTTGGAGAAGTTTTTTATGGTGGTTTCTTTACTGGGGGGTGGGGTGGGATGTGGATGTTAAGGGTGATTAGCTTATGGTCAGACCTGACTAACGAGGGGTGACCATAGGTATGGAGCATTGATTTCCCATGTTGGTAATGACCAGGTCTAGGATATTGGAGCCCCTGGTGGGACTATGGATTAGTTGATCCAGGACGTTGGAATTTATGAATTCCAAGAACCGTTGCGCAAAGGTGTTGGGACATGAGTAGTTTTCCCAGTTAATGGCAGGGTAGTTAAAATCACCCAGTATTAGGGTGTTTGGTTCTATCTTAATATTTTCCAGTATGTTTAGAAAGGTGTAGTGAGAATCTTGGGGTATGGTGGGGATCTGCAGCAAGCTACAATTTGGATTGCAGTCTTACCTAGTGTTAGTTGCACTTGGAGAATTTCAGACACATTGTGTTGGCCAACTAGTCTGGTGGTGTGAATATCCTTGGTGAATATTGACACTCCTCCACCTTTAGTGTTTCGGTCCTGGTTTGGTGGCGAAAAGTGTGGTAAGAGTTGTAGCCTGGTATTGCAGGGGTGCTCTCTGGAGCCTTGAACCAGGTCTCAGTTACTGCACAGATATCGATGTTCTCCATTTTTAGGAGTGCCTCGAGAGAGTGCATTTTGAGGTTTAGACTTCTAGCATTGAGTAGCATTACCTTCAGATTTTGCATGCTTGTACCTGTACGGTGGTGGTTTTGTCCTTTGAAGTTTGCCTAAAAAAGGCACTTTAGGGGTGGCAAGAGCCTTAGCCAGTAACCTGAATCCCAGGGGCGACAGGTGCAGACCATCTCTGGCAAAGCATCGTGGTCTGTCAATCATGTCATCCCAGGCAGACAGATACTGGATCCCCTTTGAATGACACCATAAGCTTAGCCAATTGTTGAAGTCAATCATTTTATTCTTATTCTGGGCGAAGGCAGGATGCTACTCAGGGCTAGGGTCATACCTGCCTGGGCCACATGATCCGAGAGCTCTTCCATGTCTCTTTTCATGTAGTCCAGGGAGGTACGTCTCAAGTCATTCACTCCAACATGGACAATGACAGAGTCCTATTTGTACTTGTTGTGGAGTGACTTGAGTGCATGCGTTATGTGGTGGATCCTGGCACCCGACAGGCAGCTGACTGTAATTTTCTCCTTATTCAACCTGGTGAGAGGGACATCAGTGTGCCGGACTATAGAGTCACCTATGACTAAAGTGTTAGGTACATTGTCTTGCCTTAGGGGCTGTTGCTGGGTGGCACACTGGTGTTGTGAACTATGTGACACATTGGTTGTGATTGGTGTTTGTTTGCATTTCAGCTTCAGAGGTCTTTGTTGCTTGGGCAGGTTACAGTTAAGGGCCTCTACATATGTGGATTTAGTGTTGCTATATGTGGGTGTTGGTGGTGCAGGTTTAGAAGGGCTATGTGTTGCTTGAGGTGTAGTGTGGGTGTTAACCTTCTCCTATTGACTGTTTAGCACAATCTTGGGTGGAGAGAGCTTTGCTTCCATTTTGGCTATGTAAGTGCATCTCTCACAGGTTGTAGTGTTGGATGGTAGGAGGAGAGGGTTGTCTGTGTACATGAGGCAATTGATGCATTGCCCCAGTATGCCCAGATTCACCAGGTGGACAGGAGAAATCACCGGAAGCTGACCCTTGGACATGCATGGTTTGGGGCTTTTTTTTTTTTCTTTGTAAAGTATAGGAGCTGTTTCCATAGCAAGGTACTTTGCAATTATAGGCTGTTTAGTGCCTACTATTAATTTCTCCTTGTTAACAAGGAGAGTTCGGTTTTTGTATGAGTTTAAGGCTTCCTAGTGCTTTGCAGCAGGTATTAGAGAAAGTGCTAGTCACAGGGATGCTTAAAGGTAAGATTGAAAAGAATGCACTCTGCAGTGTGCACTAGAGAAGTTAGATGTGAAAGTAGGTAACTTGAGTTTTACCTGTTTAAAAAGTTAAGGTTTAGTGGAGAGTTACTATTTTTAAAACAGCAAGATGGATTGAAAGGGGTGGTCACTTTTGTATTTTGGTACTATGAAATACTGTAGGATGGCCAATAAATTTAAATAATTGAAGGGTGGGATTTCAAAAATGATGATTTTGTGATTACTCACATAAGCCAGTGAAAGTAGAGAGAAATGAGATATATGGTCAGATTAACATAAGAGGCGGACAACTAGAAAGACAGTGGTATTTAACAAGACAACTTAAATGGGTGGGGGCAGGAACAATTCTGCCTGACTCAGAACAGAGAGAGCTGTGGTCTCTTTTGAAGTTTTAATATGCTGTTAAAACAGAATGCAAGCAAAACACAAGGTAAAGAAAACAAACTACAGTATTCAAAATATAGAAAGGCAATACAGTAATACAAAAAATAAAAGCAAACTAACCTTTCCTTCACAGCAAAGTGTAGCAGAGTCTGGATGAGCCTTTCTGGTACATAACTTCTTTTTCCTATAAACTTAGAAAGTTGCCAAAATAAAAGGTTTTATGTTACCATGCATTTTTTGAAGGATATGAAATCTAAAGATCTAATATCTGTCATTATTTAATGAATTCAGCCCTCACTGATTTGCCAGAAAACCACAAATTTTATGGGGAACAGATTAAATATAATAATGCAGACGTCTGTACATTATGTGAAAATCTGGAGAGTTGAGGGGTATGCCAGATTGTCACTGTACAGTCCATTTTAACTCTGCTCAGGAAGGATGACTGCATGTATTGTATAGATCTCCTGGATGCCTACACTTATATAAAGATCCAGTGTTAGCCCACGAGATTTCTCCATTTCTGTTTGGGAGCCAGTCATTATCAATTCAGAGTGTTGTTCTTTGATCTCAACACAGACTCCCCCTCTGGTGTTCACCAAGGCAATGGCAGCTGTGACAGCCTATCTCAGGCTACAGGAAATCCAAGTATCCCCATATCTAGACAATTGGCTTTTAACTGCTGCTTCCAGAGATCTATTCTTACACATCAGTCATACCTGTTACAACTGTCAACTTACCTGGACATGTCTATACACAACAACAAAAGCAAGCTACCTCCTACTCAATCCATAGAATTCATAGGTTGCCACATAGACTCTGTACATCAAACAGCAAAACTTCACTCAGCATGAGTCAAACCAATCAGATTTGTAGCTCTCCAAAGTATCCTAGACCCCAGGCTCGACTGGTATTATGCCTCCCAGGTCTATTGGTTTCCTCTGTAGTGATTGTTCCTTTAGCCAGATATCACATGAGAGTTCTACATTGGACTCTAACTGTGCAGTCATCTCAAAAACTTCATCCCCTTCATTGTAGAATACAAATCATGCAGGTTTGCAGGGACCGCATTCTTTGGTGGATTTCATCCGATTCAGGTACTCAGGACAGACTTTTCCATCCTTCTATGCCCAGAGCTACAGTGACCATGGATGCCTCCCTTCTTGGGTGGATGGGAGGGCATTTTGAAAGGAGAACAGTCTAAGGAATGTGGTCCATGATAGATGCCAACCTTCACATCAATGTCTTAGAGTTACAAGTGGGCCTCCTTAAATTGCAGATTTTTCAAGACCATCTACCTAAGAAAATTATTGCCATGCACATAGAGAATATGTCAATGGTTTGGTACATCAGCAAACAAAGTGGAACCTGATCATACCATCTTTGCCGATAAGCCCTGAGAATCTGGCAATGGTTGATGTCTTTGAACCGCTTTCTGGTAGCAATGCATATACCTGGGACATCCAGCAATCTGGTGTACAAGCTGAACAGAACTATTCTACTGCCTCACGAATGGTCTGTCAATAAAACAGTGACAGCAGAGATTTTCTGCCATTGGGGCCAACCTTGCTTTTGTTTTTTACCTAAACAACAAATGCAGAAGTTACTTTGCCCTCATCCCTCCACAGGGTCAGTCACTGAGAGATGCTCTAATCCATTCTTGGCCCACAGGTCTCCTTTATGTCTTTCCACCTGTTCCTTGTATCACCAAGTTCATTCTGAAAGTAATAGAGTGCAGGATCAGGAGGTTAATTCTCATTGCCCTCTTCTGGCCTTGGCAGGTATGGTTCTTCTTCCTTTGGCTTCATCTGCTGCACCCTCCATGGGTTCTGAATCCATTATCTTCTCACACACCCCTTCTGGCTACCTGTACCAGACCTCAAGATCCTAAAGCTAACTGCATGGTTTCTCTAAATTGCCAGAGATGCCAGGCTTTCTTCTCGTGTAGTTCATATTGTATCTTTCTCTGAAAGGAGCTCAAAAAAGACTTACAAGAGTAAATGGAAGCATTTCTCCATTTGGGCACCTTCTGACGGACTAGACCCTTTTCAACATCTCTTCCAAAAATTTTGTAATTTCTTTAAGAACTTTTCAAGGCTGTGTCAAATTATTCCACAGTTAAAGTACAATTAGCAGCCATTTCAGATTTCCACATAGGGTTCAACAGCACTTCCATTGCTTCCCTCTCGCTATCCTAAGCCTTTCTGAGAGGTACCTTTTTATTGAGACTCAGATCATGACCCAATTTCCCCAGGAATGTCACCATCTTGCTTCAGTCTTTAACCCAAAAACCCTTTGAATCAGCAGCACCCACAGGTATGAAGGTTCTTTATTGGAAGAGTATTTTTCTGGTTGCTATTACATCTGTCAAATGAGTGTCAGAACTTCTGGCAGTCTTGTGCAATGCTCCTTTCCTAGTCTGGGACAAAGGAAAAGAGGATTACTTATATTAATTGCAAGAGGAGCTCCAATAGTGATAGAATAGGATAAAAAGGTAATACTGGCAAATTTGTAGTGCTAAGGGGCTATGGCAAGGGAGGAAGATTACACAGGCTTGTATTTATATTATACCTAAAACTGCTATAATGGAGCTTAAGAAAATTGTGGAAGAAATAATTAGTTTTCAGCAAGGAATATTACTTATAGGTGGGGAATGGAATTTGATTTGCAGCAGTGAAGATGTATCTGGGGGCCCAGAAGGAAAAGTATAACAAAGGAAAGTAGATTTTTGAAGAAATTTATGAAACTATTTGGCATGGAAGATGTGTATTCAGTAACAGGAGTTTGGAGTGAATTTACACATTATTCCCCAAGATATAAAAACTGGAATAGGCTTGACAGAATTTACATTTCATGGGAACATGCGCATTTAATTGAAGGTCTTAAGCACCCAATAACTATTTCAGGTCATGTGCCAATAGTAACTAAGATAAAAACACAGGGCAGTGAAATAAAAATGAGACACTGGTGCTTTCCTACTGATTTGTTGAAAGGAGAGGAATTTAAGGAATGGACAGTGGAGGGTTTTCAGGAGCTACTCGAGAGGATAGAAATTACTTATGAAAATATTACTAGGGAGTGGTATAAAATTAAGGTGGAGTTTAAAAATAGGGTGAAAATAAAAGACGGGGAGCTATGGTTAAGAAGTAACAGAAATTATTTAGGGGACTGATAAATATTAAGTATTGCAGCATAGGTGAAATCGCACAAATAAGGAGAGGATCAACTACAGAATGCTAAGCAGAAAATAAGGAGTAACTCAATATTATACATGAGTTCAGAAAGATTGCTGTTAAGCAATTGTTTTTTTTTTTTTTTTTTGATAGTAACACTAAAACACAAAAGCTTTTAGCACAAGGACTCAGGCAACAGAAAGTAAAAAGGGCTTTTGCCAAGTTTAGGGAGCCAATAACAAGGAAGGTAACAAGAAATCCTGTAGAGGTATTAGAAATATTTTGGAAATTCTATGAAAGTCTGTATAAAGCAGAGAAATATGGAAATCAAGAAAAGATACAAATGGAAATGTTCATGGCAGATTTAAATATGACAAAGTTAGAGGTGGATGAGGCTCAGTTACTAACAGTTAGGTAAGGAGGAGATGAGATAAAAATGGTGATGTATAACCAAACTACAGAAAATTCCTCAGGAATAAATAGTATTCCTGTGGAAATTTGGAACCTAAGAGGGAAAATGCTGATAAAGATCTGGAAGGGTTTTTTAGCAGTATATCTGATGTTGTCTTCTTCATTCCTCCTCACGATAGGGTCTCGTATCTGACCGTCAGATCCAGCTCGGCCACATTTCACAGATTTGGATCCAACTCTCAAGCTCCTCCCTCATACCCACAATGCCCTTCATCCTCCCAGTTACCTCAGATTTCGTTTGCTGCTTCAGTGAATCAGATGTGGATTTTGCACGCTCAGGCTTGGTTTGCATTTCAGATAGTTTCTCTTAAAATTGTAAGTGCCTTTGGCTGTATTTCTCCCTCCCTATTCTTTCTAGTGTGTGTGTGTGTGTGTGTGTGTGTGTGTGTGTGTGTGTGTGTGTGTGTGTGTGTGTGCATTCTCTTCGTTTCTCGTTTAAAAAAAAAAAAAGTTTAGACTAGATTAATGGATAGTTGTTAAATCTGTTGATGTGAAGTTGTTTTATCTCGCCGTTCATTCTTACTGATGGGTTCGGAGCTGATCCTTGGCTCTGACTTAGCCAACTGCAAAAGCTCGAGGTCAACTCCCTATCCCATGATGCACCTTGATCTTCCCTCAGATCTCGTTTGCTGCTGCAACTTGATCGGATGTTCACCACCTCTGACCAGTGAAAGTTATTGCTTTTTTTCTCTTTAAAACTTGTTCGATAGCTTAAATTAGATAGTTTAATAATAAGTTTCCTTTGTTTATAGTAGTTAACCTTTCTATAAGTCTATTCTTGGTAATTTATTTATTTATTTTTTTATTTTTTATTTATTTTATTTTACATTTGTTGACCGGGCTAGTCTGGCTGGATACATGTCCATTTTCAGCAGAGGCCCGAGGAGAAAAGCTCCACTATATACTGGTACATTACATAAAAAACATTACTATAAGATACAACTTATAAGGATTAATGAACTAATTGAATGTAGGATATTAACAATGCAGAAGCATTTTTACAGAAATGTACAGTTCTTAAATTACATCATTTTTACAGAATATGTATAATACTTAAAATACTAAATACTGAGTAGAATTCCTAATCCCATGTTATTAGGAAAAGCAGGAGTAGTAATTTTGAAAAGAAAGAAAGAAAGAGGTAGCACATACAAAGGTCTATACTATATAGTATTGACAGTTATGATAATACATTTGTGCCAGGGCACCAGTTCTAAGAAATAGAATTGCACAGCAGGGAGCAAAGTGTAGGTTTAAGTGAGAGGGTAGATGACAGGTAATTTGCTAATTGTTTAGATAGTTTAAATAACTTAGATAAGTGGCCGCGTTTTTAGGCCTTTAGTTCTCCCTATATCATATTTCTTCTTATATAGTTGTGTGGTGTTAAAGCCCTTTTTATTTACAGGGCAAGTATATTGATATTTAGCTAATTATATAATTTATATAACTTAGATAGCTTTGTTGTTTAGACATCTTGCATTATTAGGAGTTAGTGTGCTGTGTTGATATATATATATATATATATATATATATATATATATATATATATATATATATATATATATATAGATATAGATATATATATATTGTACTCATAGAGATCTTGCATTATTAGGAGTTAGTGTGCTGTGTTGATATATTCTACTCATAGCTTAGGGATAGTAAAAGTTTCTGAGTGTTTTTTCTTATATCTGTAGAGGTTTTTCTCTGTTTGTTCTGATAGGATGTCTCTTCAAGAGAAAGAGAAATCCAAGTCTGGATTTAAAAAATGCCCAAGATGTGGGCAAAAGATGTCCACCACTGATGGACATACTGACTGTGTCTATTGTTTAGGTGAGGTGCACCTACAAGAAAGCTGTTCAGTATGCCACTCTTTTAGTGCTAGAGTGTTGCTTGAGAGAAAGAGAAAACTTATGGCTAGACGTCTTTTAAAATCCTCTTGCCAAGAAGCACTGGATAAACATGACAAACACTCTAAGACATCTTCTAGTTCTTTGGAGCCAAGGAAAAGCCCATCGACTCCAAAAACCGGATCGAGTAAAGCTTCAACATTGGCTCCACAGCCAACAGAGCCGATTGTTGTTTTGGTTAGGAGCCGGTCCCCGACATTGGAGCCGGTATCTCCTACATTGAAATCCCCCATCTTACCGTCGGTGGCTTCATCCACACATTATTCTTGGGCCTCAAGTAGACTCTCTGATTTGGATGTAGACCGTTTGGTGAAGAGGCTTTTGCAGATACCGGCGCTTGCCAAAATTTTATCGGCACCAACCCCTGGGACTTCGGAGCTGACACAAGTTCCCCCACCATCTTCTGTTCCTCCTCCAATCTGCCTCGAAGTTTCGGAGCCAGAGAGCTTGGAACTGATGATCGTGGAGCCCTAGGGGGCGACACCTACCTTAGGTTTGTTGGCCCTGACTGCCCTGATAACTTCAGTGCCAACTGAGGGATCTCGGAGTCGACGCTCACCAGTCGGGTCTGGGGAGGATAGTCAGACCGACTTGTTAGTTCCGACTTTGCCTCTCGGCTTCAACTCAAGTGAGCTCGGCTCTGACCTCGGGCTCGGAGCCCTCTGTTCTGGTGCCTGGAGAGTCCCTTGTATCCTCGGATCCGGGGAATTCCTCTTGTCGGGACAGAGGGACCTTCGAGGCCATGAGGAGGGTATTGTCCACGCTGACAACCACACCATCAGTACCAGCAGCTCTCTCCCTTAAAGCACTTCTGTCTACCTCTACAACACACACGCTGTTAAAGCGTAGAGACCCTGAGCCTCAGGAAGCCCCATTGGGCTGGCCATGCTCTTCCTAGACCTCTCCAGAAGCTCCCATTGAAGAGGTTCCCAAGAAGAGACTTTGCAAGAGGAAGCATCTGGACTCCCCACAGGAATCTGTCACTTCGGATACTGACTTAGATGAGTCAGAAGGGTCCCTACAGACGCCCTCAGTGGATATCTCATTCACAGATATCCTAGAAATTCTTAAACAGATGGGTGGCTGGAAATCCCTTATCCCTACTGATGAATCCTCCTGAAGGCTTTTGGGTCTCAACCCACCACCTGTTGGGTGTCTCCACCCTTTGATGAGTTGATTGAGTTACTCTCTCGGAGGGCATGGGAGTCCCCGGATACCACGGGCCTGTTCCCGGGAGGCCTAATAAATTTATAACTTGCCCTCAAGAGAAAACCTTTCTAACTAAAGGAGTGCCCGTTGATACCATGGTGATGGCAGCGGCCACCAAGAAGGAACTATCAGAAACTTCTACGTCTGTTTATCCTTCTAATAGAGAGTTCAGGATCATGGACAGGTATGGGAAGCATATGGCATTTGTCCTTCGATCGCCAAACTATCTCACACATTTCACTAGGTTACAAAAGGATCTCCTGAAGGAAATAGGAGATAACCTGCAGGGTTCAGTAGCTGTGGGGGTGTCTGACGAGGTAACTTCCCAGCTCTCTACTCTTAATTCTGTTGTGAATTTTTCCATGCATCTGGTGTCATATGCAGCTGATGGAACGAGCAGAGCAGCGGGTACAGGATTTACCCTTAGGAGACATTCCTGGATGCGCCTATGTTCTTTTGCGGAACCCTTTAAGTCTTCCTTTATTAACACCCCTTTTGATGGCTCATCTCTTTTTGGACCGAAAGTGAAGGAAACACTTAGCAGGAGTGAGAAAGATGGAAGGACTCTGTCTACTGTCGGAGTACGTTTTCTACCCCAATTAGACCCTACCCCAAAGGGAGGGGGTGGTGGAAAGATGTGGTTTCATAAATCTCAAGGATCTTTCCAGGACACTCATGGTGAACCATCCTCTAGAGGCAGTGGAGGGGGAAATAATAGAAGACGCCATCCATGCGGCAGAGGGGGTTCACAGAATCAGGGCGACAGAGATCAGTTTTTTGGGAAGCCCTATCAGCGCTCCTGAGATGAGGCCTGACTGTCCATCTCTGGAGGTAGTCGGAGGACTCCTTTCTTTGTACCCAGACGCCTGGCTAAAAATAATAAAAGACAGCTGGGTACAAAGTATCATATCCAGAAGACACTTATTCCCCTTTGCCACACAGCCCCTTCTTGTGAAAAAAAATCCCAGCCACTCCACCCAGTCACAGGGAACAGGCAGCCATAGAGGTCCAAAGTTTGCTGGAAAAAAGAGTCATCCAACCAGTCTCAACAGACCAGAGAGGTTCCGGAACTTACTTAAGGTTCTTTTTAGTTCCAAAGAAAATAGGGGACTGGAGACCTATTCTAGACCTCAGCAGACTAAACAAGTCGGTAGAAAAGACAAAGTTCCGGATGGTCATGCTGCAGTCATTACTCTCTTTTCTAGGGAAAGACAATTGGATGTGCTCGATAGATCTCCAGGATGCGTACTACCACATAAAAATGGACAGACCATCCAGGGATCATCTACGCTTCCAGCCGGGAGCCAGTCATTATCAATTTCGCGCTCTGCCCTTTGGTCTCACTACAGCCCCCAGAGTGTTCACCAAATGCATGGGAGTAGTCACGGCTCACCTGAGAAGTTTGGGATTCCAGGTGTTTCTATAACTAGATGACTGGCTCCTCACTGTCACCACCAGGCATCAACTCATACATGCAAGGGACACAACTTTAAATCTCTGCAGTCAATTGGGGATTACCATAAACTCAGGAAAAATCTGCCTTGTCGCCGTCACAACAGATCGTTTTTAGAGAAGCAGAACTAAATACAGTCACAATGACCTTAAGATTTCCTCCAGAAAGAGTTTGTCTTTTACGAAACAAATCCTAGACCTGCTTCCAAAGACAAAAGCCCCATTCTCACTAGTACTCAAATTGCTAGGAACGATGGAGGTAGCGATCATAGCCATTCCTCTGGGTTGGATGCACATGCGAGTACTAAAGTAGCTCCTGTTCTCTCAATGGTCCTTTCAGGAACTTCCAATGTCACACCAAATCATAATAACGGATACTTGCAAGAAGGACCTTCAGTGGTGGCTGACATCTCAACAAGTAACTCTAGGCCGTCCATTTCTTCTACCTACTCCTATAGCCATGGTGACCACGGATGCTTCCTTGATGGGGGGGGGGGGCATTATCAGGGCAGAACCGCCCAAGGCACATGGAAGAAACATGAGGCTCATCTGCATATCATTGTCCTGGAAATGACAGCGGACTCCTAGCATTGCAATCCTTTCAAGACTCTCTCCCACTGGGAACAATTGCAATTCAGACAGACAATGTCAGTGATCTGGTACATAAACAAACAAGGAGGTACCAAATCTTATCCCCTGTGTTGAGAGGCCCTGAGAATATGGCAGTGGGCAACTTCCACCCAGTGCTTTCTGATAGCAACGCACATCCCGGGGAAATCCAGTGTGATAGCAGACAAGCTAAGCAGGGCAATTATTTTGCCTCATGAGTGGTCCCTAAAGAAACAAGTAGCGAAAAGATTTTTCGCAGATGGGGCCATCCTTGCTGCAATCTCTTTGCAACCCCAATAAACATGAAATGCAGCAGCTACTTTGCCCTAATCCCCCCACCAGGGGATGCCCCAAGGGATGCACTGATGTACAATTGGCCCCTGGGTCTCCTTTATGCCTTTCCTCCTTTCCCTCTAATACCCAAGTATTACAGAAAGCAAAGACTCTGGGAAGGACCATTATCTTAATAGCCCCTTACTGGCCTCATCAAATTTGGTTTCCCTTCCTTCAGCCTCATCTGTTGGAAGAACCTTGGATCCTGGACCCAGTTCTGGATCTTCTGACCCATTCATTGGCAGCTCTTCATCCTTCTCTTCACTCCCTCAAACTGACAGCTTGGCTGCTCCAATTCCAAACGTAACCAGGATTCACAACTTCTCAGCTGAGGCTCAACATATTTTAACATTCTCTCATAAATCATCTACCGGAAAATTATATCTTAACAAATGGAAGAGATTTTCTATATGGGCATCTCAGAATGATATTGATCCATACCTAGATTCAGTTTCATCTGTTCTGGAGTTTCTGACTAAATTTTTCAGTGAAGGAGCCACTGCAGCTACCATTAGAGTTCAATTAGCAGCAATCTCAAACTTTCATCTTGGTGTCCAAGGTTCTAATGTCATGTTACATTGAGTCTAAAGCCTTTCTCAAGGATACTATTCATTTGAGACCACCCCTCAAAACTCCAGCCATGCCATGGAATCTAAATTTTGTTCTTTCCTGAATTATATTACCTCCTTTCGAACCAGCCTCATCCTGTGATTTGAAATATCTCTCATGGAAGACCATATTTTTAATAGCTATCACTTTTGCTGGGAGGATTTCTAAGTTACAGGCCTTGACCAGCGAACCTCCTTATCTGATTTTCCATAATGACAGAGTCTCACTCAGAACTAATCCATCATTTTTACCCAAAGTTTGTTCAGAGACAAATCTCAACCAATCTATTGAATTGCCTGTTTTCTTCCATAAATACACAAATAAGATGGAACACATGCTGCACAAACTTGATGTTCATAAGGAACTCCAATTTTATTTGGACAGGACCAAACAATTCAGAAAAACAGAACAGCTCTTTGTCTCTCTTTCGAATCAAAAAAGGTACTTCAATGACAAAAGTCACCTTGTCAAGATGGTTAGCAAATAGTATTTCTTTCACTTACAGTTCAGTGAATGCTCCATTACAACAAAAACTAAAGGCCCACTCTACTAGAGCTGTATCTACCTCATCAGCCTTCTCTGCTAAGTTACCATTAGATACTATTTGTGCAGCAGCTACCTGGTCAAGGCCTCATACCTTCTTCAATCATTACAAAGTAGACAAGGCCTGCAGGGACAGGGCTTCCTTTGGTTCCACTGATCTGAAGAATATTCTCCCATGAGCCACCCGAGAAAGGTGGTGCTTGGGACATTACCCATCAGTAAGAATGAACGGCGAGATAACTTCACATGAAGAAGTAATGTACTCACCATAATGTTCCATGTGAGTTGTTCATCTTGCCTTCATTCTTGCATCCTACCCTCCAGCCCCCATCCAGTCTACTTGAGGTCCGAGACTTATTTATGGTGTATTGTCTCTTATCCAGTTCTTAGGGTGGCATATTAATAGTCATAGCTAGCCAGTTGGCAGCAAACAAGATCTGAGGGAAGATCAAGGTGCATCATGGGATAGGGAGTTGGCCTCGAGCTGGTTGAAGACCTCAAGCTTTTGCAGTTGGCCGAGTTGGAGCCGAGGATCAGCTCCGGACCCATCAGTAAGAATAAAGGCGAGATGAACAACTCACATGGAACATTATGGTGAGTACATAACTTCTTTTTAAATTTACTAGTACTTAGCTAGTATTATAGTAAAACACCATTGCTTTCTGTTTAGCTTTGGTAGTTTCTTTACTGTTTATCTTGCCTGTTTCTGTCTGTTGTTTTTTGGTGGGCTCTTCTACATTATGGCCGACAAACCGGTTCCTGGCTTCAAACGCTGCACTTCTTGTGGGCATAAAATCCCCAATCAGGATGCCCACAAGGAGTGCATGTACTGCCTGGGCACTGACCATCTAAAAGCTGAATGTTCCATCTGCCCTGCCTTTAATCCTCAGGTTTTACCCAACAGACAGAACAAACTTATTCTTAGGGGCCTTCTTCCTTTCTCGGCTGAGGCTCAGACCCATTCCTTGGCTTCTTCCTCCACTACTTCTACTAAGGAGTCTAAAAAGAGATCCCTCCCTGCCTCTCCAAGGGACTCTCTCGAGCTTAAGAAGAATAAGAAATCTGTGAATTTGACTCCTTTGGATCTGCAGATGCTAGCTCCCCGACTGGATCCCACCATTTCCTCAGATCCAGGGGGAGATTATTACTATTTCCCCAACGCCTTCGTCGGCTCCGGCTTTGGATCCTATCCCCTTAGATCCTAGGACCTCAATGAAGTCTCCTACCCTGTCCTTCAAGTCAAAGCACTTCCGGCCCCCCCTTGTCGGCTTCTTCCAGGTCCTCAAAAAGCTGGTCTAAGGCAGACATGGACAGAATGGTGAGGATGTTTCTTAAGGCCCAGATCCAGATGGGGGTAGTCTCGGCTCTGTCCCATGTCGGATCAGTGAGCTACCCAGGTCCCCCCATTTGGACTCCTTCTCAGATCCATCCCCCAACTTCGGAGCCAGAGATTCAGGATTACCATGTGTGTTGGACTGGGCGTAGAGGAAGCTCCCATCCTCTATGCTGAGGATACCCTTGACGAGCCCTGTTCTGGCCCCTTTGGAGCAGAGCGAGTCTTGGAGCTGTGGCGTCAGTGTCGGGACTGGGACTGGCTCTGTCTTTTTCGGAGCCGTCCCTTCCCTTAGGTGCTTTGGCACTTAATAGCTTGGGTCCGATCTATTTTGGGGGCCCTGAATCCAGGGTGAGTCCTGCCCATTTTTCTTTGGTAGTTTCGGCTCTTGGGGAAGCAGAAAGGGCTTCTCCTGGTCCTTCAGCCTTCCAGATAGTGAAGAGGGTTTTTTCCAGGTTGGAGATTCGACCACACAAGTTCCTCAGTCCACCCTATACCTCCATTGGATCCAGGCCTTTCTCGCTCTCGTCCTGCCAAGAGTCTTCCCATCCCAAGAGACTTCCAAGATTTCCCTACTCACGATAGATGCCTTCTTGTGATACCTCCCAAGAATACCCACCTGAGGAAGTCCCTTGGAAGAAGATGTGCAAAAGGAGCCACGTGGACTCCCCCTTGGAGTCTTTAACCGAGGATACTGACTTTGATGAGAGGAAGGATTCCCCCCGATCCCCACCTGAGGATGTCTCCTTCGGAGACATTTTAGAGATCCTGAAGCAAAAAGGTGGGTGGTCTGCCTAACCTCCTTCCTCTGAGGAGTCAGTTCACTTGGAGGTGTTCGGAACGGTCCCATCTATGTCCTGGGTGACCCCCCCCCCCAGATGTGCTGGTAGATTTACTATCTTGCCAGGCATGGAAGGAACTGGACACCATTAAGCCCATACCCAAGCGACCCGATAGGTTTCTATTATCCCCTTCAGACAGGAAACACTGAAGTAAGGCCCTGTATTCTGTGCTGTCGTGGTGGCAGCGAACACCAAGAAAGAGATGGCAGAGGTATCTCCCAATGTCCATCCACCAAACAAGGAGTCTAGAGCTTTGGACAGAATTGGGAAGCACATTTGTGCCTTGGCAGCTTTCGTGCTGAGATCGTTAAAGACCTGATCAAAGAACTGTCAGCTTCCCTCACAGAGTCCACGCAAGCTGGCCACTCTTTCACCTGTCGCTACCTCTTAGATGAGGTTAATCTCCCACACCACAGAGAGCACCTTGCAAGCAGCTGGTTTAGGTCTCTCCATAAGGAGGCATGCCTGGATGAGGCTGTGTGATTTTGCGGAGCCCTTTAACGTGTCATTTGTTAATTCCCCTTACGATGGCTCCTCTCTTTTTGGGCCATTTGTTAGGAACACTTTTACTCGCAGCGAGAAGGACAAAAGACGCTTTCTGCTGTTGGAATCTAGTTTTCTATCCCCCAGAGGTCCTTCTCCAGGAACTAGTGTGGGGTTAAGAAAATGTGGTTCCACAAGATCCAAAGGCCTTTCCAGGATTCATGTGGAGAACCCTCCTCTAGAGGCAGAGGAGGAAAGTTTGGTAGTAGATGTTGCCCCAGAGGCAGGGGGGGTCTGCAGAACCAGGGCTTTAAGTAACCTCCTCCTGATGAGCCCTACCAGTGCTCCTGAAGTGCTGCCTGACTGTCTGTCACTGGAGGTAATTATGGGATGATTAGCTTTGCACCTCGAAGTCTGGACCCAATTGACTCAAAACCGTTGGGTGCTAAGCATAATATCCAGAGGTTATTATGTTCCCTTTTCCTTTCCACCTCTGAAATCCAATGCCACCCAGTCAATGGGAACAGGCAGCACAGGAAATTCAGCAGCTGTTGCAAGGAAGAGTCATGCAGGAGGTCCCAACTGAATAGAGAGGATTCGGAACCTACTTCCACTTTTTTTAGTGCCAAAAATAGGGGACCTAAGACCCATTCTGGATCTCAGCAAGTTAAGCCAATACGTAAAGAAAGCAAGGTTCCAAATGGTTACAGTTTAGTCCTTTCTACCACTGTTGCACAAGGATGACTGGATGTGCTCCATAGATCTCAAGGAAGCGTACTATCACATCAAAATAGACAGGTGCTCCAGGAGATAGCTGGGCTTCCAGCTGGGAACCAATCACTACCAGTTCAGAGCACTGCCCTTTGGTCTCACCACAGCCCCCCAGGTGTTCACCAAATGCATGGCAGTTGTAGCAGCTCACTTGAAGCTCAAGGGATTCCAAGTGTTTCCATATTTAGATGATTGGCTACTAACCGCTCCCAAGAGGCATCGACTAATCCAAGCCATGGATTACTTCCTTCAGTTAACACACTCCCTGGGTATCACTATAAACATGAGCAAGTCCAACCTTATTCCAGTTCAAAATTTAGAGTTCATAGGTACGCAACTCAACACAAGAGATCAGATAGCTTCTCTTCTCCTACACCGCTTAGCCATTCATGTACAACAGTTGTTAGCAGTACAAGCCTCCATAGCTCAATTGATCCTGCAGGTCCTGGTGTTCATGTCTGCAGCCATCCTGTTAGTTATCCTAACCAGGAGTCTCAGAGGGATGCTCTGGTCCATGACTGGCCCAGGGTCTCCTGTATGCTTACCTTCCTCTTCTGCTCATCCCCAGATTTCTTCAGAAGACAAGCAGGTTGAAAAGTTCAGTCATCTTTATTGCCCCTTTCTGGCCTCACCAGGTATGGTTCCCCTTCCTCTGGTCTCATCTGAAATATCCTCCTTGGATACTGGAGCCCACTTAAGACCTCCTTTCTCACCTGTCAGGGATGCAACATTAAAATCTTCGAACCCAGAAATTGGCCGCTTAATTTCTCCACTTCCAACCTTGATGATATTGTCCAGGCTTCAGTTCCCTGATTGAAAAATTCTTTTGACATCACAAAAGGCTTCCACCAAGAGAGTTTACAATAGTAACTCGAAGAGGATTGTTGTTTGGGCCACAAACAAGAACATTGACCCCTTCTCAGCACCTGTTTCAGATGTGTTACTGTTTCTCAGTACCCTTTTCGACGAGGGTGCTAGCTTCTCTACTATTAAGTTACAGTTAGCTGCTATTTCTAATTTTTATACAGCAAGTCAAACATGTGCCTTGTTCACATTCAGACTGTGAAAATCCTTCATGAAGGGTGTGTCTTTGTAAAGCTCCCAATTAAGAATCCTTCTCCCCCATGAGACATTACTCTTGTGCTACAAACATTGACACAGGGCCCTTTGAACCTGTAGCTAGTTGTAACATGAAATTTCTGTCCTGGAAAAAATGGTGGTTGTGACTTTCGCCAAGAGGATTTCTGAGCTTCAAGCTTTATCTTCTAAACCTACTTACATTTTGTCCTATAAAGATAGAGTATTCTTACACATTAACCAATTCTTTATGCTTAAAATAGCTAGAGAAAACAATATCAATCAGTCCATACAACTGCCAGTGTTCTTTCCCAGTTTGTCTAACAAAGGGGAGTATGTTCTTCATCTTCTCGACATTCATAGACAGCTCCATTTTTATCTACACAGGACCAAGCAATACAGAAAGTCTGATCAGCTTTTTATAGCGTTCTCTTGAATAGGCTTGAACAAGCAGTATCGAAAATTACTTTGGCAAAATGGATTTCAGACTGCATTTCTTTCATTTATTCGTCCAGAGGGTTGGAGTTACCTAAACCTCCTAGGGCACATTCTACCAGAGCAATGGCTACTTCCTCGGCTTTCTGTGCTAGAACCTCTGTTGATGACATATGTGCGGCAGCTTCATGGTCTAATAATCACACCTTTGTGTTGCATTACAAATTGAATGTTATTTCCAAGAGCAGGGCCTTTTTTGGTTTGATGGTGCTCCGGCATATCCTTCCGTGAGGGCCACTCAAGGTTCATATATTTGGGGACTCTTGACCCTATCGTAAGGAGGAATGAAGGAGACAACATTAGATTAAAAAGTTATGTCTTACCATAACTTGGCATCTGTGTTGTCTTCCTTCATTCATCCTCACTTTCCCACCCAACCATCCACTTGCCCTTTTCTTGAGGAACCTAGATGATCTCAGGACTGTTATGTACTATGTCTGAGCCTCTTCTGCTGATCTTTGATGTCTGAATGTGGCATGTCTGGATATGGCAAACTTGATCTAAGGTATTTGGGTGGATGAAGGGCATTGAGGGTATGAGGGAGGAGTTTGAGAGTTGGATCCAAGTCTGTGAAATGTGGCTGAGCCGGATCCAAGGGTCGGATCTGAGACCCTATTGTGAGGATGAATGAAAGAAGACAACACAGATGCTAAATTATGGTAAGACTTAACTTCTTATTTTTAAAAGGAGAAGTACCAACATCCTGAAAGAAAGCAGTGGTAGCTGTAGTACCTAAAGAGTGTAAAGATCCATCGGATCCAGCTTCATACAGGCCCATTTCAATACTAAACCATGACTATAAAGTGTTCATGACTATAATGGCTAAAAGAATGGCAAAAGTAATGCCAATATTGGTAGATAATGGGTCATTGTGGTTTTGTGAAGGGGAGGCAAACATTTGACATTAACAGAACATTGATGATCCAGAGGGAAGCAGAATGTAGGAAAATACTATTGTTGGTGGGGCTGAATGCAGAGAAAGCATTTGACAGAGTAAGCTGGGACTTTTTGAGCAGGGCAGTGGAAGCATTTGCATTTCCTGAAAAAATTATAAGGTTAATTAAGAGGATATCTGAGGGATCAGAGGCGAAAATTAAAGTGGGTCAGATCCTCTCATTTAGAACCTATTGGCAAAGAAAATAAGGGACTCAGAAATTCAAAGATATAATTGGTGTGGTAGTCAAGAAAATGGTCTCTATTTGCAGATGATATTATTTTATACATGACAAAATCAGAAAGAAACATTACAGTATTGTGGAACATTTTGAGACGGTTTCAAATCTTTTTGGGATACAAAATTAATGAAGCTCAAACAAAGACAATAGTGGTAAATTATGTAGCTATATATGAATTGGTTCAGCAATATCCATATTAATGGAGACATGATAAAATGAAGTATTTAGGAGCATGGATTAAAAATTATTCTGGTGTGGCAGCTAAGGATATATGGGAAGAGACTAAACAAAAATAATACAAAAACTGAGAAAACAGAAGCTTTGTCATATTGATATGGATAGTAAGATGCAAGCAGTTAAAATGTTTTAGTCCCATTAGTCTTATACACAGGTCAGGCATATTTTTATCAACCAGATGAGACATTGTAGATAGCAGTTAATAAAGAGCTGAAGGACTTTATCTGGGAAGGGAAGACTGCAAGAGTCAAGTAGTAGGATAACCTGATTCTTCCAGTAAAACAGGGCGGATTGGGATTACCTGATTTGAAGGGGTATTTCAGAGCTACACAGTTAAGGCTCCTATAAACAGCACAAGCAGAAAACTGTAATTCAAAGTGGAAAGGGATGATGATGAAACGGGGTAAGCTCAAGAAACAAGGAGAGACTGGGATTTTGGATGAAGGCTTTTAAGGAGAATAACAGTAATCATGCAGAATATTATATCCATAAAGTAGCAGACAGTATTATAAGAACTAAGCCAAAACAGGAATGGAGAAAGGATATTCTGTTGATAGGGATGACTGCAATTAGGCATATAGGCAGTAGGCAAGAGGGGGCTGGAATGTATTGGAGAAAATTGGCAAAGGAACCAAGGTATTGGGAGCAAATAACTAGAGAGGGAAAGATGATAGAATGGAAAGATGCCAAGAATTTATTTGGACTGTGGGTTAGAGATTGCCTTCCCTTTCAAGGATTGATATCAGGACATAGGAGAAGAGAAAGAAACAGGGGGATCCTGAATGAAAGACCAGCACTGGTAGAGTTTTAAGTAGAATCTAGAACATAAGCTGCCATTAAAAAAGGAATAATTAGAAGACCATATAAAATATTGCATGATAGCTATAAGAATCAATTATAGGAGGTTAGAAAGGATTGGGAAGAGAGATTGGATAAGCAATTCACAAAGAAACAGTGGGAAGATGACTGCAAACTGGGAGCCATTATTGAATCCCCAAATGATGTGGATATTCTACAAAAGGGCCTTACAGAAACAGATGTCTGGTGCCAGAGCCATGGGCTCAAGCTTAATGCCAAGAAATGTATAGTTATCCCCTTTGGAAAAAAACATGTACCCATGAATTACCACATAGGTTTCAGTACACTAAACATCGAAAGTATGATGAAAGACTTAGGGACACAGGTGGACTGTGGTCTCACGTTCGATAACCACATCGCCACAACAGTCAGAAAATCCTTCTATGTGGCACACCTCATCACTAAGGACTTTTCATCCAGAAAGAAGGAGGTCATTGTCCCACTGTACTCATCCCTCATTAGACCCATTATAGAGTATAATGCCCTGTTTGATATGTACCTCACAAGGCATCTGCAACAGCTGGAAAGGCCACAGAAATACCTCACTAAAAGAATCACAGGCTTAAAGCAGATGCCATATGCTGACCATCTAAAAAAACTCCAGCTATTCTCTGTGGCATATCGTCTACTCAGAGGCAATCTCTGCTTAACATACAAGGCGGTGTCAAACCCTGAGCTGTTGGACATGCTCCACTTAAAGAAATCCCAATCCCTCAGAGCCACACGCTCCAGGGATCTAAACCTTGTCATCACAATGAACAAAACATGCTGGAGGGATAGGTTTCTGACCCAGAGACTCCCCATACTCTGGAATAGACTGCCCATACATGTCAAGAAGAGTGCCTCCTTGGCCCTCTTCAGAAGGAACCTTTGATTGGATGAGAGATAGGAAATTCACCCCAGGGATCATGTCAGTTGCCCTGCTAGACAGGGGTCCAGAGAAGTAAATATTGTGGGAAGATATATCCAGGGAACTGTTATGGCTAGGCTTGTAGAGGCCCTAGGGCCGATAGCCTAGTACCAACCTATGAACCTAAGATATATGTTTGTCTCCCAAATATGCAACAAACTCTAGAAGGTTTAGGATTTTTGCTTGGGAATGTTTACATAGATATTTTTATAGCCCAAGTAGACTCCAGAGAATTTTTCTTCAGGTAGACAGCAAATGTTGGAGTTGTGATGGGAAAGAAAGAGGTAATTGGGTACATATTTTCTGGGAGTGCTATGAGTTGGCAGACTTTAAGGATTCCTTGCGGGTTGCACTGTCAGAGATGCTGGGTGGACAGATTGGTCTGACAAAGGAGATGATTTTTCTGAGCTATGATACAGAATCAGAATTGGCTAGATATGGTAAGGCCTTGCTGTATCTAATTAGGGTGACTGCCAAAAAAGCAGTTACTAGAAAATGGAAATCAAAATCAAGCTAAACCAGCTATACTAGAAATAGTGAATATAGCAACAGAGATAAAACAACTGGAACAAGGAAAATGGACAGAGTACCGAGTTCACTCTAACAGTGACACAAAAGTACCAAAATAGTAAAATAAAGAAGTTGCAGAGTTCCACGACAGATTTACCTTTTATTTATGCAAAAAGAGAGTAAGTGCTTACTCTCTTTTTGTATAAATAAAAGGTAAATCTGTCGTGGAACTCTGCAACTTCTTTATTTTACTATTAAACAACTGGAATTGAGATTTCTAGAAAAGGGTAGAAGCAACCTACATTGTAAAAATGGGAATTGTGGGAACATTACATACAGGGGAGGAACGATGTTTAAAAGAAGGCAGGACTTAAATGAGCTATGTAATGTTTGACTGAAAGTGATTGGGTAGATAAGTGATGTATAATGTTTGCAGCTGGGAATGTGTCAGTATGGTTTTGATGTAAAATGCTTGCAACTGGGATTGTGCTGGTGTGGTTTGTTTTCATTTATATAAATGTATGATTGTCAGTATCGTAAATAATGGTTTAATAAACATGTTTTGTGTTAAAAAAGGGCAGGAATTGAATAGTTTGTGTAATGTTGCTTAGGTTATATAATACATAGCAGTATATGTGAAGTATAATGTTTGTAAAAGTGAGAGATGTAACTCAGAACATGTTTTTTGGTAGTGTAATGAACTGACAGATTTTAAAAATTCCTTAGTGTACTCTGCCAGAAATGTTTGGGGAACAAATAACTGTAACTGAAGAAATGAAACAGGATCTGAAATGCCTAGACAACTAAGTTTAATGCTGTTGGGGCATGGCCAAGATGTCCACAAGGCAGCAGCATTTTTTACTAGCTCTGTCTTTCATATTCATTCCTGACAGGAACTTTCATTCCTATTTATTCTAAAATTGGATTTTTTATCCTAAACAAAATTTTTAAACAATATATTAGGATAATTTTTAAAATATTTTGCTTAAATATTAAATTTTCCTGTCAAAAAATCTACTAGAAATCTTCAGTAGCAGAACATGAGCCATAACAAATCTTCTCAACAAGAATCTTCATTTAAAAAAGAACTTCAATCATTAATATCTAACATACAAGAACTCTCTTCAAAACTAGACAAAATGGATATGAACATAGATAATTTTAAGGATAAATGAACGCAGCAAATGGATATCATACATGAAGACCTCACTCAACAGAAGAAACAGATATCAGGCATAGAAACTGCTATGAATGACATTGATTCCCGAACAAAAGAGAATGAGCATAATGTTGAATTTCTATTGAAACAAAATACTTTTCTTCAATTAAAAGTAGATGATCTTGAGAATAGGTCTCGAAGAAGTAATATAAGAATATTTGGCTTACCTGAAGGTATTGAAGGATCAAATATGGTGAAATTTCTGTCTTCTTGGTTGCCTTAAATTTTGGAATTACCAGAGGCTCTCTCATATGGTGTCGATAGGGCACATAGATCCTTGGCAATGTCTAAAAATGTTTGTTTGTTTCTTTCTTTCGGCTTTTCCCAGTTAGGGGTCGCCACAGCGGACCTACGGTCCGCTAATGATTGGCAGTAGATTTTGACATGCTGGCTTGCCGGCCTAACGCACAACCTTCAACGAAGGAACGCCCATTCACGCATGTCGCCACTCAGAAGACGCTCTAACTGAGAATCGAACAGGCAACGTCTAACTGTGAGGCGACAACGCTACCGCAGCACCACCACCGCAGTGGCAATGTCTGAAAATAACAAGTCCAATTTTACTAGATCTGTAATTGTGAAATTTCTTTCTTCACATGACAAAGAACTGGTATTAAAAACATCTTGGGCAAAATCACCAATCAAAATAAAAGACAAAATCATTAGATTTGATAATGATTATTCCCCAGCTGTAATCTCTAAAAGAAAATTATTTTTACCTTTACTCAAAGAACTTAAGAAACATCAAATTAAAGCTAGCCTTTTATTTCCAGCAAAACTAAAAATCTTTTTTTCAAGATGGTCAAAAAACCTTTGAAGACTTGGATACTGCAATTTTATTTATTGCTGTCTTTCCGCTTTTCCCGGTTAGGGGTCGCCACAGCGGAACTCCGGTCTGCTAATGATTGGCAGTAGAGTTTTACGTGCTGGCTTGTCGAGCCTAACGCACAACCTTCAGCGAAGGAACGACCATTCACGCATGTCGACACACAGAAGACGCTCTAACTGAGAATCGAACGTCTAACGTCTAACTGTGAGGCGACAACGCTGCAATTTTATTAAAAACAATAAAATAATAGAAAGAATTGAAGATATGGAATGGGCTTCCACTAGTCTTAAAAGAAATGCTGAGAGCAACCCTTGGAAAACATTTAATTCTAAAAAGAAGCTAAAGAAATTACTTATACACATAGGCTCATTTAAACTTTTGGCTTTGGGAAACTTAACTTTGGATGATAATCTTTTTGAATATAAGTTTCTAGTTACAATGACCCTATAAATCGAGGAAATTAATCTGAATTTACAGGTGAGCTATTTAATTTTGTTTATTGTAACGTGTTGTTTTTTTTTTTTTTTTTATTTTATTATTTTCTCTGTGCCTTGTAATGATCTCTTTCTCATAAAAATGGTTGTAGTAATGTAACATATTTCGTTTGGCTTATTGGTTTTGTACTAATAGTCTATAGTATACATCTAGTGTTTTGTTTGTTCTGATGATTTGGTCATATTATCCTGTCTGATGCCTATAGAGGGGTGGCTCTGTGGTTGTTATCTTTGTTTGAAGCGATACTACTTCGTGGATGCCGTGTAGTGCTGGTTAGATATGCTCCGATGCTTGATGTGCGTTGAAAGGGGCTAAGATGGCATCGTGGAGAATAGCTGTATGTGTTTTATTTTTCTTTTTTTGCTGGTGATTTGGTGTTGTTGGTATGGGAATGGTTATGTACTTTTTTGGACTTGTTTGTAGTGCTGTATGTCAGTTGGGTGCTGGTTGCCTCTCTGGTTGATATGTTGGTTGCTTGCCCGTATGAGGATGGTGAAGTGTTCTTTGGGTTCGGTAGATAAAGTGGCATGCAAGGTAGTGTTTCGGGAGTATGTTGGTATTGATTTCTTGTATTTATGCTTGGTAGGATAGCCAGTTGCTAGCTAGGATTTCTTTGTATTTATTGTTTTAATGTAGTTGGGAAAAGCTGGGATGGTGACTAATGTGGTGGCTGGTTCTGTTGGCGATAGTTGTGTGCTTTGACTATTTTCATATGAATGGCTTGCTCGTGGTGTTAAGCTCTCGAGTAGTAGTTGTTTTTAAAAAAAAAAAAAATGAGAGAGAAAATCCTTTGAAAAGCGTTACCGTTGGTTTCCCGCTTCACATACAAAAAATAGTCATTTGGATTGAACTCAAGAGGTTCAGTTATGTTACGAACAACTCTTCCAGATGATGAGAAGCTCGCTCACTTAAATAAACATCCAGCTTTGACATTTGACCTTGGACTCTGTCTATTCAGGTAGACGCTGGCAAGAGATGGGTGAAACAGCTGATTCCCTAATTCGAGACAGTAACAAGATACTTCATTTTTTTGAATACTTTCTGTTCCTGTCATTCTCTTTGCCGCTAGGTATATTCTGTTTATGTCATTTACAAAAAAACATTGTGAATATAATTCATGAATCATCTTTAAGAATTTAATAAATAATAACTAGATGTTTTCAAGAACATGTTTTTGACATTTAGGATCCTGTATGTTTGCAATATCAGTAAAATGCATAAAATATGACTTAGTTGGCCTCAGTTCGATTAGCAGCTCAGACACAAGAAAACCCGGGTAAGGGATGTAGAAGTAATTGGCTGGTATGGGCTCATTTATCCTGGGGATGTGAAGAATGGTGGTGTCACTTAGTTGATTACCACCGTACAAGTGATGGCTTGCATGACACTGGAAAGGACAGGATGAAGAATATGCTCATATTATCCCTAGCTGGTGATGATAGCTCTTTTTAACTTATATGAAAGAGAATCCATTTTCATTTGAAGAGTGTAGAATGTCCCTAACTGTGAGATGCTTGTGTCAGCTATTAGGAAAGGAGGATAGGGCCTTATCGTAAATGCTGTTGTTGATTGGTCGCTAGTAGAGGGCACAAAATAATGCCTTGGATCCTTGAATGACAGCTCTGATGGTAAGCTGTCATATCTGTGCAGGGGATATCCAGTATAGGGAAATAAATGGGTTCAAGACCAGTAGAAGGAAGGCTGATGGTTGGGAATCATGGAGATAAAAAGTGTACAGCAAAAACACATTTTCACAATTTGTGTGACCTTTAATTTTCCACTAATTAACTTTTTGGTGTACAGTTAACTTGTTGTCAGTCCACAAACAAACAAACCTAGTTCCCGTCCATTTACTGCTGAAACAGGAATTGAAGTACAATCACTGCTTGTTTAGGCTGTAAATTGCTTCCTCTTTCTAATCATTTAACTCTTTAATAATTCTCATCACATATTAAGAAACATTTGGTACAATTAAATGGTAGTTTTCTTACTACACTACTTATAGACTATTACATATCATTTTGGCATGCATTTTTGTGTCTATTATGTATTAAGTTAGAGCATTTTAAATGAGTTAAATGCCTTATGCATCTGTTAGCAGGACTTGCGTCAGTGCTTTATCTCTGTATTGAAGAAGAAAACACTAAGTGATCCTACATTCTCTTTAACCACATTTATTTACCTGAAATCTACAGTCTTGTGCAAGTGCAATTCATACTGTTTCCCAACTAACTTTATGGATGTTCACTAATGCCACATAACTAAATTATAAGTTTAATATACCACAAGAAAATGGAAAAACAACTCTTCTAGATACCTTTTCGGTAGTTCTGACATTGCAAAGAAATTACACCCAAAGCAGCTTTTAGTGAACATAGTTTGTTCTTTTCTCCTCTACAGACCAATCATAGATTTACATAGGATCATAGGAGGTTACTAAGCTAATATCCCTGGGGTCCTTATAAGTCTGGTCATGTTTCAGTCTTATTTCTTAGTAAATAATAGAGATACAGACTATATTTTCATGCAGAAAAAGATTAACATTGACTGCTCCTGTCTAACAGAACACAGGTGAAACTCCCAGGCTAAATTTGCTGTTTCTCATCCAATTGTCTAAAGTTATGCATGTGTAGAGTCATTGAGAAGTTCTTTTTGACTTGAATTGAGAATTTTTCCCTGAGGAATGGTGACATTCATGAGACATAAATGTCTCTCTGGGAAATTCTGTTGAGGATGCAGGCTGAGTTGGGGTCCCTAAAGTGAGTGAATTTTGTCCCTTGTGACTTATAGATGTGAAACATTTTTATTAAGGCAGGATCAAAGATTGCTTTGTAGGTAAGGCACAGGTCACCTCTAAAACGTTTATACTACAAAGAGTACTGTGACAATAATTATTCCAGTTTGTTCAAGTATGCCATGTACCTGAATTTTCATATTGAGAGATCTTAGTGGTCTCCTCATTTGCTGCAGATGTCTGGTAAGGTACATATCTATGTGAGCATTGTAGTGTATTATTGGCATAACGAGAGATGAGTAAAAGGGGGGGGGGGGGTTATAAATTTTTTCACTTTAGAAGCAATGCCATTACTTACCAGATGTGTAATGTGAAAGGCCTTCATTGCCACTCTGGACACAAGATGATCAAAGTAATATTATTTTGACTTTATTTTATATGCAACGTTTTATTTACAGCATGGCTTATGAATATATATAAATGTACGGAGGCTAACCACTAGAATATGAACTATGGTTATGTTGCTCCAGTTGTTTCCTTTAGATGTTTCACATATTTGATCTTGTTTTTTTTTTGGTAGAAGTTTTCCAGATTCATCAAATGACTATAAATAATGTGAGCAACAGGGATTGTATAATTTTCCTAACAACATGTTTAACTGCTGAATACCATGCTTTTTCGTATCAATTTCTTGTTTTATCCTGTTAGTATAAAGTGTTCACATGAATTAATGCAAAAATGTTCAATTACTACAAGACGCTGATATGTTGCAAGTACTCAGAAAATATATAGAACATGATAATCTAGTCGGGTTGTTTATGATTCATAGTTTGATTAAATTCCCAAATGTTTTTTTACACCTGCTTACTGTGATAGCAACATTTCACATATTAGTAGTAGTATTGCTACAGTTTGGTATTTTTACCTGAAGATAACTTTATTTTTTAGACAGTAGCTGGTTTAATTTAGGTGATATTATGTCACCTAGATTTGGAGTTTTAAACTCCAGAAGGGGATGGATTGTAAATATTGTTTTACTAATCAGTTATGGTATTATTTGTTTGAACTTTTTTTGTTGTTCACCACTAATTTGAATAGTAAGTTCTTTTGAAAAGATCTGAAGATGATTATTTCTATTCTAACTGGGAAATCTCATACTAAATTACTAGAAATTAATATAATATTAACACCTGATGGTCAATTTTCTGATTTATTTTGTTTACTCTTAAATTACAGCTATAAAAAGTATTTCCATTAACATTAATGGCTTAAATAATCCAGGTAAGAGAGGCAGTTTATTTAGATGCCTTAAACTTCATAAATCTCAACTAATATTTTTACAAGACACTCACCTTCTCGCAGAGGATTTATCTAAACTAAATAATAAATCTTATTATGTTTTAGTAAGCTCTGAACATCTTCAAAAGAAGAGAGGAGTAGCCATCTTGTGGAATAACTCACTACCATTACCCAAAATAATAGATAGCTATAAAGACAATAAAGGAATGTTTTGTGCTATAACTTTGGAACTAAATAAAAAAATGTATACATTATTTAATATATATTGGATTCCAGGTATAGGTACTAACACGGTTAAACAACATTTAGATCAAATTGTGCATTTTACAAAAGGAAAATCAATAATAGCAGGGGACTTTAATTGTATATTGGATCATAAAGATTCTTCTAATAAAGGTAAAAGGAAGATCTCAATGTCAGCTAAGAAATTAAGAGATTTTATTGAACTATTTCTTTTAAAAGATATTAATCATTTTATGACTCCAAATTCATTATTTTATACTTTTTATTCCCACAGACATAATACATATTCTAGAATTGATTGAGTTTTGGTTTCCAATGACCTATTAGATTTTCTAAGTAATACAAAAGTAATAACGTGCCCTATTTCTGAATATAATGCTATTATTTTTTATCTCAATATCAACAATGTCTCTACTATTCAAATCAAAAGAATACCAGCTTATATTACAAAGTTAAAAGAAGTTAAAGAATTCATTATAATTGAAATTCTAAATTTTTTACAACTGAATAATTCAAATGACATATCAAAAATATATATGTGGGATGCTTTAAAAGCATATCTATATGGAAAAATTATGAGCTGGTATTATAATAAAAAGAAATTGTGGCATAAAGAACTTTGTGATATACAACATAAAATAGATAATCTAAAGCTCAATCAGAAAGTAGATACGGATACTATTGGTAAACAAATGGAAATAAACTCTCTAAATAATAAATAAATTGAAATATTAAACCATAAAACAAAAATAATTGCAGAAAAATATAAATTAATTAATTATTCAAATAACCCAAAATCTTTAAAGTTATTGGCTAATAAAACTAAAACAGTAAATAAAATTAATCATATCAAAGAAATATTCTCTCCTCAAAAAAAAAAAAAAAAAGATGGTAACTAATCTTCATAACATTCTATCGGAATTTAGAATTTTTTTTTAACAATATCAACCAAAATTCTAACACAATAGATCCTAATGAAGATATAAAAATTTTTGTTAGCAAATATACTAATAAAAGACTATCTACTGAACAGAAAGATGTTATAGACAAATGTATTTCTTTTAAAGATATTCAAACACAAATTAACAAATTAAAACAAAATAAAACCCCGGGAAATGATGGCATCATTCCAGAAATTTATAAACTATTATCTAATATGGCACTAAAATTACTTCATGAATTCTTTAACCTCACACAAAACTTTATCAAAACCCCTCCTTCTTGGAAATGCACTTTTATTTCTCCCATATTAAAACCTAACAAAGATCCAAACAAATGTTCCTCATATAGACCCATTTCTTTACTCAATGTGGATTACAAAATGTTCATGTCTATTTATGCTGATAGATTAAAACATTTTTACCTAATTTGATTGACGATGATCAAACAGGATTCATAGTGAATAGGAATTTATATGATAACATAAAAAAACTTTAATTTTGATTGAATCAGTTAAACAATTAAATAAAAATTTGACATTGATTAGTTTAGATATTAATAGCGTGTTTGATTGTATTAACTGGAATTATTTATTTATCCTATTAGAAGAACTAAAGTGTTCTAATAAATTTATAAATCTCATTACTCAGTTATATGTAGTCAGGCATACATTAAAACTGGCACAAGTATATCACAAAATATACCATTAGTTAAAGGCACTAAACAAGGATGTCCATTGTCCCCTTTATTATTTACACTAATTATGGAACCATGGGCAAACCTAATAAGATGGGATAACAATAAACAGGTTATAATTTAAATTCCACTTCATTATATAAAATACAATTGTTTGCTGATGACATTCTTCTCACCCTGGCTGATGAAACTACATCTATTCGAGCCCTCTTTAATAACATAAATCATTTTCAAAGGAAATCTGGTCTAACTTTTAATAATAATAAAACACAAATTCTCTTAATTGGCCCAAAACAGTTTAATCTACATGATGATTATAAAAAATATCTAACACAATCCGATCAAATTCTTTATTTAGGCATTTCAATAGCTAAAAATATTAAGGATATCATACAAATTAACTATAACAATTGTCTTACAATAATTGAAAATTTAATAAAGAATTGGAATAGAATACCTTTCTCTATGGATGAAAGGCTCACTATTATTAAAATGATTTTTCTCCCTAAAATTCTTTACATTATTCAGTCCATCTCTATACCTCCCCCGTACTGGATAATTAAAAAATTAAATGCAATTTTTTTAAAGTTTTTATGGTTTCCAAATAAATCTAGAATTGCTTTATCTCACCATATGAAAAACTGGGATAATGGAGGTATAGCATTGCCTAATTTAGAATTTTATTCAATTTCATATATGGTAAAAGGGATGTCTCTCTTAATTGATACTAATTATCAAGCTAAATGGAAAAATTTGTTTGAAATATTAATGTTGGATACTATAAAAAATAACTGTCAAAAGCTGTTTATAAATAACCCATCAATTTGGGTCCTAAAAGATCAGCTTTCCACCTTTTGTTCCCTAAAATTTTAAAGTAATTATTTAACTCTCATTTTAAAATCTTTTAGACATTTTATATTTAAATATAATGTTTATAAAGAATGGTTATTCCTTCTCTTTCCTGTAGCCTACTCATCATGTATTCTTTTTACCTCTGACTCTAATAAAATGTGTATCTTTAAACAGAAAAACTTATTCTTTTGGTAATATTGATATCAAATAATGTCTTGAAATCAGTTAATTTACTAGACGTTGAATTCAGATTTGGGTCCCTTTATTGGTTGGAATTACATGAAGGAAGGAATTTTATACAAAATAGAACGGACTTAATGACCCCTTCAGTTAAGAAAGTTCTACCAAACTTAATACATTACTTGATTTTATCTCTTCAGAATAAATCTCCTTCCACTAATAAACTCTCGCAAATATATAAAGCTATCAAATCGGATTTAGATGTCTACTCTGACAGTTAGTGGAACTTTTTCTTCTCTATTAATAATTATTCTCCCACAGACAAAAACAAATTCAATATTTTGAAATCATCTAGTATGACTATTTCCTCGTTAAGATGTAGAATATTTTCCCTGAAATATCTAAATAGATCCTTTATTACTCCTCATACACTGAGTAAAATTGGGAAAAAAGATACAAACTGTTGGATATGTGATAATAAAGTAAATGCTGATTGGTCCCATATGTTCTATGATTATATCGAATTGAAAAAATTGTGGGGTGATATAAATGATTTTATGCAAGCTATTTTTACAGACAACTTTACTTTAACTAAATCCTTAATGTTAGTTAATACTCAAGTTCCAGCTTGTATTAAGGTATCTGATTACCCTTTGATTTTGTCTATGCTAGCCATAGCAAGAAAAATTATCACTAGAAATTGGAAATCTAATTCCTCTCCATCTTTCCAAGAATTTAAAAATTCTTCTTAATGAAGTCTCTTGTTTGGAAAAACTGACCATCGGGAACAGAATTTCTAAAAATGCTTCTTCTCTTCACAGTTGGAATAAAATATATGATTTTTTACAAAAGTAGTTCTGTATTATATTATAGTATGTATCATTTACATATTTATACTGCGGTGGTGGTGCTGCGGTAGCGTTGTCGCCTCACAGTAAGACGTTGTCCTGTTCGATTCTTAGCTAGAGCGTCTTCTGTGTGGAGACCTGCGTGAATGGGCGTACCTTTGTTGAAGGTTGTGCGTCAGGGCTGGCAACTTGGCACGTAAAAATCTACTGCCAATCATTAGTGGACCGGAGTTCTGCTGTGGCGACCCCTAACCGGGCAAAGCCGAAAGACACAACAACATCATTCACATATTTATAAATTATTTTAAATGTATTGATCTATGGTGAACATATTGTATATAGTTATATATTGTTTATTGTTATATTACTTCATGTAAAATACATTTTATTTTATTTGTTTTTTAAAAAAAAAGAAAAAATTAGTTCATTTCATTTAACTTTATTATATATTAAATTTCTCAAATAAACATGTTTTGAAAAAAAAAACAACACAAAAAAACCCACTAGAAGTCAGAATCTAAACCATCTGTAACAGAATTGTTTAATGTTAGAAGTAGGGGTGGGGTATTTTGAAAGGATGAACAAATTACAGAGAAATAAAATGGAATTTATGGAAGTAATGCATGTAGAATAATGTTAAGGAGTAGGACTGTGCTTTAAAGGAAGGCAATTTAAGTAATGGAGTGAGTAATTAACAAATCATGTTTGTAATGCATGAAATGGGGAAAAATCTATGTAGTGGTGTGTTAGCTTTTATAACTGCATGTGTGTGTGTGTGTGTGTGTGTGTGTGTGTGTGTATATATATATATGTGTGTGTTAATGCAGTTTGATTACTTCTGTGTAAATGTACATTTGTGTATGTCACAAGTGATAATTGAATAAAGGTGTTTATAAAAAAAAAAAAAAACTTAATCATCACAAACTATTGCAAAAAACATCTTCAGTGGTGGTTTCGAGTTCCAGTGGGTCTGTCTGTAAATTTGTTTTCAAAATCCAAGCTCAATAGCGACTATGACCCTGGTTGCATCTTCCGGGGGGGGGGGGGGCAGCATTTTGGGGAGAGATCGGTCCAAGAGCTATGGTCACCCTTTACATGAGGACTGTTCTTGTGTTGCAGAAAATTTAGGACAGTCTTCCTCAGGAGGTGATCTTCATACAGACAGACAACATAATAGTAGTCTAGTATGTCAACAAACATGTTTTTTGTGGGGACCAGCTCTTACTTCTTATGTCAGGAAGCTATGAGGGTCTGGCAGTGGGCAGTGGCCTCCCACCATTTTCAGATAGCAACACATATCCCCGGGGATGCTCAGTCCATTTGCAAACAGGTTCAACAGGGATCTTTTAACATGTTACTAGTGGTTCCTCAATTCATTGACAGCTAAGACAGTATTCAGTCTTTGGGGCACTTCCTGCTGCAACCTTTTCATCTCTTCACACAACAGCAAGTGCAGCAGCTATTTTGCCATGACCTCTCCTGTGGAAAAAACACCAAGGGATGCTCTGTCTCGGCAATGTCCCTTCCAGGATCATTTATGTATATCTACGTCCTCCCCTTGTGTCCAGATTTCTCAGAAAGAATTTGGATGCAAGTCAACAGTTATCTTCATAGCCCCCTTTTACCCTGGACAGATTTGGTTTCCCCTTCTAAGGCCTCACTTTTAGGATCCTTCCTCCCTCATTGATCAAGTCACTGAACTGACTACTCACCCCTCCTTAGAGTCTCATCCGGACCTACACATTCTAAAATTAACCGGTGATTTCTCCAATCCGATGAAGATTGATGATGTTTCTCTCTGCAATAAAGTTAACAGAATTTTTACAGCCTCTCAGGAACCCTCTACTCATGAGATGTACCAGAAATTGAAAAGATTTGTGTTTTTTTCTAACCCAAAAAACTTTGACCCCTTCTCTGCTCCTATAGCAGATATTCTATTGTTTCTTGCTTCTGCCTTCAGCTCAGGGTCCAGCTTTTTCACTATCAGAGTAGCGGGTCATTTAAGCTTCCACATTGGATTCCAGGAGCAGTCTTTAGCCTGTCCAGAGTTTGCTATTGTACCAAAAGAAGTCACAGAACACTCAGAGGCAAAAGTAAACTGAAATGTTATTACAGTCATGAAGCGCTTTGTCTTAAAATTAAACTTCTTCAGATTCCTGTTTTCCTTCTACGTTTAGAATCTGATTGGGGGGACTTTATGCACTTGACATGCACTGTCAAAATATGTTTCACCTGAAAAGGGTATGTCAGTCCATGAAGAACCACCAGCTGTTTATCTCCTTTGGTATGATTATGGAGTATCTGGCTGTAGCTAAGCAAACATTATTCCACTGGATTGCTGATTGTGTCATCTTTTCATCAGGCAACTAGCGTTCCATGCAGTACAAACATATTATACAGAATATTGTCAGAAACACATAATAAAGGGTTATGAATCAGTCTGTCAAATGACTCTGTCTTTCCTTGAACAGTCCAGACAAGGTCCATTGCACCATTGCTGTGGTTGCTTCCAGTGTCCATTTCAAGAATGAGTGCATTGTAAGTATGTGTGCCTCATCCACTTGACCACTTTTTTTTTTTTTTTGAAATTCACCAAACTTTATAACTGGGACTGTGATTCCAGGAGATGGAGCTTCTTTGGCACCTAACTGAGACTATGATTCCAGGAGACGGGCCTTCTTTGGCACCTCATTGCTTTGAGATTTGGCATTCTGAGCTCTAAATGCTTAGTCTTTCTGGCTCATACCATTCTGGGATGTTTTTAATGCAGTTTTGGAGTCTTCAAAAATGTCTGCTACACATGGTCTCACATAGTGAGATATAATGTATCTGAATACTCACCTTATCGTGTGATTATCAGTAGTACTATCTGTATGTACTTACTGCTTGTTGCTGTTTTTCTTAAACAAAAAACATCTTTATTGAATTACCACTTGTGACATGGGCAATCACACGTTTATATAAATGAAAACAAACCATATTGACATATTTTCAGTAACAAACATACATCACTTATAATCTCAACAGGCATTGTCAGGTAAACATTACATAGCTCATTCAGTTCCTGCCTTCCCTTAAACCACATTCCTCCTCCAATACATTATTCTGCATATATTCTTCCCACAATTCCCATTTTTTATGTAATTTGCTCCTACCCTTTTCCGAAGATCCCACTTCTAGTTATTTTATCTCTGTTACTAGTTAACTACTTCTAGTTCAGTTGGTTTAGACTCTGATTTCCATTTTCTAGTGTGTGATTTTTTTGGCAGACACCAGAATTAAACTCAGCAAGGCCTTAGTATGTCTAGGGAATTCCAATTCTGTATCACAGCTCAGAAAATCATTTCTTTAGTTACACTGATTTGCCTATCTGGTATTTCTGACAGAGGAGTCGGCAGGGAATTTTTAAAGTCTGCCAACTCATTACACTCCCAAAAAATATGATGTTAAGTTGTCAATCTCGCCTTCATTCTTGCTGGATGGGTTTGGAGCCGAACCTCGGCTCTGACTCGGCCTATTACTAAAGCTCGAGAGCTATTTTTACCGTCTCGAGGCTATGCTATGTCCCATAATGCTAGGCGTGATATACCCAGATCTCGTTTGCTGCTTCAGCTACGAGGTTGCGTCTTTTTGCCGGCTCAGGTTGTACTAATATTTTTTCTTGGTTTTAGTCAGCTTTTTGGGTTAAAATATTAGCGATAGTGTTTTATAGTTACTACCCTTTAGATCCCTGTTTAGGATTCCCTCTTAGGTAGTTTTTGATACTGTTTTTTTCCCCTCACCTAATAGTTAGGCCTCTTCCATTCTTTTTGTGTGTGTGTGTGTGTGTGTGTGTGTGTGTGTGTGTGTGTGTGTGTGTGTGTGTGTGTGTGTGTGTGTGTGCCTAGTTAGATTGTATTAAAAAGTGTGGGGTTTTGTTATATTTTTTCTAGTCTGTTACAACTTTTGTGTGTGTGTGTGTGTGTGTGTGTGTGTGTGTGTGTGTGTGTGTGTGTGTGTGTGTGTGTGTGTGTGTGTGTGTTTGACTGATTGTGACTAGACAGTCATCCCTTTTTCAGGATGTCTAAAGACACTAAGGTCTCGGGCTTCAAAAAGTGTGACTCGTGCTGTCAGAAGATGTCTCTGACAGACGGTCACACTTCTTGTGTTTATTGCTTGGGCCCTCTGCACCTGCAGGACTCTTGTCTGTCTGCCATGCGTTCAGTCCAAGAGTCCTGCAGGAACGCAGAAGTAAACTTATTTTGAGAGGCTTGTTAAAAGCCTGAAGGTTCCCCGGCTAAGCCTTCATCGGGTAAACCTTCTAAGCCCGCCAAACCGTCGGCTCCATGTTCGGAGCTATCGCCGAGCGGTGCTACTTCTACCACTGCATCGGTTCCGGCCGGAACCGATGATTCTAGGCCTCAGTCGGCTCCGACTCTGCTGTCGGAGCCGTCTTCGAGCAAGAAGCGTTCCAGGTCTCCTTCCCTGGAATCGGTCCACTCAGCTCCGAAGTCTCCCTTGTTATTGGAGCGGAGTCACAGGTCCCATTCCTCTCGGTCTTCCAGGCTGTCGGACCATGACCTCGAGAGGGTGGTTAGCAGACTACGTAAGTCGCAGGCACTGGCCCAAATGTTGCATAGCCCTCCTCATCAGGCAGTGGCTTTCACTACTCCCTCTTCGATTCTTCCTCCTGACTCTTCCTGTGAGTTCGGAGCCGGAGATCGTAGGGGTCGGGACCGTCGGAACGTCGGAGCCGATACCACCCCTTTTGGCTCCCTCGTCTGCTCTGATCTCCTCCTTGGTTCCATCCTTGGAGGGATCCGGGCGCCGGGACTCTCTCGTCGGCTCTGAGGGGGCGAGTGGCATCGGACCCTTGTCCGACCCCGTTCTCCCTCTCGGAGATTCGGCGCAGGTGAGTTTGGCCCTCGACATCGGCCTCGGAGCCATCCCTCTCGGTGCCGGGAGGAGTCCTTGTCTCTTTGGAGCGGGGACCCCCTTCCCTGCCTGATAGGGGCGCCTTTGAGGTCATGAGGAGTGTGCTGGCCCCTGAGCCTGCTCCACGGTTGGCTCCTTCGGCTCCTCCCTCTATGGTGCCTGCTTCAGTCTCTACCCGCTCTCTCGATCCCGAGCGTGGAGAACCGACGCTACAGGTAGCCCCATTGGGCGTATCCTCCTCTTCTGAGGCCTCCCCTGATCCTTCAGGGGAGCCCCCTCGAAAGAGAAAATGCAAGAGGAAGCATAGAGACTCCCCCGAGTCAGTCACATTGGACACTGACTTGGATGACTCAGAAGGGCCCCCAAGGTCCCCCTCTGAGGATGTCTCATTTTCTGACATCCTGGAGATTCTTAAGCAGAGGGGAAACTGGTCTGCCCTTAACCCTTCTGAGGACGAGTCGCTGTACCTGGATGCGTTCGGTTCTCGCCCTTCCACCTCCTGGGTGTCTCCGCCTTTCGACCCGCTCATGGATGTGGTGGCTCGAAAGGCATGGACGGCTCCGGATTCTATGGAACCAACTCCCCGGAGGCCTACAAAATTTATTACAGCCCCTTCTGACAAGCAGTTTCTAACTAAGGGCGTCCCTGTTGATGCCATGGTGGTGGCGGCGGCCACTAAAAAGGAGTTGGCTGACCCTTCAGTATCTGTCCATCCTCCTAATAAGGAATCTAGGACTATGGACAGGTATGGCAAGCGGATGTTTTCCTCAGCGACCTTTACTATGCGGTCGCTGAATTATTTGTTCCATTTCACCCGTTTCCAGAGAGACCTTCTCAAGGAACTGGGTGATACCTTACAGGACCCATCAGCTGTGGGGTCTCAGGAAAAGATCAACTCCCAGCTGGGGACCCTGAACTCTATTGTAAACTCCTCCATGCGGCTCATTTCCTATGCAGCTGATGGAGCGAGTAGGGCTGCAGGCACAGGCGTCGCTCTAAGGAGACACGGCTGGATGCGGCTTTGCAACTTTGCTGACCCCTTCAAGGCGTCTTTCACACCCCCTTTGATGGTTCTGCCTTGTTTGGACCTCAAGTGAAGGATACATTGACCAGGTGCGAGCAGGAAGGCAAGACTCTCTCTGCCATAGGAGTCCGTTTTTCTACCCCTTCTAGACCATACCCTAAGGGTCAGAAGGGTGGGAAAATGTGGTTCCGCAAACCTCAGGGAGTACTGCCTGACGCATGTGGTGAGCTTCCCTCCAGAGGCAGAGGAGGGAACAATAATAGACGCCGCCCAAGGGGCAGGGGGGGGGTCTGCAGAATCAGGGTAGCAGAGAATCCTTCTCTGACAAACCCTTCCAGCACCCCTGAGGAGCTGCCCGACTGTCCAGCTTCGGAGGCAGTTGGGGGAAGACTATCACTGTACCCAGAAGCCTAGCATTCCCTCATGCAAGATATTTGGGTATGGTCGATCATATCCGAGGGTTACAAAATTTCCTTTATTCATACCCCACAACCGCCAAAAGGGCCCCTTCCAGACATTCCACCTGGTCTGAGGGATCAAGCAGCACTAGAAATTTCAAAGCTGCTACAAAAAAGAGCCATCCAGCCAGTCCCAGCAGACCAGCAAGGATCCGGAGTGTACTCCAAGTTCTTATTGGTACCAAAAAAGACAGGGGACTGGAGACCTATTTTGGATCTCAGCAGACTGAACAAGTCTGTTCAAAGAACGAAATTCCAGATGGTCACGCTTCAGTCCATTCTACCCTTCCTGGGTCAGGACAATTGGATGTGCTCTATAGACCTTCAGGATGCGTACTATCATATCAAAATGAACAGGCGCTCCAGGAGGTTTCTCCGCTTCTGGCTGGGAGCCCGTCACTACCAATTCAGAGCCCTGCCCTTTGGCCTCACCACAGCCCCCAGGATGTCTACCAAATGCATGGCTGTGGTTGCAGCTCACCTGAGACAAAAAGGATTCCGGGTGTTTCCATACTTAGACGACTGGCTCCTCACTGCCACCACCAAGCGTCAGCTACTTCATTCCAGAGATTATACCCTCCAAATTTGCAACGAGCTAGGTATCTCTATAAACTCCGAAAAGTCTGCCTTGTCGTCTTGTCAGTCTATTACCTTCATAGGCGCCGTTTTAAACACTGTGGAACTGTCAGCAAAACTGCCTGTACAAAGGATTTCAGACATTCGAGGTCATGTTCAAATCCTACTACAAGAGAGCAGAGTCCAGGCCAGATTCGTACTAAAAACCCTAGGTCTCATGGCAGCAGCTATCACATTACTCCCCCTAGCTCGCTTTCACATGCGGATCCTGCAATGGATGCTGTTTTCCCAGTGGTCCTTTCAACAGCTTCCAATGTCACACAGCATTCTAATCACTCAGTCATGCAAAAGACACCTTTCGTGGTGGATGGTCTCCCCTCAGGTTCTTCAGGGCAGACCCTTTGTCCTTTGCTACTGTCACAACGGATGCCTCCCTGATCGGGTGGGGGGGGGGGCATTTTCAGGGCAGGACAGTCCAGGGCACATGGCAGCCTTTCGAAAGCCACCTGCACATAAATGTCTTGGAAATGAGAGCAGTGCTTTTAGCGTTGCAGGCCCTTCAAGACTCTCTACTCACCGGGACTATTGCAATTCAGACAGACAATATGTCTGTAGTGTGGTACATCAACAAGCAGGGCGGAACCAGGTCCTACCCCCTATGTCGAGAAGCACTCAGACTGTGGCAGTGGGCGATCTCTTCTCAACGGTTTCTGGTAGCAACGCATATCCCCGGGAAGTCCAACGTCATAGCGGACAGGCTGAGCAGAGCCATTCTCATGCCCCACGAGTGGTCTCTCAACCAGCTAGTAGCAGAAAACATCTTCAGGAGGTGGGGTCAGCCTTGCTGTGATCTTTTTGCAACCCCTCAAAACAGCAAGTGCCCAGACTTCTTCACCCTCTTCCCTCTCCCAGGTCTTCCCCCCAGAGATGCTATAGTCCACGAATGGCCCGGGGGTCTTCTGTATGCCTTTCCCCCCTTTCCCTTAATTACTCAGCTAATGCAGAAAGCAACTGTTTTGAGATCCAGAATGATCCTTGTTGCCCCTTACTGGCCTCGACAAATTTGGTTTCCGTTCCTGCAACGTCATCTACTAGATCAGCCCTGGCATCTTTACCCAGCGCCAGATCTTCTGACACATCAGTCGGGTGGGCTGCATCAATCTCTCCAATCTCTCAACCTCACAGCTTGGTTGCTCCACTTCCAACCCTAGCCAGGCTTCCCTCAATCTCTCATTCAGTTCATGACATCATCCTCGCTTCACACAAGTCTACTACCAGAAAGACTTATGCTAGCAAATTGAAGCATTTCTCTGTTTGGGCAGGGGAGAAACAAGTTGACCTTTTTACAGCTCCTGTCCATACAGTCTTAGAGTTTTTGGCAGAACTTTTTCAAATGGGATCTTCTTCAGCCACCATCAGAGTTCATTTGGCAGCCATTGCGAATTTTCACGTTGGATTGTCAGAGACCAGCATTATGTCACACAAGCTTTGTAAAGCCTTTCTAAAAGGAACCATCTTACTTAGGCCCCCGGTAAAAGATCCTCCCCCACCATGGGACCTAAATTTGGTGCTGTCATCTTTAATTCTCCCTCCCTTTGAACCTGCAGCTTCCTGTTCATTAAAGTTGCTCTCTTGGAAAACTCTGTTTTTAGTAGCCATCACTTCAGTGAGAAGGGTATGAGAACTTCAAGCCATTTGTGTTTGCCCTCCTTACCTTGTTTTTCACAAAGATAGAGTGTCACTTAGGACTAATCCGTCATTTTTACCCAAAGTATTCTCTGAAAAAAATCTGAATCAGACCATCGATCTTCCTGTTTTCTTCCCACTTTATACCAATAGGTCTGAATGGAAGTTACATTGCCTAGACGTTCACCGTCAATTACGCTTCTACCTGGATAGAACCAAGCAGACGAGGAAATAAGAACAGCTCTTCCTGTCTTACGCAGAAGGGAAACAAGGCGTGCCAGTTTCCAAAGTAACCTTGTCCAGGTGGTTGACCTCTGTTATTATGTTGATTTACCAGTTGAGGCATAAAGAGCTCCCTATTAAGCCCATAGCTCATTCAACCAGAGCATTAGCCTCTGCAGTAGCTTTTCAGGCAAGATTGCTAATGGATTCCATTTTTGCAGCGGCCACATGGGCCTCTCCTCATACCTTCATTTCTCATTACAAGCTGGACACGACCTCTAGAAGTAGGGCTGATTTTGGTTCCACTGTACTCAAGAGTTGTTCCATTGAGCCACCCAGAACTAAGGTGCTAGGGACGCTGTCCCATCCAGCAGGAATGAAGGCGAGATTAACAACTTAACATTGAGAAGTTATGTACTTACCATAACGTTCCATGTTAGTTGTCTTCTTCTTGCCTTCTTTCTTGCGTCCCACCCTCCATCCCCCTAGCCTGGCAAGACCGAGAGTATCTTCTGAGATGTGTTTATCATGAGAGTTATCTCCTTAGCTACCTCTTTCCACTTCTTGGTAACTCTTATAAGAGTTTTGTATACCTAGATGTATAGAGGTAGATATATATATATATATATATATATATATATATATATATATATATATATATATATATATATATATATATATATATATATATATATATATTCTCAGTCATGGTGGGGACATGTATGTCCATAGTGTTAGCTATCAAACGAGATCTGGGTATATCACGCCTAGCATTATGGGACATAGCATAGCCTCGAGCCGGTAAAAATAGCCCTCAAGCTTTAGTAATAGGCCGAGTCGGAGCCGAGGTTCGGCTCCGAAACCATCCAGCAAGAAAGAAGGCGAGAAGAAGACAACTAACATGGAACGTTATGGTAAGTACATAACTTCTCATTCCCAATTACCTCTTTCTCCATATCACACCTTTATAACATTTGCTATCCACCTGAGGAAAAAGTCTTTTGAATCTGCTTGGGATATAGAAGTACCTTTGCAAACACTTCCAAGCAAAGATGCTAAGTCTCCCAGACTTTGTTGCATATTTTGGAGGCATACATATATCCTTCCATTGTTTCTTTGTGAATTGTTTATCCAGTCTCTCTTACCAATCATTTTTAACCTCCTCTGATTGATTTCTATGCTTATCATGCAAGATTTTATATGCCGTACTAATTACCAATTTTTAACAGCAGCTTCTGCTCTAGATTCTACTAAAAACGCTGGTCTTTCACTTAGGATCCCCCTATTTCTCTTTCTTTACTTGTACTCTGATATCAATCCTTGAAAGGGAAGGCAGTCTGTAGCTTGCAGTCCAAATGAATTCTTGGCCTCTTCTCATTCTATTAGCTTTTCCTCTCTAATTACTTTCTCCCAATACATTGGTTCATTTGCCAATTTTCTCCAGTAAATTTCATCCCCTTTTGCCTATTCCCTGTACCCTAATTGCAGTCATCACCTATTGGCAGAATATCCTTTCTCCATTCCCATGTTAGCTTAGTTCTTAGAATACATTCTGCTACTTATGAATATAGTACTCTGTGTGGTTATTGCTATGCTTCTGAAGGATCTGGATCCAAAACTCACAGTCTCTCCTTGTTTCTTGAGCTTCTTCCTGTTTCATCATCATTCCTTTCCACTATGAATTATAACATTCTGCTTGTATTATTTAAGGGACATTAACTGTGTAGCTCTGAATACCCCAAAAAATCAGGTAATCCCAAACCATCTTGTTCTATTGTAAGGCTCAACTTTTCCCACTTGAATCTTGCCCTCTTCCCCTCCCAGATAACATCTTTCAACTTTTTATTAATTTATTAATTGCTATCCACAACTTCTCCGTTGGTTGATAAAAATATAACAGATCTCTGTATAAAACTAAAGGGACTAAAAACATTTTCACTGCTTGTATGTCGCTATACATAGCCATAAAACAGAGCTTCCAATTTCTCAGTTTTTGTATTATCTTTTGTTTAGTCTTATTCCACATATCCTTTACTGCCATAACACGATCCTTTTTAATCTATATTAAGTACTAAGTACTACATTTTATCATGTCCCCATAAATATGGATATTGCTGAACAAATGTGCATTTGGGCCCATAGTTTATACCTATTGTCTGTTTCATTTTCATTAATTTTGTATTTCATCCAAAAAGACTTGAAACCGTCTCAGAATGTTCCACTACACTGAAATGTCCTTTTCTGGTTTTATCAGGTATAAAATAAGATCATATGCAAATAAAGCCAAGTTTTCTTGGTTATCATACCAGTTATAGCCTTGAATTTCTGAATCCCTTATTTTTTGCCATTTGTTCTAAATATAATGCAAATAACAAAGAGGAAAGAGGACACCCCTGCCTGGTTACTCTGCTCATACAGAACTTATCATAGAGGAACCCCCCCACACACTTTAATTTTCACCTCTGATCCCTAATATATTATAATTTTATCAGGGAATGGGAATACTTCCATTACCCTACTCATAAAATCTCAGTTTACTCCAGCAAATGCTTTTTCTGCATCAAGACCGACCAATCATTGTTGGTAGTGTTTTAAACAAGTGATGTTAAGTTGTCCAAGCTCTCCTTCGTTCTTGCTGGATGGGTTCAGAGCTGATCCTCGGCTCCGACTCGGCCACTTACTATAGCTCAAGAGCTCTTTACTGGCTCGAAGCTACCCGTTACACCAGAATGCCCAGCGCCAGCTACCCAGATCTCGTTTGCCGTTTTAGCTGCGAGGTTGCGTCAATACTGGCTCAGGCTTAGTATAACTTTTTTCTCTATTTAAATTCAAATAATTTGCTTGAAAAATTGATATATATTTTCTCTCTTGTAGTAGTTTGTAAATTTCTTTAATTGTAAACCCCTTATCTCGTCCTTGTGGTGTTTTTTGTACTGTCACCAAACACGGAACCTGGTACCTCAGCAGATCGACTGGAAACACAGCAAGTCGGCTGATAACACAAAACTTAGTGCGTAAAAAGGTTTTATTTAAGTGTACAAAGAATAAAATCCACTTTTCGTCGGGAGCAATCTCCCAACTTCCTCAGAACAAACATGGGCATACTAACAACACATCTCTTATATATAGTTAATTAATTAGTTAATTAAACGTGTGATACATTAATTGGTTGATCCATAAAATTGTATACGTAAACTAAATGCAATAAACGCTAAAAAGTTGCTGGTAAACAAATAAATAACTTAGTAATAACAACCAGCTTAGTATTTTAAAATTATGTATATATCTATAAAAATAAAAATATATATAAAAAAGTGAGTATATATGTAAATATATAATAAAATAAAATTTGATTTGATTAGACAACTATTGACAACTGTTCACAAGGTTTCCTCCTCATTTTATCAAATATTCGTTCATCAACTAACAATGAATAAATAAGTAAATAAATAGGTAAATAAATCAACAAATAAATTAAATTAATCAATAAATAAATAGGTGGATAAGTAAACCTACTAACATTCCACCAACTATGCATTTAAGTATACTAAAATTCCATTATAAAATATATATGAAAAAATATATATAAAAAAGTAGAAGAAAATGAATGTGTGTATATAAGCAAATGTATATTGGTAATTATTGGGAAATGTTAATTAATTATTTATTAATTATTTATTCATTGTTTACAAGTATTAATATATTAGGTTCAAGGCTCCTGAGAGCACCCCGGCGCTATCAGGTTTTACCTCATATCATGCGTTCCGGCCCCAAAATCTGGACAATACCAAGAAAGGAGGGGGGGTATCCATATTCATCAAGGACACCCACACCTCAAGACTGGTGGCAACGCACGATGCATCGGAGACCATCCAGGTGCAATTAACCATAGGCAAGACTGCTCTGCAAATTGTAGCATGTTACAGGCCACCCTCACAAACTCAGGAACCTCACATGGCCTTCCTGAAAACACTAGAGGGGATAAATGTATCACCAAACACCATCATACTAGGTGACTTCAATTACCCTAATATAGACTGGGAACACTACTCAAGCCCAAACACCCTAGCCCAAAAGTTCCTGGAATTCATAAACTCAAATGCCATGGAACAACTAGTCACCATCCCCACAAGAGGAGATAACATACTTGATCTCATCATCACGAACATGGGAGCACAATGTTCAACACCGGAGGTGTACCCCTCACTGGTGAGATCAGACCACAAACTTATCTCGCTGGAGGTCCTCATCCCACCCCCACCTGAAATAAAAAAAAAGACCACAGTAAAGAACTTCTCAAAAGCCGACTTCACTTCTAAAGACTAGTGTGGTCTCCTTTAAGGCCCCCGAGCCGGCGGAAAACAGTACTCAAGCCGCTGAATCACTTACAAATGCCTTCTACCAGCACCTGCAGGACTGCATGGATAAGGCAATCCCAAGCAAAACAAAGACTCTTTGTACCAAAGGCAAGCATCCAGTCTGGTGGACCCCAGCCATAAACAAACTCTACAACAAAAGGAGGAAGCTACTACAAGATAGAGCAAAATCCTTAAAAGGTAAGACACCCTTGATCACTATAAGTAAAAAACTAAGAGCTCTCATAAAATCATCCAAAGCAAATTTCGAGAGAAAAATAGCTAAAGACTCAAAAGACAATCATAAGGCCTTCTTTAGCTATGTTAGAAACCTGGGAGAAACTCCCAGATATGCTCAGAGCTAGTTCAAAATGATGTGAAGATTACTGATCCTACAGACATTGCCAACATACTGGCTGACAGGTTCAGTGCAAACTTCTCCCCCCCAAAAGGAGAGATATCTATACCAAACGATTGCAGCCCCCCAAACATCTCCAGCACCCAAGTGAGAACTGCTCTCTCCAAAGCAAAAAACACAGCATCCATGGGACCTGATGGTGTCCCCGGCTGTGTGCTCCATGAACTCAATGAGGAATTAAACCCACAGCTAGGACAGCTGTTTAATCAAAGTCTTACCTCTGGATACGTACCCAGGGAGTGGCGCACTGCAACTGTGGTACCACTTCACAAAGGCGGTGCCTCCACCGACCCTGGAAATTACCAGCCCATTAGCTTGACAAGCCTTATCTGCAAAGCCATGGAGAGGATCATAATGGACCTCATAAATAAAGACATAGGGAATTTGCAGACTTTGGATCCAACCCAGTTTGGCTTTGTCAAAGGCAGATCATGCCTTTTAAACTTGGTTGACTTTTGAAACAGTCACCAAAGCCATTGATGAGGGAAAGGCAGTCCATACAGCCTACCTCGATCTGGCTAAGGCCTTCGATACAATACCCCATTCGGGTATCATTGAAAAACTCATCAGCTTAAATGTCAACCCATACATCACAAGATGGGTTGCAAACTGGCTGAGTGACAGAACCCACAGGGTCAGAGCTGCTGGCGCCATGTCAGACTCAAAGCCTGTCACAAGTGGTGTCCCACAGGGCTCAGTCCTGGGCCCACTCTTGTTTGGCATCTACTTTTCAGTACAAGCAAACACAGGAGGGTTATAGCTGACAAAGTTTGCAGATGACTGCAAACTGGGCGCCATAGTAGAAAACACATCTGACACAGATATCCTTCAGAAGGGTCTCACAGAAACGGATAACTGGTGCCAGAGCCACGACCTAAAGTTAAATGCCAAAAAATGCATAGTCATACCCTTCGGGAAAAACAAGGTTACCCCAGCTACCAAATAGGTGGCAATCCACTGAGCACAGAAGAAGTTATCAGGGACCTGGGGACCCAGGTTGATAGTAGTCTGTCATTCGACACCCATGTAGCTAAAGTAGTTAGGAAGACCTTCTACATTGCCCACCTTATCATGAAGGGATTCTCATCTAGATCAAGGAGGTCATAGTCTCCCTTTACTCATCACTCATCAGACCAATGATTGAGTACAATGCCCCATTCGGAATGTATCTGACCCGACACTTGCAGCAGCTGGAGAGGCCACAAAAGTTCCTCACCAAAAGGATAAAGGGTCTCAAAAATCTGTCCTATGCTGCCCGACTGAAAGAACTCCAGCTCTATTCAGTCGCTTACCGCTTGCTCAGAGGTGACCTTTGCCTAACATACAAGGCCATGTCAAACCCAGATTTGATGAATATGCTTCACCTCAAAAATCTAGATCCATCAGAGCCACAAGGGCGGAGACTTAAACCTTGACACGGCTATTAATAGGACGTGCTGGAGGGATAGATTCATCACCCAAAGACTCCCTATGCTGTGGAACAAAATCCCGGTACATGTGAGGCAGAGCACCGCACTGGCCTTGTTCAAGAGAAATCTTGACCAATGGATGGGAGATCGCAGATATACCCCAGGGATTACCTCAGTGTCACTGCTCGACAGAGGCACAGAAAAATAATGGGTATAGTTCCCCATACTAAAGGGGTGGCCTAAGCCACAAAACGATGGGCTAGGCTTGTAAATGCCCTCGGGCAGATAGCCTAGTATGAACCTATGAACCTATGAACCTATGTATATATGTATATATATATATTTGCGTGTTAGTGAAACAGCAATATAACATTATAATAGTAATAGTAAAACTAAATATACATCAGCTTTATATGGCTAAAGAACAGCAAATTAAAATATAGACATTTGAATACAGGACATCTGCCATT